>NW_022436948.1:34848001-35433841 GCF_009761245.1 Sapajus apella
TGTGTGTGTGTGTGTGTGTGTGTGTGTGTGTGTGTGTGTGTGTGTGTTTGTTTAACCTCTTCCGTATATTGTATCAGTTAGCTAAACTTCTTGGAATATGGAAACTCTAATCCATATTGAATTACATACCTAATAACAGGCAATCAGATGATCAAACAGTGGAAACAATCAACAAAACAAAAATGGGACTTAGGGTAAAAAATAAACACACACATGTACCCTCATAATAAAAGGGGAACTACTGATTTTCCAAAAAGGTATAAAGTTGGGAGAGTAAATAAATGTGGTAATAATTTTACTTTCAATGTTGGTATAATGCCTTACAATGAATTTTAGATTTATGTAAAGTTAAAGTTTAAAAATTAATCATTTTTAGAAAGTTTCTTAACGTATTTTCAAATGTCCCATTTAGTAAAAATTCAATGGAAACAGGATCACAGCGTTATATTACTTAGCTAAGTATCTTGACTTCCTTCAAGGTCAGCCCTGCAGCCTCTGATACAGAAATACACATTCCACTTTGAAATCATTGTGGCTCAAAAAGGAAAATGCCTGAGGATACAGCAAGCTCATCATGCCTGTGTATAGTCATCTTTCTTAATATTTTGCTATGAATTTATAGTATATTTAAAAACTAGGTCAAATTTTTGGTAACCAAGAACATAAAATGAAATTAGCACAGGAACTAGCATTTTGCATAGATACAAAGAACTGTTGTAAATACTATCGGATGTGCCCTCGACATCAATGTTTTAAATCCTTACTTACATAGGAGGAGATAGGGCAAACATAAATACATAAATTGTCCAAAGTCAAGAAGGTAATAAGCAATAGGGACGACACATCATTAATCACAAAAGGTAGATTTCAAATTAAATCTCAAATTAAAAGTCATATTCACTTTTAAAGAAAGTTACTTATGTTTTACTCTTAATTAATCTTATAATTAAGAGAAGCAGGGTTAGTGATATTAGCTTAATTTCTAGAAATAGTCTACATTCAATTCCTGGCTCTGTTACACACCATATGTGACCCTGAAAAAAAAAATCTTCTTTTTCCTGATTATCTTATCCTGTTAACTGGGGATTCGGGGGAACCTCACAGGCTGAAATGAATCAGTGAAACACAGTGGAAGCCTTCCCCACAATGTTCAATAAATGGTGGTTAGAACTTTTCTCCATCTCAAAGTGGCAATACTTTAGTGTACTTTTTACTTTCCTAATTTTCTTTTACTTACTACACTTGCTAAGATTTTAAAATATACATTAGCTATTAGCAATGTTACGATTTTTCCTCTCAAGTTCCAAAACTGTTTAAGAATGCTTTCCATTTTTGTCCTGCTATAGTAAAATACAAATATAAATATACTAACACATAAGACATATCACATACTCCAAACTGATTTGAATATATGAGTTATAGACAGTTTGAAAGAAAACAAAATTGACTAGACAGCACAGGTTGGAGCGGAGGGGCAGGGGGTGGGCTATAGGAGACAGGTATGGAAAAAAAATGAAACAAGCTAAAATCTTTATGCTCCTGGAAGGCAGTTGGTTCATCCTAGATCAGTACTGAAGCTCTAATTTCAGACAGGGTTGTGAACACAGGAGATACGTCAGGGGAGATGGATCATCCCTTACCTGGAAATTCATTGAATATAGAATCTATTCTCAAGTGCTTCTGAGCGGGCCTGAAACCCAAGAAACCCATGAGAAAAAATCCTTTCTTGCTAACTTATTTTTAAGATTTTATTTTGTCATTTGCTTCCTATGGGAGACTGGATTGGCAGCAAGAAAAACCACAGAAGTAAAATTCAAGAGTTTTAATAGCTTTAAAGGTGGAAAGGAGGGTTAAAGGAGGGGGGAGTTGAGAATTTTTGAAAGGGAAAAAAATGCTCTTCAAATCAGTCTTTAAAAAGACTGTAGGTGTCTCACAGAAATTTCCTTTCTTAAGTGAAAAACAGACAAAATATACAAAATTATTCATACATTAAAGCTGTCAAATGCAAGTTAAGCATTTGAGGCTTTAAAGTGAGTATTTTATGTTCCTTAATCAGGCCAATTATTCAACAAAAAACCCAACATACTTATTGTAGGATAAACATATTTATTTGTGTGCTAATAATTCAGTTACAAAATCTTTCTTGTAAGATGTTCATCCTTGCAATGGGAAGCATTGTCCAACTCATGACAGGATAGGTCTGAGATAAGCAAGTGCTCACAGGAAGAATGAGCCAGACCAGGAAGGAACTAGTGATTTTGACTGGTAGAAGAGATTAAGAAAAGGCTTTAGGGGGTAGCTGGCATTTGTGCTGTATCTGGAAGGATGAGTGGTACATTTTGACAGGCAGAGACGAGAGAGAAGTGCATTACATGTGTAAAACTTAGATGCTTCTTGACTACATGACGACTAGCTGTCTGTAGTCAGAGCAGGAGACAGTAGAGTATTCCAGTGGCCAATCAAGATGAAAAAGATAGTTTTCAATCAGATAATAAAATCCTGAAAAACTTTACGGAGATTACTGATATGATCTGACGCACGTTTTTAAAGGGATCAGTGTGAAGGATACATTTTGTTAGTCAAAGTCCATAAATTAATGAAGTCGTCATTAAGTAGACTATTAAGCACAGATATTGGCAGATCTTCCTGTTATACAAGAGTGAGCAGTGAAAATAATATTTTAAATGACATCATGGTACACAAGGCTTCTTGTTTTTGAAAACTTTTTTTTTTTTTTTTTTTTTTTTTGAAACTGAGTCTCACTCTGTCGCCAAGCTGGACTGCAGTGGCACGCTCTTGGCTCACTGCAACTTTTGCCTCCAGGGTTCAAGCAATCCTCCTGCTTCAGCCTTCCGAGTAGCGGGGTCTACAGGCACCCATCACCATGCCCAGCTAATTTTTTGTGGTTTTAGTAGAGGCAGGGTTTTATCACATTAGCCAGAAAGGTATTGATCTCTTGACCTCCTCATCCACCCACCTTGGCCTCCCATGGTGCTGGGACCACAGGAAGTGAGCCACCGTACCCAAAAATGTTGTAAATGTCATCAAATCACCAAATGCAAATATTTTCAAAATCCTACCTAAATTTTCAGTGGCATTGCCAATCTGTATTTAACTCAGCATATACTCTGTACTTCATCTATCAGAAAACAGTAGAAATGAAACTGTTTGAACAAAGGTGACTATCAATGAATAGTGAAATCCATTTATTTACTATGCAAGCATTACTGAGAGTATACTGTATATCCAGTACTATGCTAGTCACTGAGAATATGGAGATAAAAGATATTATAAGTCCACAAATGAAGATATTCTCTGTTATGTATGGGAGACAGTAGAAGAGAAAGCAAAGAATAGGAAAACATTACATAAGTTATTGATAAAGATGATGAGAAAACAGAATGTAATTCTCAATGTAATTCTTTGCTTTGAATTAAACAAATTTGGAATTATTTGCTTTGAAATTCCACGAAGACTGAGAAAATTATCTGTTTTGAACCCTGATGTCACCAAAGCACATAAAATACCAGCACATTGTTAAGTATTCAATGAGCAAATGTTTAGTGAGCACCTATTATCTGTCAGGTTTTTTCTAGGCAATGATGTTAAAACGGTTGGAGTTAGGTTTAAGATTAGGATTATTATATTTGAATTTGAATCTTAATCCTACTGTTTACCAACTGTAACTAAATTTTCTACTCTGAAATAAGAATAATGGAACTTGTAAGTCTGCTTTGAAAATAAAATGAAATAATGTACCTAAAATTTTTACCACAATATCATTCATGTGAAATAATGAATAAAAACACAATTAACGTGTTCAGTAAGATTGATGGAATTGAGATAAACAGAAAAGTCAATACACTGTTAGAATATAAGAAAGATATAATTCCTGTAGCTATATTAGACATAGTGTAAGTGGCTTCCTGATTCGCTCAGTCCTACTGGGTCTCCTTGTACACTTGCTTCACTGGCCCTATGGAAGTTGTAGCTTGCAAGCAGCTATCTGAAGAGGCCAGATACTGCACATCTTGATCAGTCTGAACTGTTATAACAAATTACCACAGACCAGGTGGTTTAAACAAGGAGCATTTATTTCTTACAGTCCTAGAGGCTGTGAAGTCCAAAACTGAGAACCAGGAGATCCACTGTTTGGCGAGGGCACTCTTCCTTGTTTTCTAATGGCCACATTCCCATTGTGTACTTACATGGCAGAGACGAAAGGGAGGAAACAAGCTAGACACTCCCCAGTCTCTTATAAAGCCACTAATCCCATCCTGAGAGGGCCACTCTTGTGATCTAATTAATCATCTCCCAAGGGCGCCATCCCCAAATATCATCACATTATGGATCAGAGTTTCAACATAAAGGTTTGTATCGATATAAACATTCAGTTCATAGAACAATAACATCAATGTGTAGAAGACTACAGGCTCCGAAGGACAAACTTCGACCAATAAGAGCCAAAATAGGAAGAAGTACTTAGATAAATTCCTCACTCTTCTTCCTTAAGGTCCTGTGTGACCAAATGATCAGCTATAAAGGAGATCTATTCTCTCATTTGAGAACTCAATTAGTCAGCTTGGGTGTATATCAAGATCAAATGTATATAGACCGGCACTAGTAAAAAATTAACTGGGGATGTGATGACCCAATGGACATCACCTGCTTCCAGAAGCAAAAATACAAACCTCTCACTGTTCTTTAAGATGACTGTGAACTACTCCTAACTGATTAAAAAAGTGAGTTGTAGACAGTTAATTCCCACCATTTCAATTCTGCTCAAACTGCAGGTCTCTGGTTTTTCACTCAACAGCTTTTCTCACTATTATAATCTTTATCAGTGCCTTGGTTCATGAGATTTGAAACTTCCTGTTAATTAAATGAGCTGTTTCATATATGGAATTAGTCTAAGACTAATTGGCATATACCACCTACTATGTGCCAGGCATGGTACTACACAAGAAAGAACAGATTTAGAAATAAAAGACTGAGTTATATTGCTAGACCCATTAGCAACTGACCTTCAATTTTCACTGAATAATCTCAGAATTCCTGCTTCCTCACTTATAAAATAGAATGACAATATCATTGACGTCAAGGTGGCTGTGCTTTTATATAACTAGCCCAGAAAAAATAAATCATTTTATGACATGTCACTAAGAAAGGAAGATCTTAATTAGTGGTAAATTACTAACCACTTTCAGCAAACCATTAGTCTTAAATTTCTAAGTAGAAAAAGAAAATTTAAAACCTTGAAAAAAGTTTGAATTGTTCTGTTATGCTAATGTTAATACAAAAATAAAATGTAAACACTAATCCCATTACAAGCATACATTGTGTTATTAATTTTAATCTTTTTAAAGCTTATTTATATTGTACCATCTCTAAAACTCAATCAAATGCATTGTAACCTATCTAATAAACACATCCTCAGTCCACATTTAAGAAAAAATTGTTAGTCTCTTATTTTTTAATGTTAAGGAATAAAAGCTAAGTCACAGTTTTGTTCTTACTTAGTCTAAAGTTAAGCGCAATGAAAATTGGCTAGGTTCAGTCTCAATAAAATATATACAGAAGTTATGGTTATAAAGATATCATTAAGTACATGGGGGGGGAGGAAGAATGAGGTAAATTCAAAACAATTACCTCTTAAAAGCTGCTACTTTTAAAAATAGTGTTCCAAAAGTAAATAGTGGCAATTATTTGTTAAATATTCTTTCTTAATTTCTAGCACTGTGCAATAGATGTGAGGGGGTCAAGGAAGATTATTGCTAAGACCTTTCTAGGTCTAAATCCTAAAAAATCCAGAAAAGAAAAAGAAATGTTCTTATTCAATTAACAAAAAATTGAATATAGTCCACTAAGTGGAACCATTTAGAAATCCTTAAAGCTCTCCATTTCTTTTAATAATAAAGTATTTATTTATCTACATTATTCTACATTCAGAATGGAAATACTATCACGTTTAATGACACAACTTAAAGAACATACTATATAGCCATTAATGTAAACATATTTTGACTTCTTAACATATTAATTAGAATAAATTAACAAAAATGTAGCTAGAAATTAATTTTAATCACTGTGCCTTGTCTCTTGGTTGCAAGCAAATTAATAATATATTGCCCTTACAGTTTACTGACGTATGATTAATGGTCAATATTAAAATTTCTAGAGTCTTGGCAAAGTGAAAACCAGACTGCCTAACAAACACACACTCACACACACATCTGAATGCAATAAATCAGAATTACTGAAGGTAAGCCCTGTGAGATGGCCCATCTGGTCAGGCCTGGAAGTGTCAAGTATTGTCCCAAGCACTTTAAGCTGCCAGCCTCTTTATCAGCCACTCTCTTTCCAGTCACGCTCCTGTTCAGGTCTTTGCTACATGCTCTGCTGATTACCTTGGAAAAGGGCAATGCTGTAACTGTTCAACTGACCTTTCAGTTTATTTTCTCCAGTGTAATATGAAACATGAGCTAACACGGTCTTAGTCTACTGATTTCTAGGAAGAATTCTGACTTAATGTTTCAACAGCTCTTGGCTCAAATAATACTCTGCTCTTCTGTATTCAGGTTTCTCTTTTGGAATAAATTACATGGCAAAGACCACAGGTATGGGTTAGAGAAATAGAAGCTTTAGGTCCCCTGTGAGATGGACCACAGTCTTCAACGAAGTATGCTCCTGAGAATGTACAGTCAACTAACTTGCTGAGAAGCAATTCCAGTCTTTTAAGTCATCACTAGAATATAATTCTTAATGTGACTTTCATTGTATCAATGAATAGTTTTAAAGTGATGATGCTTATGTCTTTTCTGTCTTTCAATATTAATGTTACAGTTACTCAAACATTGTCAAAAATGCTATACTCACCATGGGAAAATCAAAATAGGGAGGTTAAAGAATTGAAAGATACACATTCTAGACCCAACTCTAAGGTAATAGCAATTTGACCTGTGGAAAGATAAACATCCAAAGTTTTAGATTCATATTCTATAAAATGAAGACACTGAATCGAAAGGTTCCATCCCATAATCCATACTCTAAACATCTTGGATTCGTAGTTGTGTACTAAATTTTCCCAACCCAGAAAGAAAAAACATGTACCCAACACTAAAGTTATTTTGCACATTTCTCACATAAACCAAAATGTATATATTTTACCATGTACCAGAAATATAATGTTACATCTATATTTTTTCTTAAAATGCAGGTATAAACCACCTATGAAATATAATAGTCACAGGAAATTTTATTTAAATAAAAAAGAAGGAGTCTCACTCTAACCCAGGTTAGAGTATAGCAGCGCGATTTCAGTTCACTGCAACCTCTGCCTCCTGGGTTCGAGCGACTCTCCTGGCTCAGCTTCCTGAGTAGCTGTGACTAAGGCGTGCGCCAACATACCTGGCTAATTGTGTATTTTTTAGTAGAGGCGGGGTTTCGCCATGTTGGCCAGGCTGGTCTTGAACTCCCAACCTCAGGTGATCTGCCTGCCTTGGCCTCCAAAAGTGCTAGGATTACTGGCATGAACCATTACATCTGGCCAACACAGGAAATTTTAAAAAGAGAAATAATCTGGACAGAAAAAATAATAATAATTTATAAATATTATAAATTGTAAATTATAATGACCAGTGCCTTATGGGGTACTTACTATGTTCCAGGTATTGTTCTAACTTACAAATGAAAGCTTATTTAAGCTCTCACAATAACCCTACATTGGTAGAAGTAGTATTACTCCTATTGCAGATGAGAAAACTGAAGACGTTAAGCAATTTTGCTCAAGGTCACACAGTTAGTATGTGTGTGAAGCTAAAATATAAATCCAAGATTTTACCTCCAAAGCATTGGTCCTTGACTATTCTAATTATCACCCCAAAAAGTTTTGCAGTTTAGTTTTCCAGCTGACTTGAGCTTCTATACTAAATTTAAATTACTTGTTACTTAGTATGTCTTAAATAATTTTAATAAGCTGAACCATTGAAGAAAAAATTCTGCTATAGGTAAGAGTCATATAAATGGTCAAAAATAAAGCTGGTGGGAAACTCACTTGAAAAACATTAAAACATATCATTTACAGTAAGTGAACAAATTCACAAAGTATTTTAACTTTTTCTATTTTATTTTTCAGGTTTTTCTTTTTTTGAGACAGGGTTTCACTCTGTCTCACAGACTGGAGTGCAGTGGTGTGATCCTGGCTCACTGCAACCTCCACATCCCTGGCTCAAGCAATCCTCCCACTTTAGCTTCCCGAGTAGCTGGGATTACAGGCACCTGCCACCACACCCAGCTAATTGTGTTTTTTCAGTAGAGAGGGGTTTCACCATGTTGGCTAGGCTGGTCACAAACTCCTGATCTCAAGTGATGCACCTGCCTCGGCCTCCCAAAGCAGTGGGATTAGAGGCATGGGCCACTGTGCCCAGGCTTATTTTATTTTTTAAAGTCAACAAAGAGAAAGAGACACATAAGATTTTAATTGCCCAGAGAAGTTTTATTTGGGGAGTGTTCCTATCACAATAAACTTGAATTAACTGAGCTGAATCAAGATCTGAAAACAAATACTATTTTGAATACACAGTTTAAAATATAGTTTGAAATATTATTTTGATAGGCAGTTTGAAATCATGTATCAGAGATAAAATAATTTATATCTATATGATACATAAAGATATAAATTTGGAGTGCCTTATGGAGTAAGTAGGTAAGCACTCCATAAGGTTTCAAACAAGAAGAGTAGGCTATCAATTGTAAAGTAAAAACTAACAAACACTATTTTTTTTTACCTAAAACAATAATAAAAAATCAGAAAACTTACATAAATTCATACTTTGGAAATCAACAAACCCAATCACACTTACAAATTTATTAAATATGGCCAACAGCCATGGGTTTTTGCCTTGTGAATGTTTTTATATTTTGCCTTGTGAATGTTTTTATATTAGAAACAGGATAAATGAATCAGTTATCACTTCGACAATGGCATAGGACACACTATATCAATATATATCAAAGAATCTCAGGAGATATATATACTTCCAACAAAAAAAAAAATCCACCCCTTTTGGACTAAATAGCAGTGAAATATCAAAGATCTATCAAATACTCTGAGAGTTCTTTGCCTTTACTGAGAAAGACAAAGGTTTCAAAATTCTGTCAGCCACAAAACTACAAAGGTCATAAGAGCTTTCACAGTGACTGCCTACATATTGGCAAGATCTCTTTTAATTTATAAAAATTCAAGCCTTATATCTATCTATCTAAACATATCACACTGTATAGCATATGCATATATATACAGACACATACATTATATATACATATATAACATCTTGTACAAGCGAACCCACATATTTCTTTTTACAGCTAATAAGCTAACACCAACCAAACAGGATAGGTCTGAAAGCGCAGGTACAGCTTGGCAAGTACAGTGGTCCTGTGCATTGTGTGCGTGTCTCAATTTATTACATCTCTCCCATTACATATTTTATTGTTTTAACTATTTACTCAAATTGAAATTGAGATAAGGTATTTCAATGTTACTGAGCAACTCTACTCTGTAGGTCTTGTAATGATGTAATGTATGAATGTAAAAATAACATTTATATATTTTACTTACCACATTATCAAGTCCCTCACCAAATGAAACTACTATCACCTAGAGCATAATGCTCATGCAGGTTTAAAAAAACCCAAAGTTAAATTTCTTGTAAGTACAACTAATTGTGTGTGCTAATAATGTTATACTGATACTTAATTTCGTAGCCTATTCAACATCAGTAAAATGCAAACTTTAAATTCACCTAAGCCTTGTATTGCTTATGGGCAACAGCTTTTCAATTCTGTGATCCCAAAGTGCTCTGACCGTATCACATACTGATACAGATAATTAGTGCTTTGGCCTATTCATAATTAAAACAAGTGAAATGGTGAACTCACATAGACACCTCATTACTTATGGGTCAATCTTTCCCAAGACTGAGTTCATAGAGAGCTTTGGCCAAACTGCCCAAATGGTATAATTATGCAGTGTAATAAATTTCTCTGCTGACATATTTTTTCTACCAGATTATAGGTGCCATAAAGACAAGGATCATGTTTTAATGTTATGTCATCAGCATCAAGTACAGCAATTATTAAGAAACAGAGATTGAACTGTTTCTCTCAGCATGTTTCACCATGAGATGTTTATTAAGAGTAGAAAATTGCTTAACAATCTGGGGTGATTCCAATAACTGATACCTATTATTCCATTTACTATGTACCTAAAATTGTGCTAAATGCCCCCCAAACAATATCTAATTCTTTCTGTGTGTTAAAAATTCTGTACTCTTTGCACAAATGAAGAACCCAGGAATCAGAAAAGTTAAGCTACTTTACCAAGGGCACTCAGCAAGTTATTAGCACAACCAGAATTTTAAAAGATCCCTTTATCTTAAATTACCTTAAAAATAGTTATCATCATAATAACTTGCAACAGTGGCTAATTCAACACAATTTCAAACGCCTTTTAAGAAATCTCACAATTCTTATGGGAAAGCTTAAGCTGTTAGAATTAATACTCATTTATAATATCTTCAAATTATTAAGCACTGTCCATGCATATCACACATAGAATTTTACTGACTGTTGAAGTGTTGGATCTGTATTTAGTGACATCAAAAGATGTTCAAAATATATTAGGTGAAAAGATAATCAAGTTTAAAAGGTTTTATGTTGCCTGTTTAATTGTGGATGTATACTAACATATAGAAAAATTATCTGATACACTCCACATCAGAATGTAACCATCATCTCTTGATAAAGGAGATAAGAATAATTTTTCTTTACTTTTATCTCTATTTTTCTATTTTCTCCTACTATAAACATGCAAAGACAAACATTAAATAAATTATGAAAGGATCTATAACATTATTTTAAATTTTATTATTTAAAAATAATTTAAAAGTTCTAAGGTAGAGCATGTTTAATCAAATTGTCTACTTTAAAAAAAGTTTGAAAGTTTATTGAAAAGTAGATGAGGAAGGGATGAAGACAGCCAAATAATAAAAACTTTTATCTCATTAGCAAATCTACTGTTCATATCACTATAATAGTAGTCATAACTGTCCTAATCCACAATATGGCCAGCTAAACCTGACCATTCTGCTGAAATGGAATGTATGAGACCCTCTAAGGCTTCAATGACTCTGTCTATATTCAGTTTTCCCACCCCTTTAACACACTTATTAGTGCATTTCAAAAATGTTTAGGCTCTAGGGTATGTTCAGTAGCAGATACACGTGTGTACGTGTGTGTGTGTGTGTGTGTGTGTGTGTGCATGTACCTATGTACAAGTAAATATATATCTATACATATATACACATATATAATCTCATACTTGCATACATATAATCTATTCAAATCTCCAATACCTAATCAGATATCTAACAACAGTAGGCACTCCTGAATAAAATATCACTGGAACAAAATAAAAATGAATAAAATGTGTTACCTGTCTTCAAGAAGTTACAGGTTGAGAAGGCTTCTCTTGTGTTATTTGCTCATAGCATCATATCTTCAAGGGTATAACATATCTAAAGCTTTCTGATACTTCCTTATTCATTTTCAAAATGTCAGCCTCACCCTATACCAGAAACTGACATATATCCTTGGAATTAAATAAAAGTAACTTTTAAAAAGAAGTCTGCAATATCAAAGATACCATATTTAAATAAAAACTACCACAGAAAGGACAGTAAGATAAACCATTTAATTTTTTCACCTAAGATTTTCTTCTTTAAAAAAAAGTGGAATATATCTTAAATTACTTCACTGCCTGTTGCACAGAGTCCCAGTGATAGATCTATTTTATTATTGTTTGCTTCAATACCTATTTTCCTTCTTTCTTCTTACTTCCAGCAACATTCTCAAAACCATGCTCACAAACAATAAATACTAAAAGCAGTGGCACTGAAGCATGACATACTCATTCTCTGCTAAGACTGGTTACCACCAAAGCACAAAAGTCCAGTTCTGCACCCTCAAGAGCAACATTATTTCTATTTAAAAACTCCCAGAGAAGGCAGAGTCAGCCATGTAATTATGTATCTGCAGCCACTCTATCTGCTTTGCTTCCTGCTTGCAGTCAGTATGCCGTACTATGAAAAGCATTAATCATGTGGCCTCAAAAATCAACTTCAAAATCAAAGCTTGAGCTTTGGTTGTGTGTTTGCTTGTTTTGCTTTCTTTGTTTTTATTTCTAATCCTTGGAAAACACAAGGTTTCAAATTTCCTCCCTTTAACTTGCTACTAGAATCAACACCTAAACAATAATTGTACCCCATCAAGAACTGGGCAGCTCAACAACTGCTGAGAAAAGTATATTTGACATTTTTCTCCACAAGACTCCATTCGCAGTTCCTGTACTGGTTCAGTGAACATGGCTATAATTGAGAAATGCCTAAATGCAACAAAAGATTCATTCCACACGAAATATATACGTACATCTTTAAAATATTTTATATAACTCACTTTAAGTGGAACTAGATTTGTCTCCAAATTCACATTAAAGATCATATTTATAAGCATTTTCTTATTAACATTCTAAATTTAAAAGATGGAAATGCTTCCCAATATGATAATAAGTACATTAAGATACTGTTCACTGATTATTTCCTACTTTCTACAGTACCAACATGTGTATTAAAATTATTATCTCTAACCAAATTTGCCCCTGTTTCAAGATCTTTCTAGTCAATGAAAAGAATCACAGATTTTTCACGAAGGAAAATAATCTTTTCTGCAGAAAAATAAATAGATAAAAGCTCTAACCGACTACAAAGAAAGTATTCCAAAATTTCTATTTCCTGTTTCCACAGCTCTTTTACAAACACCTTTATTAGGCATAACATCTTAGATTAGCAAACAATGATTTAATGATTTCATCCTTATGCATAAAAATGTGATGTCTTTCACTGAAAGAAAAAAATTTTCATTCATTAAAAGCAAAAATTAGTTTTTCTAAAAATAAAGCAAATCCAAAATTTAAAAAAAGTAAAAAATGACTTCATATCTAAACACTCAAATAAAAAACTAATCACATAAAGTCTATAAAGTCAACAACTGCATTTAAACTTACAAGTACTCTCAAAAAATGTGTTTCTATGTGGTCCATCTGCATCTGGCTCAACTGAGGTATTTATCAAAATCAAGATTTCTGAGATGCTTGCCAAAATGCCTGTTACTGGACTCCATTTCTGGACATAAGGTCTACAAATAGGCATATAAGCAAAAACCTTTTCATATCATTAGTATGTACACTAAACACTTTTAAATGTCTGCTTAAATGTTGCTTCTGTACCCTACTGCAGACTTTATAAATACTGTCACTTAGGCTACACAAAATTATATTTAAAATTTTTTTCTTCAATAATAATCTTAGCTTATAGTAAGTTTTCTATTTTATAAGCTTTTTAATTTTTTCTTAACTTTTGAACTCTTTCATAATGACATTTAGTTTACAACACAAGTATTGTAAAGCTGTACAAATATATTTTCTTTCTTTATATCTTTATTTTCTTTCTTTGTATCTTTTTGTCTACCAAGGGTCAGGATTATCAATATCACTGTCTTCTACCTCCACATCTTGTCCCTCTGGAAGGTCTTCAGGAGCAGTAACACAAATGGAGCTGCCATCTCCTATTATAACAATGCCTTCTTCTGGAATCCCTCCTGAAGAGCCTGCCTGAGGATGCTTTACAGTTAACTAATTTTTTAACATACATAGTAGAAGTACACTCTAAAATAACAGTTTATAGTATAATAAATATATAACTGGTAAATTATTTATTATCACTTCTAAGCAGCATATACTGTACATAATTGTATATGCCCTACTTTTACACAACTGGAAGCATGGTAGGTTTGTTTGCATCAGCATCTCCACAAACACATAGGTAGTGCATTGCACTATGACTCTATGATGGTGATGTCACTATGTGATAAATATTTTTCAGCTCCATTAAAATCTTATGGAACCACCACTGAAGATGTGGTCCATCACTGACTAAAACATCTTAACTGGTGCATAACCGAAAACAGAAGATGCTAAACATCACCGGGGCATGATATGAGCTGTGTTTCAAGCTTGTACCTTGATTCTTCCAAACAGAGGGATTCTTCCAAATGTTCTAAGCAGTCATTCCCTGGAGTTGATGATGCTCACTTGGCTTTGGGCATCCAAAAAAGTGATTGCCAAAAATGCTCAAAATATTGCTTCTTAATAAAGATTACTTGAACTGATAATCAATAGGATTTTGGGGTTTTTTGGGTTTTTTTTTTTTTTTTTTAGCTTTTTAGAGGAATATGAACCACTTTAATAACTCAGTTTTACCTGGTGTTCCAAGTTTGGTAAATTCAAATATATTTATTTTTCATAAGATCACATATATCCTTTCAGGATTATAATCTCTACCAATATATCCCCCTTCAGGATGTTTCTGTTGAGGGTGCAGAGCTGGACTGTTGTGCTTTGGTGGTAACCAGTCATAGAAGAGAATGAAGATGAGTATGTCATGCTTCAGTGCCACTGCTTTTAGTATTTATTGTTTGTGAGTGTGGTTTTGAGAATGTTGCTGGAAGTAAGAAGGAAGATAGCGAATAGTTATTGAAGCAAACAATAATAAAATAGATCTGTCACTGGGACTCTTTGTGCAACAGACAGTGAAGTAATTTAAGATTTATTTCACTGTTCTTCTTTTAAGAAAAAAATCTAAGATGAAAAAATCAAATGGCTTATCTTACTGTCCTTTCTGTGGTAGTTTTTATTTAAGTATGGCATCTTTGATATTGCAGACTTCTTTTCTTTTTTTTTTTTTTTGAGATGGAGTCTGGCTCTGTCGCTCAGGCTTGAGTGCTGTGGCACGATCTCGGTTCACTACAACCTCCGCCTCCCAGGTTCAAGAGATTCTCCTGCCTCAGCTTCCAAAGTAGCAGAGACCACAGGTGTGCATCACCATGCCCGGCTACATTTTGCACTTTTAGTAGAGATGGGGTTTCACTATGCTGGCCAGAATGATCTCAAACTCCTACCTCATGATTCACCCACCTTGGTCTCCCAAAGTGCTAGGATTACAGGCGTGAGCCACCACACCCAGATGATATTGTAAACTTCTTTTTAAAAATTACTTTCATTTAATACCAAGGATATGTGTTAGTTTCTGATATAGGGTGGAGCTGATATTTTGACTATGTGTCTATGTCATGATGACTTATTCAAAGTTAATAATGATGGGTTGAGGAGGGCATGGGGTCCTATTTCCTTTTGTTCTCTTCCCTAAGGCAGAAATGATGGCCACAGTAACATCCAGTCAACCTAATTTCCCAACTGAGACAGTTCAATATCCAGGATACTTGATATTCCTTCATGAAAACATAAAAATGCAAACATGCTTAATTCCTGGGCAAAATTCTCTTCACAATGCCTTTAATCGTGCAAATGTTACACATTTTCTTCCCTTGGTGCATATTTGTAAATCTTCCTAAAAGAGATCCACATATCATATCACTATTGAAGGACAAACCAAAGAGTCACAAATTACTAATCTACCATGAGAAAGGGGGGAAAAAGTCATTAATCACAGGGCGTCAGAGGATCTTTAATCCAACAGATAGGAATTTGACCAAGGCATTCCTAGAACAACTACTTTTTAGAAGGGTTGTCAATTCAGACTTGTTAAATTTCTATACTTTTTTTAATTTTAATTTTTATAGGTTTTGGAGGCACAAGTGCAGAGTCTTACATGTATATATTGCACAGTGGTGAAGTCTGGGCTTTTAGTGCACTGACCAAATTTCTGTATTTAAGTGTTTACAGATAAGTAATTCTGAATCAGCTGTCAATTAGCATCCATTGCATAATTTAAAGCCAAATGTCTCCAGTGCAATTCTTCAAATTATGAGAAACTAACAAATTTCAAGCTAAAGTACAAAAGAGAATATGAATGTCAATATAAAATGAGACTCCAAGCAAAAATAGGAAAAAAAAGTAGGCAGTGTATTTTTAAGCTTCTTTTGGAAAATAAATTCATGCTGAATAAATTGAAGTGACATTTGGTTTCTCATAATTCCAGCCTGTCCTGATGGCCTCCAAAGTAACAGATTCTTAAATGTAGCCTTCTTTCTGTAAAACTGACACCTAGCCAGAATTGTCAAGGCAAAAGATTATTTTTAAAGCTGCTCCTATAATATTATTTAGAATCATATTATATAATTATATGGAATTATCAATTAACCTCTCAATTACCAAAGAGTAAGCAATAAAAATTGGTTTCCCGGCAGTACCTGTTTTATTTGTATACAAATTAGCTGTTAAATCATCAACATTATAAAACATTACAAATGAACCAAAAGATATAATAATACTAAGAGGAAATAAGAACGATGTCAAACTTCCTGAATTTAAAATGTCTCCTTGAGCAAGAATCTGCCTCATATACATATCATAGAATCAAAAACGTCTGTCATCCTAAAGATAAGTAAATGTATTGAAAGTAATTTAAAATCTATAAAAGGAAATACAAAAACTTAGTAATTTCTGAAGTAGAACTCCTATCGGAGGGCATGAGGAAGAACTATAATAATGTAAAAAATGATATATTCAATAGTCATATACTTTCTAATTACCCCGACCACAGATATATCCTAAAAGAGACAGATTACAAAAATAATGCAAAATGACATCATCCCATTTTCCTCTTAGAGCCAAGAGAGAGGCAGGTAATAACAGAAAAGAAACTGGACACAGTAAATGTAGCTCGCAGTGGATAACCATCTAGTTTAGAGCTGAGACCTTTAGCTCAGCCATATATTGCAATGGATTATACAATAAAAATCTATATTCTAATTACTACTGGAAAGAGAGAAGAAGAGGAGAGAGGAGAGAGGGGAGAAGAGAGAGTGACAAAAAGGCAAGGAAAGGAAAAAGAAATAGCCCTGACAAAAAAAAAGTACCAAGTGAAAGACCGGTATTATGAAATTAATTCAAATTCTAATCCCAAATCAAATCATTACTGCTGCCTTCTTATACAAAAGGATATATAATAACAAGAAAGCTAATTAAATGTTTCTCATTAAATTTCTTCGGTGTTCAAAGTCTATCAAGTATCTTCCATTTGCCCCTCTAAGTTCACCCCCCAACCTTTTGCATACCACTCTCTGATTAAAGTAGCTGGTATGTGGGGACTGCATCAGGGTACCCATGCTTTTCTCTGTAGACAGCTACTCTCTCTGAAAAGCAGCTTTTAGCTTACTAGGTGCCAGTAGAAATTAACAACCTGCCCATTAAACATTGAGTGACTACTTAAAAATGGCTGTTTGGAACTGAGTATTATCTTTTCTGTCAAACAAACCCTCAAAATGAACTTGCAAAATTAAATTCCATTATAAAATGTAAACAGTATATACAAAACCAGACCAAAGCATGTTTAGAAGGCACAAGTAAACTAAATACTCAAACAAGTGACTTGGACTCCAAAGTCACTTGTTCCTACTATGTTTCCACCTCTCCCTTAACCCACAAGTTTGGTGTCATGGACAGGCCCCAATGGCTAAGAAGCTAAGAAGGAAAATGCATGAGTCTGCATGTACTATGCTCCATCTGCATAGTACACCTGCATAAGCTAGGAGTAAATTGTAAGCCCACTCAGTGGCAGCCTTTCCAATGAGCCGAACTAGGTTGTATGTGTGGTTTTCCACTTTGGAATAAAAAGTAACTAGAAATACAGTTCTACATTGACTTATGAGCTAGTAAGGGCAAGTTCTGGTAAGCAGGACATAATCTTGGAAAGAAAGTAATTTAAAAATCAGTGACAGATATTGACATCTAGGAAGAAGCACAGAGTAGGATGCTAGTCATGCCCATATAAATACCCATCACAGAACACACAGGCAGGAGTGGGCTCTTAGACATAGGTGAACTCTGATGATCAATTCAGTGGATGTCAGGCAGCCAGTTTCCCCAGCCAATACAGGCTTTGCTCATGTACAAAGTCGTTATGGGGGCAGGAATGGAAACTATACATACGTTCACCGTCTTTCCCTCACCATGGTTTTCCCCTCATCATATCTGGCTACCATATATGCTAGGTATGCAACCAGCAAACAACAGGACGCCCCCATAAACCTTCAGCATGTTACCATTCTATGGACTGATCAACCAACTACCTGGAAGCAAGCTGAAACCACTGGATACCCCATATCAAGAGAAGGGCTTGATATGTGTCCTCACAAGAATAAATGCTTATTCTGGATGTAGCTTTGTCTTTGTTGCCTACAGTGTCTCCAACATCATCAACAGACTTAGCTTATATTTTGTCAATTGCTGTGCTATACAACACAACAGTGCCTGCGACCAGAGAGCATGCTATATAGATGATGTGCTTACACTCAAGTAATTCACTGGCATTTCTATATGCTCCATCACCCAGAAACAGCTGACTTTATAAAATAGCAGAATAGTCTGCTGAAGTCTCAATTATAATGATATTGGGTAGGAAACAGCCTGAAGGGTTGAGGTTCTGACTACAAAGATACAGTATATGCTTCTAACAAGCAACAAACATATAGTGTATCTCTCCATAGGCAGAATATTGGTCCAAGAATGAAAGAGAAGAGGTGGAACTGGCCCTTTTCACTGTTATAACTGATAAGCTACTGGAAGAATTTTGCTTCGCTCCCCAGTTTTAGGGTTGGTGTAACTGGAAGTCTTCACATTCAAGGGGGAATTCTTCCACCAAGGAACACGGTCTATTTTCAATTAATTGAAAGCTAACACCACCCTGTGGCCATTTTGTGCTCTTCACGTCACTGAAGCACAGAAAGAGAAAAAGCAACTTGGGTGGCAGTTTCACAATAGAAGCCAGGAGGACTGCTTAGAATCAGACAATATACCAGGAAGCCTTTAGTTTCAGTAAAGGAAAACTGCAGCAACTTAATAAAAACACAGCTGAAGACTGAGATCCTGTAAAAATGAACCTCATAAAGGTTAACTTCATAAAGAATCCAGTGCAGCCAATATGGAAGTAGCTGTGATTACAAAGTGAGCCTTGTGACCATCTACAGACATGGAGTCTGTAGCAAATATGTTTTGTATTACTTAAGTCAGTTATTTTCTCTTTTTCGCTGGTGCCTGAGTACTACCTTATATGGAGAGTAATAGTGGTACCTTATATGAAGAGTACTTTTTCACTGTGCTACCTTATATGAAGAGTACTAGTAGAAGCCAATGTGTTATGTTTCAAGTAAGGTATAACCAGTTTTACATAACCTTACTTGAACTGCAACACCTTACTTGAAACGTAACAACAGTATAACCAGTTAGGATAGCTGACGGGACTCTGTGTATCACGTGAGTCAGGATCCTAAACTTTGAACCCTGACAAAGGGTAATATAGGCTGACAGGCGAAAGAGAAAGACTGTATCAGACATCTTTAGTTTACCCCTCCAGGCCCATTTTCCATCATCCCATACCATTTTCTGCCCTAGGAACACAACCTGTATGGACTATATCAACAGACCTCCATCCTGAGCAGGGTTTGGCCATTTGAAAAGTCCAGGAAGAGATCATGGAGAAGTGGAGATCAGGATACTTAGTCTCCAGGTCCCTCTCTGAGATTGAGTTGACTATGTCCCCTGAACTAAGATCACTGCTACTCTCAAAATGGATGACTATACATGATGTTCTTGTTTCAGATTAGATGAATGGCTGCTTCCTTTATTCCTCCAGGTCTACATGTATTAGCAACTTAAAAGCTACGCCACCGGTATTATCCACTATGGTTTCCCTATTACCATATCTTTACAAATACTCACTTTATAAATTAATACTCCTTCGAAGACACTATTTTGATTGTCATTTGTCTCCTGATGAAGCCTGATGTGGTTGGGATTTGTGTACCCACCCTGATCTCATGTCAAATTGTAATATCTAATGTTGGAGGAGGGGCCTGGTGGGAGGTGACTGGATAATGGGGGCAGATTTCCCCCTTCCCGGTCACATGATAGTGAGATCTCATGAGATGTGGTTATGTTAAAAGTGTGTCATGCTTCCCCTTTCACTCTCTTCCTGCTGCTCCAGCCAGGAAGGTGTGCCTCCCTTCTCTTCACCTTCCACCAATGACTGTAACTTTCTGAGGCCTCCCCAGCCATGCTTCCTGTACAGCCTGCAGAACCATGAGCCAATTAAATCTCTTTTATTTATAAATTATTCAGTTTCAGGTATTTCTTTATAGCAGTGTGAGAACATACTAACACAAAGCCCTAAATATATAAGTCTAAAATCTCTTCTTAATCCCCCCAAAAACACTAATTTTTGTTTCTAATTATTATACAAAAACTATAGTAACAGGAAGGTAAGAACAAAACAATAACAAACAAAATCTTCAGACAGTGATTACAGCACCATGAAGACAATTGTCTGCTGTGTTCCTATAGCCCAGCACCCAACACAATGCCTGACATATACTAAGCATTAAAATACAGTTGTTAAATCAATGAATATACATAAGACTATGAGAATTACACTAAGACAGGTCAAAAAATGTAATGAAATAGAAAGCCTGCTATTAATCAAGATGATTGTCCCTCAAAAATATGATACATTAGATTATAATACAACATATTTTATATTAGGCAAACATATTCAGCAACTAAAATCCCAGATTTAAATATATTAAAAATATTCCAGGGCTGGGTGCAGTGGCTCATGCCTGAAATCCCAGCACTTTGGGAGGCCAAGGTGGGCGGATCTCAAGGTCAGGAGTTCTGAGGCCAGCCTGGCCAACATGGTAAAACCCCATCTCTACTAAAGATACAAAAAATTAGCCGTACATGGTGGCAGGCACCTGTAATCCGGCTACTCAGGAGTCTGAGGGAGGAGAATAGGTTGAACCCAGGAGAAGGAGGTTGCAGTGAGCTGAGATTGTGCCATTGCACTCCAGCCTGGAGGACAGGGCAAGACTCTATCTCAAAAAAAAAAAAAAAAAAAAAAAAAAAAAGCCAAATAAGTGTGGTCTTTATTCCTACAATCTATGAGATTTATGCATTTAAATCTGCAAGCTATAAATATTGAAATCCAAGTTATAGCACTGTTCCTATAACTAACTAATGATAACCAAAGCCCAGGTCACTTAATTTTTTTCCTATTGTTCATTCCAAAAACTTTGAAGTCATCCTTGATTCTTCTCTTTCTCTCACATCCAATCCATCAGGAAGTCCTTTTGACTCAGCTTTCATAATAGATACAGAATGCATTCAATGTTATAATTTCTTACCATCACTGCTAAGATGCTGATCCAAGTTACCATTATCTCTCATCTGGGTCACATAACAACCATAACTAGTCATCCTGTTTATATCCTTGCCTCCTACGATCTATTTTCAATACAGTCACCCAGAGTCATCATTTAAAGTGAGAAGATCATGTCATTTGTCTTCTCAAAGCTCTTCAGTGGCTCCTCGTATCACTCACAGTAAAAGCTAACCGAAGTCTTTACAGCAATCTACAAGTACTTTTATCAACTGACCCTTCCTCCCCTAGCTTTCTTAATGTCCTTTCTTACTGTTCTGTCCCTGGTTCATTCTGTCCCATACAAACTCTCCTATTTGCTGTTTCCTGAATACTCTAGGCCAAGTCCAGTCCATGGCCTGCTAGGAATTGTGCCACACAGCAGGAGGTGAGTAGCAAGAATAAATACAAAGAAGTTTCATCTGTATTTATAGCCACTCCTCATTACTCAAATTACTGCCTGAGCTCCACCTCCTGTCAGATCAGGGGTGGCATTAGATTCTCATAGGATCATCTAGTAGGGTCAATAAACCCCTGTTGTGAATTGCACATGCAAGGGATCTAGTTTGCATGCTCCTATGAGAATATAATGCCTGATGATCTGTCACTGTCTCCCATTACCCCCAGACAGGATCATCTAGTTGCAGGAGAACAAGCTCAAGGCTCCCATTGATTCTACATTATGGTGAGTTGTATAATTATTTCATTATATATTACAATGTAATAAAATAAAGTACACAAAAAATGTAATGCACTTGAATCATCCTGAAACAATCCTCCTGCCCCCTATTCATGGAAAAATTGTCTTCCACAAAACCAGTCCCTAGTGCCAAATTGGTTGGGGACCCCTGCTCTTGGCAAATTCCTTTGTAGAGGCTTTTGCACCGGCCATTTCTTGGGTCTAGTACACTGTTTCACCAGATAGTGCATGACTAATTCCCCTTCAGGTCCTTCCACAAATGTGAGGTTCTCAATAGTTCCCAACCTGAAATATGCCCATTTTTAAACTGCCCCTCCACACCCAATTCCCATTTTTATTATACTAGTCTATGTTTTCTTTTTGCCGTACATTTATCATCCAATATTTGTGATGTTTATTGCGGATCACCCATCTCTTGTTGCTGGAAAGTCAGCTCCTCAAATGTATGAGCTGTATGGTCTCTTCATTCACACTTATATTCCAAGTGTCTATAACAGTAACTGGCACATAGTAAATACTCAATAAATTGCTGGCATGAATTGTTTCTTCACTTGAACAAAAGGTGAGAGTGGTACAAATTTGCCCCTCCTATCTATGTAAGTACTTATTTTCTGTAGCCATTTGTTATTTTGCTAAATATAAACAAGATTTTACTTGATTAACAGCATTAGGCATAATCAGTCATAAACAACTTGAAGGCAGAAACTCTGGTTTATTTCTAAAGTTTTCCAAAATAACTTTTATTCTTTCTCTTATACACAAAGCATTAAATTACAGAGTTCTATTTTTAAATGTCATGTTAACTTTTACATATGAACGTATGTGTGTAAAATAAATACACTAAATTTCCTAAATGTATGTTCCAGTTGAAAAACTTCAATAAAAAAATCACCATTCAAAGATAAAGCTCAAATCAAAAAGCTGTAGAGAAATTTGTATTTTAGAGGTTTTATACTGTGTAAGTTGTTTGGGCAAGTACCCTCTTTTCAAATTACTATCAAGTTTTTTGATTCTCTTTATTTAATTAAATACCAGTCATTTTGGGGAAGAACCTATAGACTCAATAGTGTTGAACCAATATTTGAACACAGAATTAAATTAAGTTTTGCAAGATTACCAACTTTAAAGCACACATTTTAGCAGTCACCATCTGGCATGTGTGAGTCCTACTAAACCACGTAGGCTACTTGCCACTTTCTGATCATCAGATTCAAAAGCATTTTTGCTTTAGGGTACTGGTTTGAGATGATGTTTTCTGCATACCTAGATGGTCAAGGTCTCCATGAGCCATATTATGACAGAGATCTAGAACACTGTTATCACCCTGCCCTAAAACAATGAAGGTGTTCAGCTCTCCTCACTAGCTGAAGACAGTCAGCCTCTAATCTAATTGGCATAGCAAGAAAAAAAAGGATGTCATATCAGCTGCAGCATACCAGGTGCAAAGGACTACAGTAGTCACCCGCTCTCTGTAGTTTCAGTCATCTGAAATCAACTGTGGTACAAAAATATTAACGGCAAAATCCCAGAAGTAAACATAAGTTTTAAATTGTATGCCATTGAGAATAGTGTGATGAAATCTCAGACTGTCCCAGCTCCATCTCACCTGGGACCTGAATTATCCCTTTATCTGATGTATCTACACTGTCTATTCTATCTGCCACCTAGTTATTGAGTAGCTATCTCAGTTATCAGACCAAATAAATAGCATATATACTATTCAGTATATATACGATTCAGATAGTTCAGTACTAGCTGCAGTTTCAGGGACCCACTTGGGAGCCTTGGAACATATCCCCCGTGTATATAGGGTGACGAATGTATACTGATATTACATTTTGGAAAGCAAAGCAACTAGAGTGGTTCACTGATGAGGATTATGTTACTCCACAGTTGATCTCCGAGATCCATTCATCCAATCAGCAAACCCAAAAGGGATGTTACAATACTCTCCAATGAGACTGAAGTCTTTGAAGCCTCTCTGCAATGTTTGTATGGATGTGATACTGCTTATAATTTTGTCTTTTGTTAGTGAAGGGCAGTTTCAGGGGCTTCTACTTAGTCTTCCTAAATAATCCTCACTCCATAAGGGATCAATGTGAAAATTCTGCCAATTTCCAGGCTTGATGCAATCATGCATTCAGGAAGTGGGAAAATCACAGGATTAGTCAGCCAAAACACTGAACCCACAGTGATGCAGATACAGCTGAAAGTCAATTTACCAGGTGAGTTCCATGAGCCTTGAATCTAACTGATAGGCCACAATCATGTAGTCATCCCAAGGATTAATCCAGGACCCATTTTTATTAATTGTCAAAAGTCTGGGCTTTTTCCCAGTAAACTGCAAGTGTCTTTAGGAAAGCCTTGAAGATTTAAAGCATATATTTGTGGTAGTATTTCATGTCCTTTCTCAAGGGAAATCAGCCTCCCCTTAAATCAAGGGTCTCCAAAGGGCTCCTATATCAGGAACAAATGTCCAGTTTCTGCTTGACACAGCTAGAATTTCCCCAGTTATGGAGATCAAGTAAAAATTTAGTAAATGGCCAATTTACTGTATGCTTAAAGATATTATAACCAATTAGCCATGACCACTAAAGCCTGCATTTCAAAACACTGACTGCCACTCCACATCTTAGCCTATTAAGAAAATGATAGCTACCTTATCCATGAAGCCAAAGCACTGCCAAAAAAAAAGCCCTTTGCCACCCCTGAACCCCATGATCCCCACTAAAATCAATGTATCTAGCTCAATGGCAGCATATCCCAATGAGATTTCCCAGCTGAGAGCTACCATACAGGTCTGCTCTCCTCACCAACATATTTCTCAATTCTTAATTAGGGGTATGTCCTCTGCAATCTCACAAGGGTTGTAGTGAGGAGGTCCAGGAGAGGACTGCACATAATAAATGTATTCTACCATTTCACTTTCCTGTGCCTTCTTCCTACCTGCACAGCTAGAGACGTTAAGGGATCTCAACTCCACTGAAATGCCGGCCATTGCTGAACCCAAGTTTGAGTCAAATAGCCAGGCAATTTGCTGGAGCCATTTCCAGATGCTGAAGTTAACACATTAGATCCAGACTCCTGTTAAGAACACTCCTACACATAAATTGGGCTCCATCTAAATTAGACATACACATATTTGTATGTTGCATCCTCCTTGCTCTACTTAGAATGCAACCCTACACAAAACTTCCAGATTGTTGCTAATACAAATTAGTCTGTTACCTGACATGCCAATCGTCTTGTGAAAGAGTGGGATCTGGCTCAGTATTAAACTGGAAGGAACTGAGAAGTAAGCATACAGTTAGTAAACAGCATGAAGAGAATAGTATCCCTTTGGCTAGAGAGCTTCCTAAATAATCTCCAGCCTGCCGGGCGCGGTGGCTCAAGCCTGTAATCCCAGCACTGTGGGAGGCCGAGGCGGGTGGATCACGAGGTCAAGAGATCGAGACCATCCTGGTCAACACGGTGAAACCCCGTCTCTACTAAAAATACAAAAAAAAAAAATTAGCTGGGCATGGTGGCGCGTGCCTGTAATCCCAGCGACTCAGGAGGCTGGGGCAGGAGAATTGCCTGAACCCGGGAGGCGGAGGTTGCAGTGAGCCGAGATCGCGCCATTGCACTCCAGCCTGGGTAACAAGAGCGAAACTCCGTCTCAAAAAAATAAAAATAAAAAAAAATAAAAATAATCTCCAGCCTCTGATGTTTCCTTCTTAATCTTAATGTCTGGCAATCTCTCAAATCAGAATTTTTAACATTTAAACCACCACCACCCTAACTAAGCTAATATAACCGCCCATCTGGAGTACTGCCTTGTAATAACTTGAAAATGTAATTGTTATATATCATTCAGCCAAGGAAAGTGTAATTAAAACATAAAGCCAATAAAAGGTTATAAACAGATTTACATTTTTAGAAAACTCATTCTTGCAGCTCTATGCAGAATGCATGAAAGAGGATAGGGTAGAAGCAGGAAGGCTGATATGAAGTTGTGTCACACGATGGTGGCTTTGGTCTAAGAAGCTAGCAGTGAAGATATACAGAATGGAAAAATTCAATAAAACATAAATGATTGGTTGGATAGGTAAAGATAAGAAGGAGATAATAATGACAGATTTCAACTGAATAGAAATAGTGCTATTAGCTAAGAGACAGATGGTCATCTCCATGTGTAAATCAAAACGCCAGATAAGTGGTCTAGGGTATTTGGGGTATAGACATAAATTTTGAAGTAAATGAATATATATATATATATATATATAAATAAAATAATATTTATATATATTAAATATCAATATATATTTAAAGCTAGTATTGTTTTAAATATCAATACAAAATATATATATATAATGATGTTTAATATATGTGTGTTTGTGTGTGTGTATATATATATATATATATATAAAATTTCACATTGATATTTAAAGCAATACTACTCAAATGTGTGCCACAGACCACTGCTGAGTGGCCAACTCTTTGTCACTGGTCCATAATGAGATAGTACTGAAACTGAGAGTAAGCATTTAGAAACTTTTATAGCAGTTTCACAGAGAATTTTTGTATCTGTTGAATCTAATTTAAAAAATGGTACTTTTATATGTCTTCTTTTTTAATTTAATTTTCTAGCAACTCATTTTGTTGAATTTTATATAAGTATCAGTCTCTTGTAGTATAAAAAATGATTTTTGTTAAAAAAAAAAAAAAAAAAAAGACTTCACCACAGGTTGGAAGGCACTGACTTAAAGCTATTATAATGAATGTAATTACTTGCAGAAAGAAATCTAAAGAAAAATTCTAATTTTTAAGTATTGGGTATGATTACTTGTTTTGTCTGTCATCTGCTTAAAGCATCATTAAAATTGCATACCCTAGAATGTAGTTCCTTGGGTCATTTTATTGTCCATATCTCCTTATCACCATTAATAATATTTACAGAGCACATACCTCTTGCCAGCCAGTCTTTACATGGATTATCCCATTTAATCCTCATAAAATCTTGATAAAGCTGGTATTATTATCCCCATGTTATAGATTACAAAATTAAGGGTTAGGAAGGTTAAATTACCCATAGTGTCAGTCCATTCAGGCTGCTATAACAAAATACCTTAGACTGGGTAGTTTATGAACAACAGAAACTTAATGCTCCCAGTACTAGAAGCTGGCTAATCCAAGATCAAGGTGCCAGCAGGTTCCATGCCTGGTAAGGGATCTCTCATAGTTTCATAGTTGGTGCCTTGTTGTTGCTTCTTCCCGTGGTGGAAAAGGCAAATGAGCTTCTTCATGCCTCTCTTATAAAGGTATCAATCCCATTCATGAGGATAGAACCTTCAGGACCTAAACAGCACCCAAGGCCCTGTCTCTTAATAACATCATCTTGGGGGTTAAGATTTCAATATACAAATTTGGGCAGGGGTAATACAAACATTCAGACCATAGCACATAGCTAATAGGGAGCTGAGATTTGAACTCAGGCAAAGTGACCCACTGTCAACCTACCCATCAGTGATTTTATATATTTAAAGCAAAATATTTCATGTGAAACTCCTCAAAACTTCTAAGTGTGCAATGTCCAGACCCAGAAATTTATTTTGGGTGTATGACATCTTTGTTATCAGGTAAATTTTATATTCTACTGTTTATCACTAGGTTATTCCTATTACCTCCAACTAGCCGGTAAATTACTCAAGAATAAAAGACAGGGGTGCACTTTCTAGAACATAACATACTGCCTGGCAAATGCTGAGTGAGTTAATGTCTGTCTCAAGAGCATTCAGACCTAAGAATTTATCCCTCCTTAATAGAAAAATAAAATAGCTTACCCTGTCCATCAGCTTAGGTAACACAATAATGTGGTCACAGATTCTCTAGTTGCCTTTTTTTCTGAGGGGTTCATTATTGACTTGAGTTTTTCCATGAGGCTTCCAAAACTGGTTAAGCCAATTTTACCTTGGCTTATCATCCTGTGAAAACTGACATATATTCTACTCCTTTAGAAAGTATTTCTGCTGATTTTCTTACATTTATTTTTAACTATAAACACATATCCAAACATTATATAAATTACACATGGCTTTGATTAAGTTTCTTCAATTCCTTTTCAAAGCCCATAATAAACAATACAAAATAAAAATTGGGCAGGGTGTGATGATCACACCTATAATCCCAGCACTTTGGAAGGTCGAGGTGGGAGGATCACTTGAGCCCAGGAGTTCAAGAGCAGCCCGAGCAGCATAGCAAGACCCCATCTCCACAAAAAATTTATAAATAATCCAGGAACAGATACGCCTGTATCAGCTACTCAGGAGGCTGGGGCAGGAGGATTGCTTGAGCCTAGGAGTTCAAGGCTGCAATGAGCTGTGATCTTCCTACTGCACTCCAGCCTGGGCAACAGAATGAGACCCTTTCTTAAAAAACAATAATAATAATAATTAACCAATACATATTACAATATATTGGTTGTTATTTAATCTATTCTTTCAACTTTTGTCTATCTCACAGCTGAATTTTGTCTTAGCTCCAAAAAAGTAAGAGTTTCAGCTATACATAGAGAATTTCTCTTTTTTTTTTTTTATTTTAAACGGGTGTCTACCCATATGTAAAGCTGGCCTTTAAGAAAAGCCAAAATAAAACAAAAAACAAATAATCATGAACTACATGGTCACAGGTTGGAGACCACTTAACTTCTAATTACTATTTTTCTCATAAACGTAGTAGGGAGAAGAGAACTAAACCTGAGATAAATGGCTGCAATAACCATCAAAGGCTACTCAATAAGGCCCAGAATCGAAAATGAGGAGTATGAGATAGTTAAAGCCATTATGAGATTTTGCTATCTTTCATCAACTATACAAACAGCTAAGAATAGTGCATCTGGATTACTTGCCTCTGGAAATTACAACAAGCTCCTACTGTACTGCCTAAGAGTGCTGAAAATCGCGCGCGCGCGCGCACACGCACACACACACACACACACACACACACACACACACAGACACACAATTTATTTAAAATCAAATTTATTTTGTCTAAAAGAATCTATAACAGACATTAAGAGCTAAAAGTAGTCTTAGGGAATTCACCCTCTCAGTAACTGAACTGAGGTCCAAACCACTAATTATTCAGTTCTAAAATCTCTCTCTCACACACACACATACAGAAAATGCCAACAGACAGGGATTTAAAAGGTTAAGAAAAAATAGAGCACAGAGCCAACATAAGTCATACAGCACCAAATCTGGCTATTTGTGGCTTATTCAAATTTGTAGTATTTCCTGGGTTATAACTGAACCTAAACTAAAAATCAAAATAAAATAAAACCACAATGTCATTCACAAATAAGAACTAACAATAACATCTATATAAAATCGTCTTTGATGCCATAAAATATTATCTTAAACTTTAATATTTATCATTGTATTTTTAGCCAGATCTATCCATTAATGCAAAAATGGATGTTAATAATGTATAATAATCAGTAAGTTTTCAATCTTGAGAAATATTTAGTTCAACAAACCGTGTGATTTTTTTTAAGCCAAAGAAAAAGTATTCAGACCTGGAGTGAATCACAATGTGATATAGCCTCGGTTGTATTTAAAAGCGTAAATTCTGTTTTAAGCATTTCCACTCCACTTGAGAAAGAGCAACCACAAAATTCCCAAATGTCAACACAGATGGAAGTCGAGAGGAACAGCAATGAAATTTAAAATGCAAACTATAACCTAAAAAAGAAATACTCTTCCTTTCTCCCTAACGTAATGATGAATATCCCAAAGAGAAGAAAAGCCCATTTTCTCCCATGTTTGTACACAGAAATCAGTACAATTAATGGGAAAACATTCCAACTAATACAAGGCATAATATAAAGCCATGTAGACATCATACAAGTTATAGGTATATGTGGTATATATGCAACACAAATATACACACATATAACATGTATGATAGATAAAAATGTATACTACAGGGCCGGGCACAGTGGCTCACGCCTGTAATCCTAGCACTTTGGGAGGCGGATCACCTGAGGTCAGGAGTTCAAGAACAGCCTGGCCAACATGGTGAAACTCTGTCTCTACTAAAATTACAAAAAATATTACCTGGGCGTGGTGGTGGGCACCTGCAATCCCAGTTACTCAGGAGGCTGAGGCAGGAGGATCGCATGAACCCAGGAGTCGGAAGTTGCAGCGAGCTGAGAGCATGCCATTGCACTCCAGCCTGGGCTACAAGAGGGAAACTCTGTCTCAAAAAAAAAAAAAGGAAAATACATATTTATATTATAACCAGAGTTCTAATTTTAGTTTAGCCCTCCATCTACCTATCTATATTTCCTAGGTTCTCTTGAAAATCTTGATATTATAAAAAGATATTTTAAAACTTAACCTCAATGTAAATCAGTAGTGCCTTAAAATAAGACAGCAAAGGCTTTCTCTTGCATGCTTTTGTTTGCCAGGCTTTCCTCCATTAAAAACCTGAATTCTTCTAGAGGATGTCATTATAACCAACTTCAGACCCAAAGAGTAGCTTCAAGAGCCTCAACTTAGAATGCTGTCTCCTCTCAAGTCAAAAATCATACCTAATTTATAACCATTTGGGATGAAAAGGTAGGTAACCTGTTTCATTCACTTTTAAAATACTACTTTAAAAAGATAATTTGCTACTTATTAAATGAACTTGAACGTTTAAAAAAAATCAGCAAATCAGTCTCTTATTCTAGTGTAAAGACTATTGTTCAGGAAAAGTCTATGAACAACTTTAAAAATTCAGGTGGGCAATTAAAATACTATTCCTTAAAAAGGGATGGTTTATGACATAAAAAACTGAAACAGATTTGAAATAAATATGAAAATTGGGCATGTCTTCCCATTAGTAATAAAAATGAAATAATATTTTTGCAAACAAAATAATACCAAAGAAGTCATAGGCACCTCATCATCTGCTATGCTATTAACACAAAAAGAAAACCTTCTTAGGAAATCCACATCAAATTTTAACAGTGAAGGTGAATGAAGCCAGCAAGGACAGAAATTACTACTAGCCTGGCTGGAAAAGCATGCTGAACCTGAGGCGAAAGGAGTTTTTTAAACAGGAGAATGTTCTGAAATAGAAAGCATGTTAAACAGAATTGCCCGAGGACTGTTAGGAAATGAAAAATTACACTAACTGCATTGGGAACAGCAACCTGATAAAAGCACAATGCACAAATTACAATCTTCTTCACGAGTAGTATTAGACACGAGAAAGGTTAAGTTGTATGTGAGAGAGGTTTCACCCACCACAGGCCACTACATGATAAAAGAATTATTCCCAATCATTTCTAGGTACCCTCCAACAACTACAGTAATAAATATTTCTAGATTTCTAATATAATAGAACAAGCTAGACCAGACCCCTAGTCAACATATATTTGCAAAACGCCCCTGAGTACAAACCTCTATTCTAAATTCTATAGAAAACAACAAAAGACAATAATGTGTTCCCTAACTACATTCTTCTCTTCTTAAATTCAAAACACACAGCCAGCATCCAGAGATGCTCAATGAGTCAGCACGTACTAAACAGCATAGTGTGGAGACAACATGGTTGAGAGCTGGAAAACAACATTCCATTGGAAGAATATGACTGATTGCTCGTGAAGGCAAATACTTTTATAAATAGCAATGTTTTTACACTGAGTACGAGATTAACTATTAAGTATTTAAAGTGAGATACGCAAATATAAATAAAAAGTATAAACACTGAAGAAACTACCATCTAAAGAAAATAAGCAATTCATGAAAAAAAGAACATAAAAAGACATAAGGCACACACATTATGATGAACACACACACACACTCCACCCACAATATTATCACTAGTTTTAAGTTTAGCGGAGAAGTAATCTTTCCAGCTCGCCTCTCTTACAGGCAAAGATCAACTCAAAAATTATGCAAGTCAAAATGAGTGAGTTCACTTTAGCAAGATTCTTGGGACAACGAAGTTAAGAACAGCTGTTAATTTGGGTTGAATCCAAGTGAAGTTAAAACATCCAGAGCTTTAGGAACATCCAGGTCTAGGGCTATTAATGCAGACAGCAGTCACTTGATCTTAGTCACTTTATCAAGAAAGACCAGATTTATTTTGTCTGGTCCATGTTTTTGTTTTGCGTAGTTTGTGTTTTTGCTGTATGGGATGGGCATGATCCATTTAGCATTAAAAAAAATGGCATCAATAAAAATTTCCTCAATGAAAAGGTCAATGTGGGCTAGTGATGCCAAATAATTTGAGGCAAACATGACCACCTACTTAGCCACAGTTAAGTACGTGGTGTATCTCCATGTTTACATTTAACATATCTATTTCTCTTCAAATATAAAAAAGTCACTGGTCAGTAATTGCTGAGTCCCTATCTTACAAAGTCAGAATCTCTATGAGTCTAATTACCTCTGTTAAGAACACAGAGCTGACTGGACATTCTCCCTCCTTAATCTTCCCCTTGAATCTCTTTGTGGAGTGATACCAACTCTTTCCAAAAGGTTTTATTTCAGATACCCACCTGCACTGTCTAATATGGTAGCCACCAGCCATACATTGTTATTACACACTTGAAATATGGCTAGTCCCAATTAAGATGTGCCATAAGTTGTAAAATACACATCAAATTTCAGACTTAGAACAAATGAGAGGGTAAAATATCTCATCAGTAATCTTTTAAGTTACATGCTGAAATGATATTTTGAATACATTAGGTTGAATAGCATAGTGTAAAAATTAGTTTTCTATCTTTTTTAATGTGGCTACTAGAAAAGTTTAAATTACATGTGTGATTTATATTATATTTCTATTGGATAACATTGATCTAGGCAGGACACTTAACATGGAATCAGGAAGAGGCATTCAGTACTCATTTGCTTTTCTGGAAACCTCCTATCCAGATAACACTCATAATGCCCCCCTGGTTCATTCAGGAATGGAACCACTTAGGTTACTCAGGAATTTCCTCAATCCCATTTAAAACAGTCCACTATCCCTTTCAAAATGGGCTTACCTGTTATAAAGAAACATGCTGTTGTGTTTTCAAATATGATTTACGAGCTATTTTAGAGGCTCCAGTTCTCACACAATGTGGTAATTCTTACACAAGCCCATTTTGCAACTGAATCATTTTTGCAAGTAAACTTTCACTTTAAGTAACCAAAGCTGTATACAAGTTCAAATGATACCTTCATAAATGTTTTAATGAAGATTAATGTCTTAGCTATTACATTATTTATTTCCACAAAACTCAGACTTCCACATTCTTAAAGATTCATTCTAATTTTAATAGAGAAATAATTTTGAGAACTTTGAGCAATTCAAAAGAACTTCTTTATCATATATATACTCTTCCCTTTCTTTAAGAGAACAAGTTATCCTTTCATCTGTATTACACTGAATTTTGTGAGCAAGTATCTACTCTAATTGTGTTTATTTGTCTAACTGAGCTCCTGTCAGGTAGGAAGCCTATCTTACTCATATTTGTTCTGCTATCGTACAGAAAAGTACCTGTGCCAAAGGGAGTGTTAGGAATGAATTTCTTATTAATCTGTAACGGTAAAATGCATAGTACAGATGTAAAAAAAAAAGCAACTCTGATAATACTAACAATAAAACTCTTTTAACCTATAATAAGAGTTAGAAAACTCATTGTGACCACCAAAAAATTAAGTAATTTGGTTAACCTCATCAGCATACATATGTTTTTTGTTTGTTTGTTTGTTTTGTTTTGAGACAGAACAATACTGTCACCAGGCTGGAGTGCAGTGGAACAATGTCTGCTCACTGCATTCTCCGCCTCCCGTGTTCAAGCAATTCCCCTGCCTCAGCCTCCTGAGTAGCTGGGACTATAGGCTCACACCATTATACCTGGTTAATTTTTTGTATTTTAGTAGAGATGGGGTTTCACTGCGTTGGCCAGGATGGTCTCGATCTCCTGACCTAGTGATCTTCCCACCTTGGCCTCCCAAAGTGCTGGGATTCCAAGTGTGAGCCACCGCGCCCAGACCGTATTACTTTTTTTTTTTTTTAATTTGAAATACATACTTATAGCTTAAGTATTTACAGAATAAAATTTAGCTCTTTGCTAACTCCATTTTGAAGAGAGGTATGGGATCACCTGCTACTCAAAGTACCCTCTAGGAAGCAGCAGCATCAGCATGACCTGGGAGCTTCTTAGAAAGGCAGACTCTAACCCCAATGCACATAAAATGATGTATACATAAATTGTAACAATAATTATTATAATGATGGTGATGATGATATTTATTATTATCAGTACAATTGGTGAAAGTCACTTTTGGATGTTTAGTGCCTCAAATTCATTATAATGAGTTACAATTGCAGAATAAATATTTCCTCAAATGTACCACTTTACCTTGCTGTTTAAAGGTAGATAAATTTTTGGTTATATTATTTATAAATTTTCCAAATTTTGCCAAATAAATATACAGACAATTTCTGTCTCTCAACAACTATTCAATTTCTATTTGGAAAGTGGCATGCTCTGATTTCTAATATATTTATAGCATAATAAACCCTGATAAACAGCAAAGAAAATATTGATATTGGAATAAAGTAAAGGCTAATTTCATTTAGATAAAAGAAACTAATTTTGGAAAATACTGACATTACTTAAGATTTAACTAATTCATTCTTACAAGTAAAATTATAACATAGAATATTAGATTTACTTGTCATTTAAGTCAAGTAAACAGACAAAATGAATGAAACTTATTTTTAAAAGCAATAGGATTTTTGGTTTTCCTCTGTACCTCAATGGAGATAAATAAAGGCAACTGGTTTTCGTAACGTAGAAGTGAAGACTGATACATTAAGAAATACCATAATGTAAAATAAGAGGTTTCTAAGAATAAAATATAAAATTTTTTTAAGGTTTTTTTTTTGAGACAGGATCTTGCTCTGTCACCCAGGGGCAGTGCAGCAGCACGATCTTAGCTCACTCCAGCCTCAACATCCTAGGCTCAAGCAATCCTCGCACCTCAGCCTCCCAACTAGCTAGAACTACAGGTGCTCGACACCACACCTGGCTAACTTTTGTTTAATTTTTGTAGAGATGGGATCTCACTATATTGCCTAGGCTGGTCTCAAACTCCTGGGCTCATGCACTCCAGCCACTTCAGCCTTCCAAAGTACTGGGATTACACACATACAGTAAAATTAAAATTATAAGTTCAAGTCTAAACAGATTCATATGAAGAAAGGTTCGGAACATAAATAAATAAAGTAATGTTGTGACATGATAGAAAAAATATAAAAATTAAAAACTGAAAAGAAAAACCCTTAACACAAGGCACCTACTTGAGAATAAATTATTACATATATCACAAATTTTTGCCTGGCTTCCTAAAGTTTTGGGTTTGTCAAAGCTTACAATTAGATCTCATAAATAAGAAAACTGATGGGTTATTTTGTTTCCATGCTTTCAACAACGTACAATAAAATTATCATTGCTTATATATTTCAGTGACACCTGATTAAAGATGAGTGTAATTTGGTCAGGTTGCTTCTCAATACAAGTTTGTCAGTTTATGATCATTTAAAGGAAGCTAACATACATAAGCAATACAATAAACCTGGACTTAAACCTAAAACATTACACAAAAAATTAATAAACAATGGATCATAGACTTAAATGTAATATATAAAATAATAAAATCTTTAGAAAAAAATACGTAAAATAATAAAAGCTTTAGAAAATTGTCAGGCCCTAGAGTTAGGCAAAGAGCTTTTAGATATGACAACAAATGCATGATTCATTAAAAAAATAAATTGAATTTCTGAACTTCACTAAAATTTAAAAATTTTGCTCTGTGAAAGACTCTATTTAGAAGATAGAAAGACAAGCCACAGACTGAAAGAAAATATTTGTAAACCACAAACCTAACAAAGGATTTACGTGTAGAACATATAATGAACTCTCAAAACACAAAAATAGGCCAGGCGCTGTGGCTCACGCCTGTAATCCCAGCACTTTGGGAGTCCAAGGCAGGCTAGTCACTTGAGGTCAGGAGTTGTAGAGACCAGCCTGGCCAACATGGTGAAACCCTGTCTCTGCTAAAAATAGAAAAATTAGCTAGGCATGGTGACACACACCTATAATCCCAGGTAGTAGGGAGGCTGGAGCAGGATAATCACTTGAAACAGGGAGGTAGAGGTTGCAGTGAGCCAAGATCATGCCACTGCACTCCAGCCTGGGCAACAGGGCAAGACTCCATCTCAAAAATTAGACACACGAAAGTTAAAAAACAAATATCAATCCAGTCAGAAAATAAGCAAAAGACATGAATAAACATTTCACCAAAGAGAACGTACAAATAGAAAATAATACTTTAAAAGATTTTTAAACATAATTAGGTATTAAAACCACAAATTAAAACCACAATTGATACAGCACTACATACCTATTAGAGCAGCTTACATAAAAAATAGTGACAATACCAAATGCTGGCAAGGATGCAGATCAACTACATCCTTTATATAATGCCAGTTGAATGCAAACTTGTACAGACACTGTAGAATATATCTGGAAATTCCTTCTAAAACTAAACAAATGCTTGCCATATGAGCCAGCTATCATAGCATTCCTATGCATTTATCTCAGAGAAATAAAACCTATACATAAAGATTCATATCTTAGCTTTATTTGTAATAGCCAAAAACTGGAAACAATCCAAATGTCCTTCGAAAGGTGAATAAATAAACAAACTGAATGGATGGTACATCCATACAATGGAATACCACTCAGTGACAAAAAGGAACAAGCTATTGATGTATGCAACATAGAGAGATCTCAAGGGCATTATGCTGAGTGAAAAAAAAAAGCCACTGTCAAAAACTTACATATGATTTCATTCACAGAACATTCTCCAAATGAAAAAGAAATTACAGACATGCGAACCATATCACTCACTGGTTGCCAAAAGTTAGGGATGGGTCAGGGAGGGGTAACGTGAGTATAAAGGAATCGCAGGAGAGCATTCTGATAGAACAGTTCTATATCTTCATTGTAGTATCGGTTACATTAATATACACATGTGATAAAATTGTACAGAAGTATTGACACACACAAATAAGCACATGTAAAAACTGGAGAAATGTAAATAAGACCTGTAGTTGGTACCAATATCAATTTCCTGGTTTTGATACAATCACCGCAGTTATGTAAGATATTACCACTGGGGCAAACTTGATGAAATGTACAGAGCCTTCTCTAAACTCATTTTGCAACTTTCTGTGAGTCTGTAATTATTTCAGAATGAACTTTTTAATCTAACACAATTTACAACTGTCTAAACATTCTTCACTATATTTTCAAATGTCCTCTGATTTTAAAGGTACTTGGAACCTGCTAAAACCAACCCTTAGTTTTGATACTACCCTTATTTCTATGTACTTCTTGTTTATGTATTGTACTTGTGAGTAGAAGTTTGCCTAATACTGCATGGGTACCATATAGTTTTAAATTAGGGGCACTTTGGAGAAGTAAAGCACTTTGTAGAAGTAAAGAGACCTGTTAGTTTCACTACACTCCCATCACTAGTAAGCACAATTTAAACCACAAAAATAGCACTGCCAATCAAAATGGTCAAGAGGGTGGAAGACTCCAAGGTACATGCAAAAAACAAACAAGCAAACAAAAGTATCAGAGTATTTTAATGCAGAAAGAGAAAAGCTGAGCCAAAATAATAAAACGCACAGAAATGACAATCAAGAAACCTGACAGTTAAACATCTTAAGCTTTAAAAAGAAAAGCACAGAATGGTATACATTTGTGTGTAGTTAGGTTAAAAAAAAAAAATCAAGCTTTAAAGACAGCATAAATTAATAGACATTTTTAATTTTGTTCTCCTTTTCTTTTTAATCATACAAATATACAAATTTTGTATTCTCCAAATAACTTAAAACTGATCATTTTTTCCTGAGCCCAAGATAACATGAAAAAATTATTAGTAATTAACAAACCAATTTCATTTCAAAACATTCTTATATTTTTAAAGAATAAACTATTCATGAAATTTTGAAAAAGAAGATAGTGGAGCTAGGGCAAAGTATCTGAAGGGACTGAATCAGCCAAGACAGAGCAGTAAAAAGTCTCTGTATACTAAAAAAAAACAAAACAAAACAAAAACAGAAAAACAAAGAGATCAGGCTTAGCAAAGTAAAATCCAAAACCCAAAGTTGGTAATACTGAGAGGCATTACTATAGACTCCTCTTAGGAAGAGTAGGAATGCCTGGACCCTGCACAGAATGATTTGTCCATAGATGTGATTTTAGAGACTACAACATGATCTCACTGGGGCTTTTCATCTCCTGCCAGATGTAGTTTCCTCCTGAGAAAAGAAAACAGCCTTGGGAGGCTGTGATGGATGAGACAAAAGGATACACTTCAGAAACATATGTGTGCGACTGAAAGTCTTGATGATCCAGGCTCACTTTCAGCCAAGGATGACCATGGGACGATTCTGATTAATAACCTATAAATGGGAAAAACTAATGAAGTTTACAAGAAGCTAACATATGCTTCACTAAAATAGACATAGTAAGAAGGCACATGTTCCAGCTAGAAACATGAATGTGGTGCCAAGATGTGCCCAACTGTCTTCTAAGCATAAGGATAATATAGCAGAAAGATAAAGAAGGATGTATCTATGCTAAAGCCCAAACCACTGACCTTCACTTCTCTTCTCAAGCCTCTATTTCTATAATTCACTGTTTGTGGGATATTCTGTTAATTGAAAGTGTGTTGGATTTTCTATCACATGAACCTAAATGTATAACCAATTTTATCATGTTTCTGTAATAATGTGTATGTTTGTATTGTGTACTTATTCATAATTATATATAATCTGTGGCTAGGTGTTATTTATGAAAACGAAAACAAATTAGATTGATGACATTGAATAACATATCATAACACTGGTAAAACAAAGTTAATTCTTTTTGCTGGCTATTTGGAAAACTTCACCTTTACCTATACAAGAAGTAAATTTGTATATTTCATTTCTGATTATCATATTTTTGATTGTAGAACTAGTTTATAAACCGAGAGATTGTGTCTCATTAAAATTAATCATTCAATTGATCTACTAAAATATATATGAATATTCCATTCCTTTGTTTTATGCCTCTTACGGCAAAATCAAACCTATTGAAAATAATTGCAGTCATCGCAAATCAAAAAGCAAGGGAGGAAAAAAAAGAGAAGTCAAAACATTGGATTTAAAATTTTTTGCTAATTAATATGCACATATCCCATGTTAAGACTCCACTAGAATAATTCTTTCATTTTCAAACTTTTATGCTATTATATATTTTTTTCTCCTACATTGGTCTGATTTTCAGAGTTACTCCTGCTATTAGTAAACTCAGTATGACCATTCCTCTAACTATCCAAGTTCAGGAGGAAGAAAATCCCTGCAGCTGTTTGATGCCCAATAATATGAACACTTAGCAGTCAGATGAAAGAAGAGAAAAAGACAGAAAAGAAAGATCAAGAGAAGAGTGATTTTGAATTTCTGCAGGCTAGCATTTACCTCTCTCAATAAAAGGAGCTTTGTGCTCATTATATCCCAGGACTCATCTTGCCTTCAGCTTCTAGTAAACTGGCAATTGCTTTATCATTTCCTCTCTAAATTAAGGATCAAAGTTTAAACATATTCGTTTCCTTCTCTATTAGATTATGATTAAAATTACCACCTGCCTCACCTCAGTCACACAATCACTCCTACTAAGAAAAAAAGAAGGAATCCCCTAAAGTAAGGCACAGTTAACTAGCAAAACAAAGAGTTGTGGGGAATTTCTGGTTATGGTATGTATCTGAGAGTTGATTTCAGAACACAGCGTTGAAGAAGCAAACAACAAAACCTTCTGAAAATAATATTCTAGTAAATATTTAACTTGATGCATTAGTTTTCTAATATTATCATCAAACTATTATTTATTTACTGAGCATCTTTATATATATTTCTAGTCCTCAAGATACCCTACAAAGTGGATTCTATCCATCTTCTACAGAGAAAGAAACAAGTTCACAGAGGTTAATTAATTTTCCCTAGGACTCAAAGCTATTTAACAGTTATGAGAGCTAAAACTTAAGCCTCATTTTGCTTTTACTTTAGAACATGGTCATTTAGCAATATTTTGTATACACACACACAGATATTTCTACATATGAATAAACTAAATTTAGAGTTTGAATTACTCTCGTAATTTACATACCAAGTTTTACAAGTTAGTTACCATAATTTAAATAATGTCAAATAAGTTACAATGGATTTGTATAAGAAATCAGTGAATGTAAGATATATAATGTCTTTTAAAACTCTACATGATTATGTGTTTAAAGTAGAGTCTTACTTTTGTCAAGGTCCTGGATTCCTGTTGCCCTAAACACAAAACACAATGGGGCTTCTTCTGGATATTAAACATAAAAGAACCCTGGATTCAAAACAGTGGTGTACATAAACTGATGATCCAATATCACCATAAGAAGAAAATCTACTCTACAGTAAAAAATAAGCTCACTTTAGAATGAAAAGTACCTGGCAGTAGCAATTCTCTCTGAAGAATACACTTTCAAATTTCCTTTAATACCTATAAATGTATAATCAAAATTTAATGTGTGCTTTCAAATAGCAGCACGATATATTTATCAGTCTAAAAGTATAGCACATTTCACAGAGACAATAGTATCATCTCACTCACTGACCAAGGCCCAGTCTGGTGAGAGCTGAAAGGAATCCTGTAACTTACCACACACACACAGTCATTTCTCAGGAGGTGATGCAGCAGGTGCTAGAGCCTAAACTAAACCAAAATGCTCCATGAAGTCATTTGAAGGCACTTTGAAAATGAGAAGGGATCAGAGCCTGTTGACCATCACTGTAGAGCATTCAGGAATGACTGAAGTTAGTACAGACTTCAGCTGCAAAGAGCAAAAGAAACTACTAGTGCAGAAGAGCAGGTCATGTACATCTTGTCATCTTCAGATTCTTCACTGCCTTATATAGTCACTGACATCTGACTTCCTTCAAAGCCCACAACCTGGTCAGATACTGAGAAAAAAGTACACCATTCAGCTATGATATATAACTTCTGTGCTGTAAGAATCAATTTTTGGTGTGGTTGGCCAGAGCAATTAGGTAACAGATAGAACTAAACAACATCAAAACTGTAAAGGAAGAAGCCAAATTAGCCTTGTTTGCAGACAACATGATTATATACCTAGAAAATCCTAAAGACTTTATCCAAAAACTGTTAGAAGTGGTAAACAAATTCAGTGAAGTTGCAGAATACAAAATCAAAATACAGAAATCAATAGGATTTATATATACCAACAGCGAACAATCTGAAAAAGAAATCCAGAAAGCAATATCCCATTTATAATACCTACAATGAATATAAAATACATAGGAATCAATATTAAAAAAAAGTGAAAGATCTATACAATGAAAACTATAAAACTCTGATGAAAGAAATAGAAGAGGACATCAAAAAATGGGAAGATATTGCACGCTTATGGATTGGATGAATTAATATTGTTAAAATGACAATACCAGTCAAGCAATTTACAGATTCAATGCAATCCCTACCAAAATGCCAATGATATTCTTCACAGAAACAGAAAAATAAATCCTAAAATTTAAATGAAACAACAAAAGACCCAAATAGCCAAGAAATCTTAGCAAGAAAAAAAAAAAAAAAAAAAAAAAAAGCTGGGAGCATCATACTACCTGGCTTTAATATGTATAACAAAGCTATAGTAACTGAAATAGCATGGTACTGGCATAAAAACAGACATATAAACTAATGGAACAGAATAGAGAACCCAAGTCTCAATACACACATTTGCAAACAACTCATCTTCAACAAAGGTGCCAAAAACTTAAAATGAGCAAAGGACAGTCTATTCAATAAATGGTGCTGGGAAAACTGGATAACTATATGAAGAAGAATGAAACTAGACCCCTAATATCTCATCATACACAAAAGTCAAGTCCAAATGGATTAAATAAAGACTTTAAGACCTGAAACTATGAAAATAATAGCAGAAAACACTGAGGAAATGCTCCAGGGCATTGGTCTCTTACACAAATATCTCTTGTGTAAGACCTTATAGACATGAGAGTACAAATCAAGCTAAAAAGCTTCTGCACAAAGGAAACAGTCAACAAAGTGAACAGGCAACCCACAGAATAGGAGAAATATCTGCAAACTATCAGCTAAGAGGTTAATAACCAGAATGTATGAAGAACTCAAACAACCCGATAGCAAAAAACACAAATAATCTGATTTTAAAGTGAGCAAAAGATCTGAACAGACACTTCTCAAAAGAAAACATATAAATCATCAACAGGTATAAGAAAAAATGCTCAATATCACTAATCATCACAGAAATGCAAATCAAAAGCCACAATGCAATATAATCTTACCACAGTTGAAATGGCTTGTATCAAAAAGATAGGCAGAAACAGATGCTGGTTAGGATGTGCAGAAAGAGCAATGCTCATACACTATTGGTGGGAATGTAAATTACCACAACCACTATAGGAAAAGAAAACAGTATACAGGTTCCTCAAATAACAAAATATAGAACCATGATACGATCCACCAATGCCACTACTGGGTATATATCCCAAAGAAATAAACTCAGCATGTTGAAACAATATCTGCACTCCTATGTTTACTGCAGCCCTATTCACAATAGCCAAAATACAGAATTAACCTAAGCGCTTATCAACGGATGAATAGATAAAGAAAATACAGTATATATACATAATAAAATATTATTCAACCATAAAAATAATGAAATCGTTTCATTGCAGCAACATGGTTGGTAAGTGAGATAAGCCAAGTACAGAAAGGCAAATATCACATGTTGTCTCTCATATGCAGAAGCTAAAAAGGTGTTTCTCAGGAAGACAAAGTAGACTGAAAGTTACCAGAGGCCGAGGAGAGTGAGGATGGGAGATGAAAGAGGAAAATTTATATAAATGTATTTATTGCCACTGAACTGTGGTTAAAAATGATAAGGATGGTGAATTACATATGTTTATTTTACCTCAATACAATCAATACAATTCTTTTTTAAATTTCTTGAGGTGGTTGCTAACGCACCAAATCCAAACTACTTTCTAATTCAAATTGGATACCAATGTGAAAATTATTTTATTTCTAACCATCTCCATTCTACTCACTCTGTTTTTGAATGGAGAGGAGTGGAGAAATTAGAGTGGGGTGAAGATCTGAAAAAAGAACAACAGCTATGAGGCTGTTTCTGTAAACCATACTAGACATGCTAGCATCCTGAACTAGGATGGCAGCAGTAGGAAGGCAGCATGGTACATATTTAAGAGTTAGGGACTACAACTGACTAGACTCAGAGGTATAAGGAAGGAAGGAGAGGGGAATAATTAGAAATAACTCATTAAGTTCTAGGTTTGAGCAGCTGGTAGAGAAAGATTCCAGACACTGCAGTTGGGTAGAAATGGACAAATATGTTTGAAAGAAAATCTGTAAGTTCAGTTTTATACATGTTGAGATTTTTATTTATAAAACATCAAAATGAAGCTATAAATACATCCAAGATAAGGAGAAAGATCTAGAGTGGAGACAGAGCCTCAGTAGATAGATGGAATCCATGGGATGGATGAGAATGCCTAGGGAGAAAATATACAGTAGAAATACATAAAGGATCCCAGGAAACAGCCCTGAAAGTCTCTTACATTAAATGGTCAAAAAGAAGCTGAGAAAATGGAAGAAAAGCAAGATCGTGGCTTCAAAGAGCCAAGAAATAGTCCAACATGTTCAATGCTAGAGATAAAGAAAGAGGTATCCCTAAACTGTCATGAAGTTGTTTGTGAACTTGTTGAGAACAGTTTTAGTAAAGAAAGTTTAATCACAGTTGCAACACTTACTTAAGCCATGTATGCTCAAGCCAGTCACTTTGTTTCTTCATCCTGTCTACCTCATGGTTTTGTTATGAGGATTATATTAAACATCATATCTGAAAGTGAGGTATAAATGTTAAACAGAGGGTAAAAGCTCTCTTATTAAAATTGTGTTGTTCCGACAGTATTCACTGCCAATTCTGTTTGACCCATATGGTAAGCTGATGTGCACTAGCCAATGTAACATCAGCAGAATGGACTCACTCTAGGCAAAAGCTGTTAAGAATCAGTGCATAGTTCAACATGCTTCTCTATACCCTGCCACTACTTCTACAGAAGCATGTTTCAAAACAAATCCTTCATAAGCCTACATTTTTGAGTGAATGCCATGAGGAGAGCCCTCTCTAGCTGACTCATCCTGACATGTAATATGGAGACAATTAAATGTTGTTTTAAAGCACTGACATTTTGGAATTATGACAAGTAATTGCAGTGGAACAACAAGTAAAAAACTAAATAATAAAGAGCAGAAAAATCAAGTGGAAAATGCTATTTTGGGATGTAATCAATGAGACAACATGAAGGTGGTTAGTCAAGCTAATAATGCACTAATTTTTATTTTATAGCAGAGTAACTCAGTAATCCTTTATACTTGATTCAATATTCTCACAGGTACAGAAGGTGAAAAGAACAACTAATGAAGGTGATATGGTTTGGCTGCGTTCCCACTCAAATCTCATCTTGAATTCCCACATATTGTGGGAGGGACCTGATGGGAGGTAACTGAATCATAGGGGCAGGTATTTTCCATGCTGTTCTCATGATAGTGAAGGTCTAATGGTTTTAAAAAGCGGAGTTTCCCTGCACAAGCTCTCTTCTCTTGTCTGCCACCATGTGAGACATGACTTTTACCTTTTGCCATGATTGTGAGGCATCCCCTACCACTTGGAACTGTAAGTCCAATAAACCTCTTTCTTTTGTAAATTGTCCAGTCTCAGGGATGTCTTTACCAGCAGCATGAAAACAGACTGATACAGAAGGGGAAAAGGCCAAGGTAAAGAGAAGAAATATCTAAAACATCCTAAGGGAACACCCAAAACAATTTCAAATGAGAAGACACCTGTTGGGGAAGGGTAAAACAGTCCATCAAAGAGAAATTTCCTTCTTCATCATCTTAATTATATATTGTTGTTTGTACCTCAAATTTTCTTCATTCCTTAGTAGTCATACTTTGCATCTAACTATTTGACTGGTTCTGTATTTGTGTTAGGCCAAAGACTCAAAGTCCAAAGGGGTTATTAGAAATAAATGAAAAATTGGGCAAGGAATCAAGACCAGACTGTATGAAGGAAAAATGTTTTATTCTTCAAGTGTTAACAATAAAAGTTACTGCTAACAAAGGCCAAATTACTATTTGATATTCCTAAATGGAATATGTGTGCATTGGCCATAGCACACATGGCAATAGCAAATGGCCATTACTCAGAACCAAGGACAAAAGTAGAATCAGGTCAGAGTGAGGCATGAGGGCCTATTTGATGAGACTTTTCACCAAGCACAGTGGATTCTCTTTCCATCTTTATCTTGGCCTTTGTCCCCATTAGTTTTGGCAAACCATGAAAGAAGATTATAAATGCTTCAATCCCAATGGAGTTGGAAATAAAGTACATGAAAGAAAGACTTAATAAAGAATGTTTGTCTGTTTCTATCATTTTAAAAAGAAGGAAAGGGGTGTAGATAAAACATTTCCACAACTCTTCTTTAATAAACACCTTAAGTGTCATTTTACAAAACACACAAGTAAATTAATGTCATGGTTACAAACATAAAAAAAAAAAAAATGACCACTATCTTTAATGACTATCTTTTGCTCTAAAATTTTTTGACTATTTCTAAATCAAATCCAACCTTAAACCTATGACGACTGTGTACTAAGTTTCTTTGGAAGCATATAGTGTAAATTCTGAAAACAATTTTGCAAGGCTGCTCGCCAAATGGTTTATATAAAAGCATAAACATCTGCATAAGTGAGGGACAGTGCAAAGTGATTATTTTACAGAGGGCTCATTCATTACTATATACAAGCTCAAGAATGCAACTTCATATCCCTCACAATTGCTAGAACAGTGTTTTATTTATAGGAGTTCCTCAATAAACACTTGATGATTTGAATACATTTAATACCTGAAAATGCTAGGACACAAATTGCTGGGCTTTTTTCAAACTCCAAATCAACCCATTTTCATTACTCTCAACGGTGCTTCATACCAGTTAGCTAGCTGGATGTTTTCCATGGCTCGAAAATTGGCCATGTATATTCTGCTGCAGGACATATTTTCAATCTGCAGTGTCCCTCCTTAAAGCAGAGAAACTAGCAAATCACAATGGCGTAACCTCCCAAGTACAACTATTATATCTAGTATAGTAGCTCTTTTACTTAGGGAAAAAAAAAAAGAACTGGAACTTTTTAGTGGAACTTATTAGTAAAATCATTAGCCTAGACAGTAACTAAACTGGTATGGTACACAATGGTGAAGACAAGCTTAAACGACATTGGCCTGCAGTTTTGCTTTCCTGACCTTTCTCCCTCCTCAAGATGGCAAAGTGAAACACGGACAAATGTTGACGTGCACCTAACTCATCAATGTTGGTCCAAGGAAAGAAAAAAAAAAAAAAATTGATCAATGTAGGTATAATCATCCCCTAAAAGAGGAATATTGGCGAGGAAAGAAAAAAAGGTAGGATATAGTGTCTGCCTGAAGGAATCCTCTCAGATATCAAATCACAATATTTGCTCTGAAGTAAGCTAGAAAGTTTTAAATGCCTAATTACGTTGCCGGGAGTTCTGCCCAGGCTCATCCCCGGGCCCACGGGGCTGCGCGCCAAAGTCAGAAAACCTGCAGTGGCGTTGAGTCACTCCCCAGCAGCCCCGCGGGGAGCGAGTGCGGGAGCCTAAGCACGTACCCTATGGCGCAAGACCGCCGATTAGAACAGAGGGGAAAGGGGATAAGGAAGGAAGTTTCTTCAGCGCCAGCTCGCAGCCCGGAACTGCCAACCTGCAGCTTTGAAAGCCCCAGAACACGGTCCTCCGAGTCTCCCCGAGTCCCGCCCACCCAAGTTCCTCCCCGTCGGGGGCGGAGTTGGCACGCGAGGGCCGAGGGGCGGCCACCGTCCCGAGTCGGCTCTTGGGAGGCGGGCTGCCCACCTAAGCGGGGATGGTGGGAGTCGGGCGGTACCTGCGCTGGAAGTCCACGGCGTAGGGCTTCAGGTACGGGTCGATCTCCAGGAGTCTGGCTAGTTCGGGCACGTCTGCTAGGGCGGCCTTCAGCGCCGCCTCGGAGCCCTCAGCAAGAGCCGCGGAAGTCACCGGAGCCGCCATCTTCCGCCGCAGTACGAATAGCCGAGGCCCGAGAGGGTCGAGCGGGGCCCGAGCCGGCACTGAGCGGAGGTCGAGCGGGGACGAAGCGGCGAGGGCGGAGCTGGAGGGCGCCTAGGCGTGTTGAGGCGAACCGCGGCGGTCCGGGGCCCTTTATAGTCCGGGAGGAAGGCCTCCTGCCCTTTCTCCCCCCGCCAGCGGGGAGGAGCGGGACCTGGGGTGATGCCTGGACGCACGTCCCGAGCCGGTAGGAGGCACCGAGGCCTCTCCGCCCACTCACGCGGCTGGCACCTGGAGGCCGCAGGGATCTGCCCTTTCCTCCCCTTAACGGTTTTCCCCGGCGGCCGAGGTCATTCTAGGAGGTGGGTCCCAAGCTGACCTCGCTCAGCCTTGGCCTTCCTCACCCTGACCTGCTCTTGGCTCCAGAATGGATTCCGCTTTTCTCTCTTTAAGCACCCGCTTAAATACCCACTGACAGCACCCCCTTCAAATTGGATACATGGGGTTTTTAGGAAGGGACCTTATTTCTCAAAGTTCTGAGACTTTTCTCTGTGGTCGCCGGCATAATAAATGACCCTGCAATCTGGAAAAAAAAAAAAAAGTTCTGAGACTTTTCAGGGGCAGTATTTCAAACAGATAACGTAAATTCACAGGGAGGGGAGCAGTCAAGTGTAGCTAGAGTACAACTGCTGAAAATGCTAATATCACTTGTAACTAGGGCTCTCCAAAGTTTGCCAGGTCACATGAATTTAAAATTAACCAAGACACAGAATCCTGAAATACCACTGGAATTCTGCTGTTCTGGTATTCTCCTCTACGTTACCAGCAGCCGAGAAATATAACCATGGCAAGAACTTTTCTCATTCTCCATAAGGCCATAAAGGAAAAGACATTTACCTGTGGTTTAAAATTGTTACAAGCTTTTCAACGATTGAACTGTCTTTGATTACACAAATGGTATCACTGAATTGGAATTCCCCTCTGCCACTTACTAACAGTGACAAGGCAAAAACCTCTCTTCCTCTTGGCTTGGGAAATTCCCACTTGGAATTCTCCTCTTTTATTGCCATTAACTGACGGGCTTCTTTTTCAATAATTGCTCTTTAAAAATACAGAATTGAACACCAAGAGAGTTAGACCCACCAACCCAGGAGGTTCCAAGCTGCTTTACACTTAGAAACTGAAGAGGATCGAGGATATTTTTCTCTTTAAAACCTAAGAGTAGAAGATCCTAGGGGATATGCAGGAGAAACAATATTAGTCAGCCTTGGGCCTTGCATTTTAAAATATTTCAAAGGAAAGTTTTATTATAAGAGGTTTAATACACTTGAAAGATAGGTAGATATATAGACAGACCTCAATGTGAAAAAGTAGAGGACGTGAATGATCTTAAGGCGTGCCTTCTTTTCCATAAGGATCACAAAGAAGATGCAGACCTTTGTAAAATATAAAGCACTAAAAAAGAAAAAAAAAAAAAAGGACACATATTAACAGACCCACAGATCTATATCTCCAAGCCTAAACTTTTTTCAGAAACCCGGGCTTATATCACTGCCTGACTACTGAGATCTCCATTTCACTAGCTAAGATACCTAAACCAACTATCTTCAAAACATTGCCTAAAATCAGTCTTCTCATCCTTGCTGCTATCACTCTTAGGCAGGCCACTGTCTTCCTTCACCTGGACCATAATGTAGCTCCCTAATGGACTTCCCCTCTTCTACTCTTTATCGCCTCTACTCCATTCTCTGTACCAGTGTTTCTCACACTTTAATGTGCATATAAATCATCTGGAAATTTTAATTCAGTTCTGGAGTGGTGCTTCAGATTGCATTTTTAACAAGCTCAGAAGTGATTTTGATGCTGGTGGTCAGGGGCACTGTTTGAATAGCTAGACTCTACACTGAGTAAATCAAATGATGTCATTTAGCAACTTAAATGGTATTCTATTTCACTTAAGGTAAAATAGAAACAGCTTACCATTCTCTATCAAGGCTTGTATAATCTGGACCCTGACTGCCTTTCCAGCCACTTTACTCATCATTTTTCAGTTTTACTATGGTGTAGTCACACTGACTTTTCTGGAACTCAGTGAATTATTTGTGTATTAGCCTCTAAGATTATTTGCTTGCTGTTCTCTGTGTTGGAAATTCTCAGGGAGCTGAACTCTACTTGCTTAATTTTTTCTCAGCTTTCGTTCCAGCCTCAGCATAAATGTCAGATCATATCTGAGAAACTTCTGATTATAGATTCTTCAGTGACTGACTGGCTTCTGTTTCAATAATTGCTTTTTAAAAATACAGAATTGGACACTAAGAGAGATGGATCCACCAAGCCAGGAGGTTCCAAGCTGGCTATAGATTCCTCAGAGATTCCTCTATATAACTTCAATCTCTTCTATGCAACAGTTAACAGAATTTATGTGTTCATTTTACTCTTACTTATTGACCTTTCCCTTCAGAGCCTAAGCTCCCCCAGAGCAGGATCCTATTCCATGTATGTACCTACCTGGCCGGTTCATAATTGAGCGCATATTTATTGAAGTCCCATGTGCCAGCCATTTTCTTATGTACTGCAGATAAATGATAAACAAGACAAGTCCCAGTTGTCATACAGCTCATATTCTGTTGGGGGTAAGAGGGAGGGGAGACACAATTGCCTGTGAAACACATAAAATAATACAAAACAATTCCAGAGAGTGATAAGTGCATTGTCGATAATTAAAACTGAGCAAATAAGTCTGTGTTAGTTCTGGAAGTCAACAAAGGCCATTCAGAAGTGACATTTAAGCTGAAGTGTGATGACAAGAAGAAATGAGCCATGAGAGGAAAAGCATTCCAGGCAGAGTTTATGCAATGAAGAAGTGAGTTCGTCTTTTAAAAAAAAAAAAAAAAAAAGTGTACCTGGTGTGTAATGACGAGTAGCAGGAATTGTGGTGCCAGGGCTAGGCAGCTGTTTGATTATATAGGCCCTTTAATGTCCCTTAAGTGATGCTCTTGGAGACTTTTCAACAGAACATTGATACGCTATGGTTTAGTTATTAAAATATTCTCAGTGGCAAATGAATTATAAGGATACAAAAATGGCAGTAGGGGTGCCATTCTGGTGGGAAACAAGGGAGACAGGAATGGGCTGTAATAAATGATGGTGGCTTAGTTTGCGCTAGTAGAGAAAATGATGAAATAAAGATTTGGGATGCATGATATAATGAATGTCTAAACTATTATGCAGTCATTTAGTGTTTTTATTAGTTACCTAGGGCTGTAGCAATTAAGTACCACACACTAGGTACTTTAAGCAACAGAAATGTGTCACTTTACCCTAGTTCTAGGGGCTAAAAATCAAGGTGTCCACAGGTTTGGTTATTCCTGGGGGCTCTCAAGGTGAATTGTTCCATGCCTTTCTCCTAGCTTCTGGTGATGGCCAGCAATCTTTGGCATTTCTTGGCTTATAGATGTGTCACTCCAATCTCTGCCTCCATCGTCACATGGCATTTTCCCTGTGTCTCTGTCTCTTCACATAGTTTTCTTTTTATAAGATCACCGGCCTTATTGAATGAGGGACACACCCTATTTCAGTATGACCTTATCTAACTAATTATATATGCAATTATTACATTGCCAAATAAGATCATATTCTGAGGTACTGTTAGGTTTGGACTTCAATGCATCTTTTTGTGGAGAAATATAATCCAACCCATAACAATTTTAACACCAAAACAGAAGAAATATTTGAGAAATAGAATTTATAAGATTTGGTAACTGATTGGATAGAAAAGTGAAAAGAGAATTAAAGATTGAGCTTGTGAGCCTGGGGAATTCTGTCTAGCAAAAATAAGTCCTTGGAAGAGGAAGAACTGAGTTCAAGGTATCAGCTCCTGAATACCCAAGTGGATATGACAGCTGGAAACGTAATTCTGGTGCCTAATAGATCATTTAGGAATGAAGATAGCAATTAGAGAAGGAGCCATGTGCAGTTACTAGCTAAGAGTGGCAAATAGGAGATGCTCAATAAATATTTTGAAACCTTGATATTTGAGTCTCATGTCACATGTTTGCTTTTCAGTAGTTTGCATTATAAATCCAAAGAGTTATTGATAATGTGCTATAACACAGATGAACCTTGAAAATATGCCAAGTGAAAGAAGCCACTCACAAAAGACAACATATTGTATGATTCCATGTATATGTAATGTTCAGAATATGTAAATCTACAGAGAAAGAAAGTAGATTTTTAGCTTCCTGGGGCTGGAGGGCAGGGGAAATGAAGAATGAATGCAAGTGGATATGAGATTTCTTCTTGAGATAATACACATTTTCTAAAATTGATTGTGGTTATGGTTTCACGGCCCTGTGGATATACTAAAAACGATTTAATTGTGCACTTTAAAGGGGTGAATTGTATGGTATGTGAATTATGTCTCAAAGCTATTTTTAAAAAGATTCTTAGGGATAAAATAATACTAAACATGCTTTTTAAAAGGCAAAAGATTTATACCAACTGAAGAGAAACCAGAGTATATAAATACACCTTTTAAAATTACATATTCCCGACCGGGCGCAGTGGCTCACACCTGTAATCCTAGCACTTTGGGAGGCCAAGGTGGGTGAATCACGAGGTCAAGAGATCGAGACTATCCTGGCCAACATGGTGAAACCCCGTCTCTAGTAAAAATACAAAAAAATTAGCTGGGCGTGGTGGTGCGTGCCAGTAGTCCCAGCTACTAGGGAGGCTGAGGCAGGAGAGTCACTTGAAACCGGAAAATGGAAGTTGCAGTGAGCTGGGATCACGCCACTGTACTCCAGCCTGGTGATAGAGGGAGACTCTGTCTCAGAAAAAAATAATAATTACGTCTCCACCTGGTTGAAAATCATTAGTGATAAAAAAGAAAATCAGAGAGCTGGAAGAACAAAGAAGTAACTTTTAAGAAAAAAGAGTGGTGATAAAGGAGAATGTAGTTTCTAACAAGAAAAAGGAGAACCTTCAGAAAAAGAGAGAGTGATCAGTAATAACCCTACTATCTTTTAAAGTGTGATGGAGGACCCAGGTTATATGGCTGTTTCATTTCATCATATATGCTTTCGACCTCGTTTGTCTCTTATGGTCATAATATGGCTGCATCTCTACTCATCGCTCTGTCATAAGGCCACATAAAAGGTAAAGAAAAATGCATTTCTCCTGTGTCTTTGCCAAGAGGAAAACTTTTCCCAGATGTCACTATCAAACTTTCTTATGTCTCTTTGGCCACAACTAGGTCACATGCCTACCCTAAAACCAGTGGCATAGAGTAATATAATTTCTAGGAGTAGCTTAAATTAATTGTGATTCACTGCTTGAGTTGGGACCACCTTCCATTACTGTCCAACATATGAAAAAAATGGTGGTTCTTTTTCCATGGAAGAAAAAGGATGGCTAATCAACATGTGTGCCATGTTTTTCTTTGCTATTCGTCATAGATACCACTACCCATGAAATACCAGTGCTATTAACTAACTTGTCCTCTGGTGATTTTGCCATACTCACATGACAAAACCCCAGTCTGAGATCAATCAGTTTGCCTTCTCCATTCCTGCATCCAGACTGCTATGAATGTCACACATACACACACAGGAACAGACACACACACTATAATTGTAGGACTGATTTCATTAAAATTTCTCCTAACTTTAAAAATCCTCTCCTCACACAAGGCCACTACAGTTTTACAGGCCATATGTTATGTAAGGTATACCCAGCTATTGAAAGCATTCACTCTACTCTAAGGAAGAGGAGTTTGTTTGTTTTTGTTGTGGCTGTTGTTATTTCCTCACAAAAGTGCATCCTGCTACTCAAGGGGAAGTGGCTCACACCTGTAATCCCAGCACTTTGGGAGGCCAAGACGGTCAGGAGATCAAGACAATCCTAGCCAACATGGTGAAACTCCCTTTCTACTAAAAAAATATATACATACAAAAAAATTAGCAAGATGTGGTGGCACGTGCCTGTAGTCCCAGCTACTCTGGAGGCTGAGGAAGGAGAATCGCTTGAACCTGGGAGGTGGAGGTTGCAGTGAGCCAAGATCGCACCACTGCACTCCACCCTGGGTGACAGAGTGAGACTCTGTCTCAAAAATGAAATGAAATGAAATTTTAAAAATGTGTGCTAACCAAGAGAAGGCACCTTTTTCTAATCCACCAAGTGGCATAGTATAGGTGATAGTAGCCCTGTCCTCCTCTTCCTTTCTCTTACCCTCTCCCTCCCTTCCTCCCCATGTCTCACTTCTTGTCCTCTCCTATCTTGCTCCACTCCCCTGTGACCCTTAATGATAACACTCTTCTTTCTTTATTGCTGGGTATTTGAAATATTATTGCATTCACTGTTTATTGCACTGGAGGCTGTCTGGGCTGTGGCTATGCATGGCCACTGTGAGGCAGGATTAAAAAAAGAAGATTCCTGAACAATGGAGAGAGCCCAGCTGAGCCTGGACATCGAACACCTCAAATAGTGCTGTGTGGCACTATTTTGTTTATTGCTTAACAGACTGAGTGTGTAGGCTCAAAGTATAAATATTTTAATGAAGCTAGGGTTAGAAATGCACAGGATGGACCAGGCACAGTGGCTCACGCCTGTAAACCCAACACTCTGGGAGGCCAGACAGGCGGATCACCTGAGGTCAGAAGTTCGAGACCAGTCTGATCAACCTGGAGAAACCCCATTTCTACTAAAAATACAAAAAATTTAGCTCGGTATGGTGGCACCTGCATGTAATCCTGGCTACTCAGGAGGCTGAGGAAGGAGAATTGCTTGAACCCAGGAGGTGGAGGATGCTATAAGCCAAGATTGCACCACTGCACTCCATCCTGGGCAACAAGGGTGAAACTCCATTTCATTAAAAAAAAAAAAAATGCACAGGATGAGTATAACAAAGGTCAGTAGGGCTGAGAAACTTCTGGCACTAGTGCACATGCCATACAAATGCTTAGCCATGGAATTCAGCTAGTAAGGATGCTTAAAACAATAAAGGAATTAGGGAAGATCTTCATTAGCGCTGGACCTTGATTTAGCAAGGATGAGAAAACTGGTTGGCAAAATGAAAATTGTTCTTAGATGTTTATAAAGATGCTGGATCCAGACTGCCTAAATTCTAATTGGTGCCTCATCATTTGTAACCTTGTCAAGTTACTTTACTTACCCATGGCTTCACTTTCTTTTTTTTTTAAATATGTATTTTATAGCATTTTAGGTTTTGGGGTACATGTGAAGAACATGCAAGATTGTTGCATAGGTACATACATGGCAATGTGGTTTGCTGCCTTCCTCTCCATCACCTATATGAGGCATTTCTCCCCATGCTATCCCTCCCCAACTCCCCACCCCCTGCTGTCCCTCCCCTAGATCCCCCCGACAGACCCCAGTGTGTGATGCTCCCCTCCTTGTGTCCATGTGTTCTCATTGTACAGCAACCACCTATGAGTGAGAACATGCGGTGTTTGATTCTCTGTTCTTGTGTCAGTTTGCTGAGAATGATGGTTTCCAGGTTCATCCATGTCCCTACAAAGGACACGAACTCATCGTTTTTTATGGCTGCATAGTATTCCATGGTGTATATGTGCTACATTTTCCCTATCCAGTCTATCATCAGTGGGCATTTGGGTTGGTTCCAAGTCTTTTTGCTATTGTAAACAGTGCTGCAATGAACATTTGTGTGCATGTGTCCTTATAATAGAACAATGTATAATCCTTTGGATATATACCCAGTAATGGGATTGCTGGGTCAAATGGAATTTCTATTTCTAGGTCCTTGAGGAATTGCCAGACTGTCTTCCACAATGATTGAATTAATTTACACTCCCACCAACAGTATAAAAGTGTTCCTATTTCTCCACATCCTCACCAGCATCTGTTGTCTCCAGATTTTAATGATCACCCTTCTAACTGGCGTGAGATGGTATCTCAGTGTAATTTTGATTTGCATTTCTCTAATGAGCAGTGATGATGAGCATTTTTTCATGTTTGTTGGCCTCATATATGTCTTCTTTTGAAAACTGTCTGTTCATATCCTTTGCCCACTTTTGAATGGGCTTGCTTGTTTTTTTCTTGTAAATCTGTTTTAGTTCTTTGTAGATTCCGGATATCAGCCCTTTGTCAGATGGGTAGATTGCAAAAATTTTTTTCGATTGGTTGCCGATTCACTCTAATGATTGTTTCTTTTGCTGTTCGTAAGCTCTGGAGTTTAATTAGATCCCATTTGTCTATTTTGGTTTCTGTTACCATTGCTTTTGGTGTTTTAGTCATGAAGTCCTTGCCTATGCCTATGTCCTGAATGGTTTTGCCTAGGTTTTCTTCTAGGGTTTTTATGGTGTTAGGTCTTATGTTTAAGTCTTTAATCCATCTGGAGTTAATTTTAGTGTAAGGTGTCAGGAAGGGGTCCAGTTTCTGCTTTGTGCACATGGCTAGTCAGTTTTTCCAACACCGTTTATTAAACAGGGAATCCTTTCCTCATTGCTTGTTTTTGTGAGGTTTGTCAAAGATCAGATGGTTGTAGATGTGTTGTGTTGCCTCCAAGGCCTCTGTTCTGTTCCATTGGTCTATATCTCTGTTTTGGTACCAATACCATGCTGTTTTGATTACTGTAGCCGTAGTATAATTTGAAGTCAGATAGTGTGATGCCTCCAGCTTTGTTCTTTTTGCTTAGAATTGACTTGGCTATGCAGGATCTCTTTTGGTTCCTTATGAAGGTTAAGGTGGTTTTTTCCACTTCTGTGTAGAAGGTCATTGGTAGCCTGATGGGGATAGCATTGAATCTATAAATTACTTTGGGCAGTATGGCCATTTTCATGATATTGATTCTTCCTAACCATAAGCATGGAATGTTTCTCCATCTGTTTGTGTCCTTTCTTATTTCTTTGAGCAGTGGTTTGTCATTCTTCTTGAATAGGTCCTTTACATCTTTTGTTAGTTGTATTCCTGGGTATTTTATTATCTTTGTAGCAATTGTGAATGGCAGTTGATTCTTGATTTGGCTCCCTTTAAGTCTGTTATTGGTATATAGGAATGCTTGTGATTTTTGCACATTGATTTTGCATCCTGAGATTTTGCTGAAGTTGCTTATCAGTTTCAGGAGATTTTGGGCTGAGACAATGGGATCTTCTAAATATACAATCATGTCTTCTGCAAATAGAGACAATTTGACTTCTTCCTTTCCTAATTGAACACCCTTTATTTCTTTTTCTTGCCTGATTGCTCTGGCTAGAACTTCCAATACTATATTGAATAGGAGTGGTGAGAGAGGGCATCCTTGTCTCATGCCAGATTTCAAAGGGAATGCTTCTAGGCTTTGCCCATTCAGTATGATATTGGCTGTGGGTTTGTCGTAAATAGCTTTTATTATTTTGAGATAGGTTCTGTCTATACCTAGTTTACTGAGAGCTTTTAGCATAAAGGGCTATTGAATTTTGTCAAAGGCCTTCTCTGCATCTATAGAGATAATCATGTGGTTTTTGTCTTTGGTTCTGTTTATGTGGTAAATTACGTTTATCGACTTGCGTATGTTGAACCAGCCTTGCATCCCCAGGATGAAGCCTACTTGATCGTGATGGATAAGCTTTTTGATGTGCTATTGCAATCGGTTTGCCAGTATTTTGTTGAAGATTTTTGGATGTATGTTCATCATGGATAGTGGCCTGAAGTTTTCTTTTCTTATTGAGTCTCTGCTGGGCTTTGCTATTAGGATGATGTTGGTCTCATAAAATGATTTGGGAAGGATTCCATCTTTCTGGATTGTTTGGAATAGTTTCAGAAGGAATGGTACCTCTTTGTATGTCTGGTAGAATCCAGCTATGAACCCATCTGAACCTGGGCTTTTTTTGGTGGGTAGGCTATTCATTGCTGCCTCAACTTCAGCCCTTGTTATTAGCCTATTCAGAGTTTCAACTTCTTCCTGGTTTAGGCTTGGGAGGATGCAAGTGTCCAGAAATTTAACCATTTCTTCCAGGTTTACTGGTTTATGTGCATAGAGTTGTTTGTAGTAATCTCTGATTGTAATTTGTTCTCCTTCCTTTTCTTTTCTTATTCTATTTTTGAGGACTCATTCTTCATCTTTTTCATGTCCGAGAGAAAATTCTGCCCCCGACGACTTGGGTGTAGTTTTTTTCTGTCTTAGGGAATTAAATCTTAAATAAGAAACTACCAGCCCTCTTTGCATGTTTAGAGTGAGAAGGGAGTAATTGTCTCTCTGTCAAGAAAAAAATCGGTGTTGTTATGGGCGTTGCCCAAACACTCACCACAGGTCAGCATATTGGCACCATCCCGACCATTGGGAAGTAGGCTGCCACGGTTTTAGAGACTGATTGGCAAAACCTTTACAAGACTTACTACCGGCCCTTTTGGGGCTTCTTAGGAGAATCCTGTCCTTACCGTTGGCCCCTTCCACCTGTTCTCTTGGCCTGTACCAGAAACAGACTCATTAATTTGATTATACTTTCCCTACAAGATCTAGTTGTAGAGGCACTCTTAAAACCAGTGCTGGGGAAAGGAGAACATGAGTATCATGCCTGCCAAAATTGGAAATACCACAGAAGCCACAAGACCTGAGTAACTATTGAGAAAAAGTAGACAGAAGAGAGGAGAGAGGAGACACAGAGGAGAGAGGAGACAGAGAAGAGAGGAGAGAAGGTAGACAGAGAAGAGAGAAAAGAAAGGAGAAAGAAGACAGAGAAAAGGGAGGAGACAGAGAAGAGAGGAGAAAGTAGAGGAGAGGAAAGAGACAAAGAGGAGAGAAAGGAGACAGAGAGAGAAAGGTGACAGAGAAGAGAGAGAAAGCAGAGGACAGAGGAGACAGGAGAGAAAGGAGACAGAGGAGAGAAAGGAGACAGAGAAGAGAGAGAGAAAGTAGAGCACAGAGGAGACAGGAGAGAAAGGAGACAGAGGAGAGAAAGGAGACAGAGAGAGAGAAAGTAGAGGAGAGAGGAGACAGAGAGGAGAGAAAGGAGAGGAGACAGAGAGAAAGTAGAGGACAGAGGAGACAGGAGAGAAAGGAGACAGAGGAGAGAAAGGAGACAGAGAGAAAGTAGAGGAGAGAGGAGAGAAAGGAGAGGAGAGAGAGAGAAAGTAGCAGAGAAGAGAGAAAAGAAAGGAGACAGAGAGAGAGAAAAGAGAGAGACAGAGAGAAGAGACAGAGAAGACATTAATGATTTTCAGGATCCCTGTGTCAAGGGAGCCAAAAGCTTCAGGGGCGGGGAACTCCCAGCCGGCCCAGAGGCTGTGAGCTCAGTTTTAAACTGACACTAAAAGCGTTATTTTTTTTTCTTTTCTCTGCCGGCCGCAAGCCCTGCCTAGCTTTCAGGCAGGCCACACCACCTCAGGGTACAGTATTTGCATCCAAAATACAACTTAAGAAAGCTTTCTGCCCTTCCCTGCAAAAAATGGCCTGATAGCATAGTAGTTAAGGTGTAGAGCCTGCTACTGTAAGGTTGCTGGTTCAAATCCTTGGGGGAGCTAGTCTTAAACTAGAAAAAAGGTGAACTTTTAGGAAAACTTTGAAGCTGAAGGCTATATGACTTTATGTTTAGTATAATTTATCTTGCTGAGAATTGGCTCTCTCTACAGCAGAACTTTTCCATCTGAATTGGCTTAAAAACAAACAAACCAAAAAAACATAGTTAAAACCAGTTCCAAGCGCCCAAGGAAAACCAAATGGGGTCCTCTAGCTCCTGGCCCTGCAACCCCCTCCAATGCCTGACGGCCAGTTTCAATGCGGGGTTTTCAGGATAATATGGGGAAAATTTAACACCAGGAAAACTTCGCACATTGTGTGAACTAGAGTGGCCGTTGTTTGGAGTGGAGTAGCCTGACACTGGGACCTAGGACCCAAAAATTGCCCAGGCTGTATGGAAAGTGGTCTCAGGAACTCCTGGACACCCTGACCAGTTTCCATACATTGACCAATGGTTGGATTTAGTCCAGCAACCCCCTCCGTGGCTGAAACGCTGCATAAAACAGGCTGGACTTCAGGTCATGTTAGCCGGCCCAAAGAAGGCCCCTACAGCACCAGCCATTCTCCCGCCCCAGCAGAGAACCTAGAGTTACCTCCGCCTTACTTTAGACCTTCTGTACAGGGGTCCCAGCACCCCTTTCCAGACAGCACTGGTAGCCAGCCCTTGTCCCCACCGCATACCCACAATGGGGCCCCACACCCACCCGGGGTTCTTCCCCTCCGAGAGGCACCCCCAGTGGAAGGCAGTAGCTGGGGTCACCCGTTCTTTGTCCACATCCCCTTCTCTTCTAGTGATTTATACAACTGGAAGGCTCAACACCCTCTGTTCTCTGAAAAGCCTCAGGAACTCACAGGACTACTGGAGTCCGTTCTGCAGACTCACCGCCCCACTTAGGGTGACTGTCAGCAGTTACTTCTCATTCTGTTTACCACGGAAGAGAAAAGCAGAATTAAACAGGAGGCCCTTAAGTCCATCATAGGTCCGGTGGGAGGTACGATAGAGGAGAACCGGAACTGGATTAAAGACATTTTTCCCTCTACCTGACCCCAATGGGACCCCAACACCTCGGGGGACACCAGGCTCTGAACACTTTTCACCGGTATCTTTTAACAGGGGTTAAGGGGGTGGCTGGGAGGCCCACACCCGGACCCATCTTGATATGTGGGTAACACCGGCCATGGGCACCGAGGAAGAACTGTCCAGACCCCAGGCACAACCAGTGCCTAACGAATATCTTAGTTTATAGTGATATGACTCAGCTGTTTCCTTTATATAACCCTGCATGTAGTCGGAGCTATACTCACATTATTATTGCTAATTTATAAAGTCCTATTATATAACCATATAGTAGCTTATAGTAGGAGGAATGTCTAGCGCAGTCACAGAGCAGAAGCAGTACATAGTAAAACAGCCAGACCATGACAAGAACCAAAGATCCAGGCGGTGGCATCCCTGCCTGAAAGGGCATATGCTGTATGGCAGGCCTGGAGCAAGTGCCTCTCCTCCTGATAAAGGAGTTATAGTAACTTGCATCCAGTTCCTGTGGAAAGTAAACCTCAGGCTTGAGATTCTGGAAGTAACTGAGGGAGAAGAACACCTCTGGTGTGACCAGTGACAGGGGCTATACACCTGGTCAGTCTTTTCTCGCTTCTGTGCTAGCTCAAAGAATCCTCCCATAAATATTAAGAAAAAAACACAAGTCTGTCAGCTCCCATTACATTAAGCTTACAATATCCTTCTATTAGGAATCCTTTAAAATCTCCAGCCCCCTACTGCGCACGGCCCACCTCCCTGCCTGGGTGACATAATAGGGTGGCCCTCTCACTTGTAACTCTGCCAGCCCCAGTTCTATCCCCCCAGGATGGTGGATTCTGCCAGACACAAGGATCGTGGTCCCCTAGGCTCTAGGATGGGCTCTAGTTAAGGACACACTCCAGGCCACACACTTAGGACAGACAAAACTAACTGAGCTGCTGAGGGCCAGATACCACATTCCACATCTACACAAATTTGTCAGGGAAACTACAGCTCAATGTGATGTATGTGCCAGGGTAAATCCAGGAGGCAGTAGGTCTAGTCAGGCAGGGATAATACTTAGGGGTACTAGCCCTGGAGAACACTGGGAAGTAGACCTTACTGAAATAAAGCCCCCAGCATGCAGCTATAGATAACTCCTTGTGTTTGTAGACACCTCCTCTGGATGGGTCGGGGCATTCCCTACTAGGTCTGAAACCGCACTGGTAGTAGCAAAAAAGTTGTTACAGGACCTGGTTCCTCGGTTCAGCCTGCCCCTCACTCTGGTATCAGATAATGGCCCTACTTTCACAGCACAAGTTTCTCAGGGCCTGGCCAAGTCCCTAGGCATATCCTGGAAACTACACTGTGCCTGTCACCCCCAGAGTTGAGGGCAGGTTAGAAGAATGAACCAGACCATAAAAGAAACCCTAACGAAGTTCATCCTGGAGACCAGTGAAAACTGGGTCAGCCTGCTCCCTTTTGTCTTCCTTCGCGTCCAATGCACCCCCTACCAAAAAGGCTTATCTCCCTTTGAAATTATGCTTGAAAGGCCCCCTCCCTTATTCCCCAGACCTGCAGATGCCATACATGCTGAAGTCCATAACCATGCACTCCTTAAGTCCTTACAAGCATTCCAACCTGTTCAGTACCAGGTATACCGGCTCATTAAGAACACCGATCCCACTCCAGTGGACCTCACTGCCAACTAACACACCCCTTCCAGCCCGGAGACTCAGTCCTTGTTAAAAGATTCACCACCTCCGGCCTCACCCCCCGTTGGAAGGGACCCTACACAGTCATCCTGGCCAACCCCACCGCACTCAAGGTGGACATACTAACAGCCTGGATTCACCACACCCACGTCAAGACCACGCCACCAGAAGGACAGTGGAGCACAGACCACTCCTACTCCGATTCGCTAAAGCTAAGACTTGTGCGCTCTTCACCGTCACCACCTTCGCCTCTCTAATCTGTACTGTCAACCCAGATAGACAACCCCCCTTAAAACCCGCCCTGACCTAACCAACCTATAGGGCCAAATGCAGGAATTGTACTGCCTCTGCTATCTCCTTCTCTTGCTGCCATCACCCCCTTAACTGAGGAAGCCCCCTTCTCTCTGCTATTACTCCCTCCACTCAGCCCCCAACGACCCTAACTTCAACTGTGGAAAGCCTTAACCTCCTAGATTTATTGTCTTCTACTCACCACCTGCTTAACCTAACCAACTTGGGTTTGGGTATAGACTGTTGGTTATGTTTAAATCCTCAACCTCCATTTTACACGGGCCTAGTGGAACAACTTGCTTTAACCCTAACACTCCATGCTCTCGAAAAATACTCCACTTAACTTTGGGAGATCTCGAAAGAAAGGGTAAATGTTACCACTCCCCTGATTACACCCTCACCAATTCCCCTTACAAACATTTCTGTAATAAGACTCTTCCCCTAAGTTACAATGGGACAAATTTTTCCTAAAACAGGGAGGGCTCTGCGCTGCCCTGAATGAACAATGCTGTTTTTATGCCAATAAGACAGGCCTTATCTGAGACAGCCTCTCTTTAGGCAGACAAAACTTAGAAACCAGAAAACAGCTCTGGAAAGCCTCAGAAAACTGGTATCAAAAATTGTTCTCCTGGTCCCCATGGCTTACTTCCCTGCTTACTGCAATAGCGGGACCTCTAATCCTACCTATACTAGGACTCGTGTTTAGGCCTTGCCTCCTAAAGCAATTACTCAACATAATACAGTCAAGAATCAGATCCCATTATGAGCCCAGGTACCAAACTAAGCAGTCCCTCCAAATACAAGAATCAATGATTTGATTCAATGTACATAAAAACAGGGGGGAATGTGCCATGGCTAACCCATAGTTAGAACCTAAGCAATGCCATCTTAAACCCTGTACCCTGCAAGCACCAAGAAAGCCAGTTTTTCCAAAAATAAGTTGTAACTGCTGCCCCGTTTCCTTTGTGATAACTGCTTGCTGCCCCGTTTTCCTTGCAATAACAACTGACCTCGGCAGTGGCGGCCCGCTAAGTAATGGCGGACAGCCTCGGCCACGCCGGACTACCTCTGTGGTAACGGCTGACGCCTCTCCCCCACAGGGCTGGACTGTGCTGGGTTCAGCTGTGCTTGCTGTAAAACTCTCAATCCAGAGAGTTTCAGATTGCTGGTCTTTGTGGAGGTGGGACTGGTCGTGCCTGATCATCTGGCTCCCTGCCTCAGACCCCTTTTTTTCAATTGAACTGGCAACTCTCTCCCAGGTGCTCCAGTCGCCAGTTGAAAAGGCGTCGCGACTTGTGTGAGACTTTGTGCGGCTGCGCGGTTCAAACTGCCGTGCTGGGGCTCGGCGCGCTTTTTCGCCCGGAATCTCCTGGCCTGGCTCCCTATTTCAGTCCCACTTTTTTCAGTGGAACTCTGGCCACTTTTGTCTCCCGGGCGTTCCAGTCACACCCTCGCAGGGAGCTGCAATCCAGAGCTGCTCCTGCTTGGCCATCTTGGATCCCCGCCTCGGCTTCACTTTCTTAACCACATGTGGTAAGGATTACATAAGAATATCTAATAATTTAATAAGTTCTTAGGAGAGTTCCTAGCATATCGTAGTTACTATATAAGTGTCAGCTTTATTATTATTCATAGACTATGAAACTACTTTAAAAGGAAACACGACTTTTTCAGCACTGCATGTATAACAGACACTCAAATTTCCCTATAATATTATTTAAATTTATTCAGTGATTCTAGGTATGAAATACTTAAACATGGAGGAATTATGAGGATGGGTAACTTTATTTCATATTAAGTAATACTTAATATTAGATACTAAAGGAAATATTTAAGTCCAGACCATATATATGGCAAAATGTTAAAGCATTATGATATAAAGACCTGTGATATGATCCGCTAAGATATTCACAATATTAGACACTTCATAAATAAAAATGTAAACCATGGCAGCCCCAAATACTATATAGTTGTATTAAAATTGTATTTTAAGTTTTAATCATATTTGTAATCCCATTATCTCTCTCTTGTTCTTTTGCTCCCCCTTCTCTCTTTCCCAAATGTATTAACTTATTTGAAATTAAATAATTTGAGTATTTATTCCTTTACATTCCTCCACAAAAAGGTCTAAAACTGGACAAGGCAATTGTTATATAATTCTGTAAATTTACCAGAAATCATAAAATTAGACATGTAAAACAGGTGAATTTTATGGTATGTAAATTATACCTCATAAAGCTATTTTAAAAATTTATCCATAAAATTGTATCTCAGACTCTCCATTGGAAAGTGGTTTTAATGCCTAGTTAGTGATGGTTCCCCATCTTCAAGCTAACAGCCACATTTCTTAATTCAGCAGAAGTAGTGACCACCTAAACTTCCCCTCGAGCCTTCCCCTCTAGCACCGACCTAGCCTCTCAAGAGAACCCCGGGGAAAGAGACTGTCATTCTATTTTGAGACCTCCAACATCTCTACTTAGATGGCCAGGTGATGAGTGTTCAGGGTGATGGGGATTTTTGTCACCTGAAAACCAGAATAAAGCAAACAGCCTTTTCCTGAGATGGTACTGAATAGTTTTTAAATGATAATGATTTTCAGTTACCTTTGTCATACGTTGAATGAGAACCAGTACCCTCAGGGTGAAAGGCTGTAACTGCTGCGCCAAATCCTTTGAGCATCTGGTCCTCTCCATTAGAAGGGAAACAATTTCCCTGAATCTGAAACCTACCCGAAAAAACTGGCAATTTTTATTTTACTCAAAGTTGCAGGCTTCCTTTATGCCTTTATGTTGTCTCTAATGATTATTTTATATCTGAAATTTTTAGTACTCCTTGATTGTTCCTTATTTGAAATATTTGCAAGCATTTTAGGCATAAAATTGTTTAAGAGTGGATTTGACAACTGAGCTTACCAAGTTGAAGTTATTTTGAAAGAAGACTAGGGTGTCTCTTCAGAATAGTAGCTAATAATAATACACAGTGTCTTCTACAGTCTGGGAACTCTGTGTGTTTGTGTGTGTGTGTGTTTTAATATAAAGTTATATGTGTGTTTGTGTATATTAATATAAAGTTATATTTGTGTGTGTATTTTAACATAAAAGGGTATGTGTGTGTGCAGGTGTGTATGTCTGTGTAAAATCCTGTGAGAAAGGTACATAGAGTCCAAGAAAATTACATAAGGTGATGCACCTAGCAGGAGTCAGAATTTGAACCCAGGTAGATCTTTTGCAGAGTGCTTGCTCTTAAGAACTGTTTTATACTGCCTCTCAGAAAGATGAATATGAACGATAATGGCATTTTTGCTGAGAATTTAAGACAAAAGTCAGACAAGCAAATTTTAAAAGACTGTGAATCTATTAACTTTACCCATGTGAAACCCAGGTCCCTGACACACTCAACCAATCCAGAATAAATCAAAGTTCCAAAAAATGTGGTGGTGGTGTGTGCAGGGGGAATTATCAAATATAATTTAAATAATGAAGCCCATGGATTAAGTCTCCATTCAATGTACTAATCAGAAGATACTTCCAACTATTGTCACTTATTGTAGTAGCTGCAATAATGGTCCCCAAAAAAGATATATCCAAGTTCTAATTTCTAGAACCTGTGTCTGTTACCTTATGTGTTTGTTTAAGCTTCCATGGAATCCAATTCTTACCTAATTTGGTATAAAGATGTCATTTAGTAAAAATCTGGAGGTGAGGACATCATTTTGGATTATCTGGGTGGGTCTAAATCCAATAACAACAGAAGAGACACACAGAGGAGACAGCTACAGAGACTTGGAGACAAAGATTGGAGGGATACAGACACAAGTCAAGAAATGCCAACAGGCACGGGAAGTAGGGAGACGCAAAGAACAGATTCTCCACTAGAGTTTCCAGAGGAAGTGGGGCACTAATAGCACTTTGATCTCTGACTTTTGGCCTCCGGAAGTGTGAAAGAAGATGTTTCTGTTGCTTGTTTGGCAGCCTCAGCAAACATAACACGTGTTTTGTCTTTTTAAAATGAGTTCTCAGTGATTGTGAGACAATCACTCAAAGTGTACCAGCTTAAGGCCACTCAGTGAATTTAGAAGGGCAAAGCAGAATTGCCCTATTATAGCTATTAATATATCTAATAAAAGCCACATCAAGTAATCTACCTCGACTCGCTTCACCCCAATAGGAGGATTTGATGTAGGGCTCTAATTGGCCTGCTAAAAGAACAAACTGCTCTGATAATATTGAGATGAGTTATAATTATGATGGATTAAAATGTGTTAGAATTCTGCTTCTGTGAAATAGGAATTATAATCATCTTCAGAATCAACCTTTGAACATTACATTTCTAAATTCCATATAGCTTACAGTTGTGTTTTGCTTAAAAGAATTCTCTGTGAAACTATATTATCAGTGGAGTGGAGAAAAAAAAAGCTGACCTAAGTAAATTTGGGAAAACAGTGTTTTGACTGGATACTGGAAGGATAAAAGCAAGAAGAAATGTACATAAACACTGTATTCTAATTGGCAAATTTAGATTTCACATAGTATGGGCTAGGAATTCAAAAGCTACTTTTCAAGCATACTGCAGTTGAACAAGTAAGATAGACATTACAAATAAGCAATGGGAGAAAAATAGAATAAACCTTGTGGTGGTCAATTAGAATCAGATAGCTTTATTAACTCACATACACACAAATAGGTAAATACAGTAATGTGTGTGCATGTAGGTGAATGGGTGGGTAGGTGTGGCTGTGTGTACACAGGTTTGTGCGATGTGTATATTTCTTAGCTCTGTCTACTGAGACAGTATAGAAGCAGTGACACCACAGTGAAAGCAAGCATACCCAGTATCCAGATCTTTGTACCATACTCCACTAAAGGAAATGGCTAATTCTAGGGCTATGCAAGGAAAACGAGAGATGAGTTTGGATTTTATAGTGACAGAAAGTAAAAGTAAAAGGCATTTATGTATATTTATGTATATATTCCCCTTGCACACACGGGGGCATGAACACAGGAATCAACCCAAAAGAGTCCCTGTGATCTGAGCAGACATCATTTGAGCAACAAAATAAATAACAGTATATTAGATTATAGCCCAAAGCGTAAGGTAAATATCTATGAGTATACCCTAATATAAATACTAAACACATAACTAAATGGGGAAGTATGAAAAAGATCTTAAAGAAAAATTCCAAATTTACATAGAGCCTCCCTAGTCAGGAGATGGAGTTTAATTCTCCTCCACTTCACTGTGGGCTGGACTTGGTTATATGATTCCAAATAATAGAATATGGAAAGAGGAAAACAGTAAATTTATAGGAGAGAAAACTGTCAGAATCACCTGAACCAAATGTCAATGTTAATAGGACCAGTAATAAGACATGATATCACCTTTTGATGTGATGAGAAACACACTTCACCTCTGAGATATTCTCCCTCAATGATTACTGATACTTCTTAACCATAAGAAAATATTAAACAATATCAAATTGAGGGAGATTATGCAAAACACATAACTAATACTCTTAAAACTGGTCAAGTTTCATGTATGAAAAACACAAAAGACAGAAAATGTCACTGATTGAAGGAGACTAAGGCTACATGATGAGTAAATGTGAAGCAGTGTCCTGAAATGGATCCTGGAAGAGAAGAATGTTAGTGGTGAAATATGAATAAAGTCCGTAGTTCACTTGATAGTATTGTACCAATGTTAATTTCTTCGTTTTGACAACTGTTTAAGATGCTAGCATTAAAAAATGTTAGGTGAAAGGCATATGGGAGCTCTGTGCTATCTTGCCAATTTTCTGTAAATATAAAATTATACCAAAATATATTTTTAACCTATAATGTTAACTATGATAAAATCTTACTATTTATTGATTTTGGAGAAAATACATGCAGGTTTCAAGAAATATGATTTCATGTCTTTTTCCATAATTTTTTCTTAAAGATATTACAATATTCATTTCCCCCTTTTTCCAATGGTAGTTTGTCCTTACATAAGCCTACTTAGTATTTAAATAAAAAATATATAATAATATTTTAATAATGTCATAATCAAAATTTCTCTCTTCTAGTGAAGTGTAATGGAGTTTCTGTGTTTCTTTTAACTCTGAGTTTACAAGGCTGCCATGTAGTTATCTGGTGGCATAGTGTTCTGAGAAATTTAAAGAAACTGCTGCAAGTACCTAATTAATCCTTACAAAGTTGAGATAATCTGATTCATTAAAAGAACAATGTGTGCCCGGCACTGAACTAGAAATTTTTAATTACCATTTTGTACTTTGCTGATAACTTGATCTTCAGTCAAAGAAAGTGACTGTCTCTAGGTGATATACCGAAATGTTTAAGGCACTGAGCTGCAAGAAATATAACAAATCACAGGTAAATGACCTACATTTTAAGAATTTATTTTTAACATTTTGAAATTGTATTCCTAGGCTATTTGTTTCTTAAGACACTTTGAATAAGAACTCATTCTACCTATCTTTTTAAACAGTTATTTCATGTTAGTAGTTGATACAAAATTTTCCATAACATTGAATCATTTAAGTCATTTGGCAATTTGACATTACTTTCCAGTCTGAATTAATTCTTCCACGGATTGCTTCCACCTGTTTTCATTAAAATGTTTTCAACTTTACTAGAAATATTTTCCATTTCTTAAGATTTTTATTTTTTATTTTATTATTAGCAGTTTGAATAATGTCTTTTAAACTTGAAAATATTCACTGTGCTCAAGGAGAATGCAGTGAAAACTAGGATATTGGGCTTGTTATTGAATATTAAAGGGTTTTTTTTAATTTTGCAATGATTCTGTTCTTACATAAAACTAACAATCTAGGCATAAACGCACCTATGTCAAAACTTCCTCCAAGAGCTTTTTCAGAGATAACTAATTTGGCAGATATTCCTGCATACCCCACATTTAAAAACACCTACCAAATTAACTCTCTTTGGTAAGATGATATTTCATGAGGGGGCTTATCATTTCACCTTACTCAATATTCTTTCAGTTACACTGTACTGAGAGGAAAAAAAAATGTTTGACAGAGAAAGTTTGAAACTTTTCTTCAGTAGAATGAAGTCAGAAAATTCTGTAAGATCTAAGAATAGCTCTCATATAAAAGGATCGTAGAGGCTGGATTTGAGGTACACATTTCTGTGAAGTTCTCACTACTTATTAAATGACAGATACTCTTATGTATCTGTTTGTTTTTTCTTTCTTTCTTTAGTGAAGTGTTAGAATTAAATTTCTTGCTCATTAAAACTGATACTTTACCAGAGTATAAGATTATAGTTTAAATTTAAAAAAAGATATATATATGTATGTATATATATATATGTATGTGTATATATATATATATGTGTGTGTATATGTATTTATGTGTGTGTGTATATATATATATATACACACATGTATGTAGAAGAAACTTTGATTCAATATTTTCCCATAAGCTGGATTTTCTACAGAAGAACTATATATGGAGTGTCTAGATCTGCCTATAGCTCATTTCCATTATTAAGATCAGCTGGGACATCAGCTTTCAGCCAAGATGGAGTAACAAGGATGGAATTATCCTTCTGCATTAAAAAAAAAAAAACAACAAAAATATAAAATCAAGATACTGGGCATCAGATAACCAAAGACTGTGATTTCTGAGGATTGAAGACAACTGAGGTGAGTCGTGTAAACGTCTTAGCTTACTACAGTGAGAGAATTTCAAGCTGCAGTTCAGGAAAGAGGAACATAGGCAGAACCTGGCCTGAGGAGATGGAAGCTAAGAGTTCAGAGAGAACAAGCTGTCTAGAGTTCATAGGACAGACTATCAGAAAGGAGAAAACTTCACAGAGAAATAACCTTAGAGTCATGCCGAAGGTACCCACTGAGTATTCAGCATAGTACTGATCACTGTATGCATTTGAGAAAACTGTCAGAAGCTGTGAAAGAGCCATCCAAAAGAATTAAAAAGAACAGTGCTTAACATTCACACAAGGCCAGAAAAAGTACTGGATCCCTGCAGCCAGACTGGAGGATTGGTTAGAATACTCAAAAATGTCTTATCTCAGTAGTTGGGAGTAATTTGCTCCAGACTGGGTAATATTCTGAACCCACCAAGTAAATATTAAAGGAAGTCCCAAAAGGATCTGCTTCCATGTAACTTAACTGCATATAAGTTACAAAGTTTAAGAATATTTATAGAAATATGAAATACCTACTAAACAAATAAAATCCACAAGGCATGGCATTCAATCAAAGATTTACAGACCTACCATAAAACAGGACGATATAACTCATATTGAGGAGAGTCAATTAAAAATGGCAGAAGTATAAGAATTAGCAGACCCAAATATATAATTTTTTTAGATTGCATTTATATATTTTTTTATTATACTTTAAGTTCTGGGGTACATGTGCAGATCATGCAGGTTTGTTACATACATATACACGTGCCATGGTGGTGGTTTGCTGCATCTACTACCCCGTAATCTACTTTAGGAATTTCTCCTAATGATATCCCTCCCCAATTCCCCCAGCCCCTGCTTTTCCTCTGCTAGTCCCCGCATGCCCTGATGTGTCATGTTCCCCTCCCTGTGACTATGTGTTCTCACTGTTCAGCATCCACTTATGAGTGAGAACATGCAGTGTCTGGTTTTCCTTTCTTGTGTCAGTTTGCTGAGAATGATGGTTTCCAATTTCATTCATGTCCCTGCAAAGGACATGAACTCATCCTTTTTTGTGGCTGTATAGTATTCTATGGTGTATATGTGCCACATTTTCTTGATCCAGTCTATCATTGATGGACACTTGGGTTGGTTCCAAGTCTTTGCTATTGTGAACAGTGCAGCAATAAATATACATGTGCATATGTCTTTATAATAGAATAATTTATAATCCTTTGGGTATATACCCAGTATTAGGATTTCTGGGTCAAATGGTATTTCTATTTCTAGAACCATGAGGAATTGCCACACTGTCTTCCTCAATGGTTGCACTAATTTACACTCCCACCAACAGTGTAAGAGTGTTCCTATTTATATCCTCTCCAGCATCTGTTGTCTCCTGATTTTTTAATGATCATCATTCTAACTGGCATGAGATGATATCTCATTGTGGTTTTGATTTGCATTTCTCTAATGACCAGTGATGATGAGCTTTTTTTCATATGTTTGTTGGCTGCATAAATGTCTTCTTTAGAAAAGTGTCTGTTCATATCCTTTGCCCACTTTTTGATGGGTTGTTTGTTTTTTCTTGTAAATTTGTTTAAGTTCTCCGTAGATTCTGGATAGTAGTCCTTTGTCAGATGGGTAGATTGCAAAAATTTTTTTCCCATTCTGTTGGTTGCCAGTTCACTCTGTTGTTTCTTTGGCTGTGCAGAAGCTCTTAAGTTTAATTAGATCTCATTTGTCTATTTTGACTTTTGTTGCCAATGCTTTTGGTGTTTTCCTGAAGTCCCTGCCCATGCCTATGTCCTGTATGGTATTGCCTAGGTTTTCTTCTAGAGTTTTTATGGTGTTAGGCCTCATGCTTAAATCTTTATTCCATCTAGAGTTAATTTTTGTATAAAGCATAAAGAAGGGATCCAGTTTCAGCTTTCTCCATATGGCTAGCCAGTTTTCCCAACACCGTTTGTTAAATAGAAATCCTTTCTCCATTGCTTGTTTTTGTCAGGTTTGTCAAAGATCAGATGGCTGTAGTTGTGTGGCATTCTTTCTGAGGCCTCTGTTCTGTTCCATTGGTCTATATCTCTGTTTTGGTACCAGTACCATGTTGCTTCGATTACTGTAGCCTTGTAGTATAGTTTGAAGTCAGGTAGTATGATGCCTCCAGCTTTGTTCTTTTAGCCTAGTTTTGTCCTGGCTATGTGGGCTCTTTTTTGGTTCCATATGAAGTTTAAGGTTTTTGTTTTTGTTTTTGTTTTTTTTTAATTCTGTGAAGAAAGTCATTGGTAGCTTGATGGGGATATCACTGAATCTATAAATTACTTTGGGCAGTATGGCCATTTTCACAATATTGATTCTTCGTAACCATGAGTATGGAAGGTTTTTCATCTGTTTGTGTCCTCTCTTATTTCCTTCAGCAGTGGTTTCTAGTTCTCCTTAAAGAGGTCCCTCACATCTCTTGTTAGGTGTATTCTAGGTATTTTATTCTCTTTGTAGCAGTTGTGAATGGGAGTTCACTCATGATTTGGCTCTTTGTTTGTCTATTATTGGTATATAGGAATGCTCGCAATTTTTGCACGTTGATTTTGTATCCTGAAACTATGCTGAAGTTGCTTATCAGCTTAAGCAGATTTTGGGATGAGACAATGGGGTTTTCTAAATATACAATCATGTATATTTGCATGTATAATTGCAAACAGGGACAATTTGATGTCCTCTCTTCCTATTCGAATACCCTTTATTTCTTTCTCTTCCTGATGGCCCTAGCCAGAACTTCCTATACTATGTTGAATATGAGTGGTGAGAGAGGGCATCCTTGTCTTGTGTCAGTTTTCAAAGGGAATGCTTCCAGTTTTTGCCCATGCAGTATGAAATTGGCTGTGGGTTTATCAAAAATAGCTCTTTTTATTTTGAGATATGATCCATCAATGCCTAGTTTATTGAGTTTTTAGCATAAAGGAGCTGTTGAATTTTGTCAGAGGCCTTCTTTGCATCTTTTGAGAAAATCATGCGGTTTTTGTCTTTGGTTCTGTTTATGTGATGGATTACAATTATAGATTTGTGAATGTTGAACCAGCCTTGCATCCCTGGGATGAAGCCTGCTTGACTGTGATAGGTAAGCTTTTTGATGTGCTGTTGGATTTGGTTAGCCAGTATTTTGTTGAAGATTTCTGCATCAATATTCATCATGGGTATTGGCCTGAAATTTTCTTTTTTAGTTGCCTCTTTGCCAGGTTTTGTTATAAGGATGATGTTGATCTCATCAAATGAGTTAGGGAGGATTCCCTCTTTTTGTATTGTTTGGAATAGTCTCAGAAGGAATGGTACCAGCTCCTCTTTGTGTCTCTGGTAGAATTCACCTATGAACCCATCTGGTCCTGGACTTTTTTTGGTTGGTAGGCTATTAATTGCTGCCTCAACTTCAGACCTTGTTATTGGTCTACTCCGGGGTTCAACTTCTTCCTGGTTTAGACTTCGGAGTGTGTAAGCGTCCAGGAATTTATCCATTTCTTCTAGATTTACTGATTTATTTGCATAGAGGTGTTTATAGTAATCTCTGATGGTAGTTTGTAGTTCTATGGGATCGGCAGTGATATCCCCTCTATCACTTTTTATTGCATCAGTTTGAATCTTCTCTCTGATCTTTTTTATTTGTCTGGCTAGTGGTCTATTTTGTTGATCTTTTCAAAAACCCAGCTCCTGGATTTACTGATTTTTTGAAGGGTTTTTTTGTGTGTGTGTGTCTCTATCGCCTTCATTTTATACCTGGTTTCCTTATGTTTAAAAAGTTAAGTAGAAATATGGCAGATAGAAAAAAATACCACATTTTTAGAGATGAATGCTATAATATCTGAAATGAAAATGCAGAGTAGTGAGGAAATAACAGTAGAAAGTATCCAAAATTTAAAACATTAAAAAAAATAATACAAGTGAGCACAAAGAACGTGAGTGTAAAACAACTTTCATTCATGTATATAAGGTGATATGTATAAATGGTTGCTTAAAGTTGTTCCACACTCCTTCAGGTTCATTGCATTTTTTTTAGTATTATTTTTATGTTTTTAATTTTGGATAACTTCTACTGCTATTCACTATCCTGAATTTTCATTTCAGATATTGAAGCATTCAATCTAGAAGTTTGACTATTTTCATAACTTCAATATTTCTCTATATATAAGCATATATATATGCAGACATACAATAAAACAGGCATATATATATATCCCTTTATATATGTATATATGTATATATGTGTGTATATATATATATATATATAAAACAGCATATGTGTATAAGCCTTTATATATACAAAGAGACATACACACACACACACACACACACACACACACACCCATAATTGGATCTCTTAAGGATGGAAAAGAGAGAGCACACAAAAAATAATTGAAGGTATAATGGACAAAATTTTCTAAATTTTATGGAAATTGAACATACACATTCAAAGAAGCTAAATAAGCCCAAACACAAACATCATGATGCAAACTACACCAAGGCACTTTATCATAAAATTCCTCAAAACCAATTATAACATGAAAATTGTAAAAGAAGCCAAGGGAAAAAAAGATATATTATGAAGAGACAATGATTGGGAAGACAACAGATTTCTCATCAATAAAACTTAAGCAAGAAGACAGCGTACTAACATGTTTAAGGTTGTGAAAGAAAAGATTAACAATGTAGAGTCTAATGCTTAGTGAATATATTGTTCAAAACCGAATGCAAAATAAAGGTAATTCAGACATATAACAACCTAAAAATGTATTTTGAGGAGACCTACCCTACCAGAAATTTTCAAAGAAATCTATCAGGTGCATGAAAAATAACACCAACTAAAATATGTATTTAAAGGAATGAAGAGAACAAAGGACAGTAAGGAAGGAATCTGGTGAAGTAATAATCTCCATTTTTAAAAATTCTAATTAGGATGTTGTATCTGTTACTATAACAATATAAGTCCTCAAATTTCTCCATAACTGTGTGACCCAGAAGAAGGAGAAACACATCTATTTTTCTCCTGCTTTTCAGTGCCAAATTTCTCAAGCAGATGTATGGATTTTAATAATAGCTAATATTTATCGAACTGTTACAATGCAATAAGCTTTTACTTTGTCTTTACAAGAACTTATGATGGAGTTATTATACCAACCCCATTTGATTAGAACAGAAAGATTTAAGCAGTGGTGCAATCTTGGTTTAATACGACCCCCGCCTCCTGGGTTAAAGCAATTCTCCTGTCATAACTCCTTTCTCTTGCTATTTGTTCTAAAACTGCCCTGCCTCTACCCACACTTGCCTGCGTTCCCTAATTAAATAATAAAAATATTAATTGACTTTCAGTGTTAAGTGCATTTTTTTTCCCCTGGGAGCAGAGTCCTACTTCCCTTTCTTTGGCCTGTTGGTAGGATTGTATCATCAGATTTGCTAACTGCTGAACTACTGTCCCTGAGAAGATGAGAGAAAAAACACACAGCTATTAGTAGGGGCTATGATCTTCACCTAGAATAATAGGGCACCCTCTAATCTTTAATACTTTGGAATATGAAGAAAATTTTTCATCAGAAAGAGAGATGACACTGAAGATTTTTCCTCCTTCACAATTTTGCAGAAGTAGTCCAAATGCTTCTAAAATTGTTAAGTATTTTTTGGATAATCCTTTTAACCTGGAAAAACAGACTGGTGCCAAGATATTGAACCCATATGCTAGCTCTGCTGATATATGTTATTCTGTGTCACTGGCCAAGTAAATGTAGAATGAATGAGATTAACTCCACAGGAGTAAATGGTGCCAAGTTCTATGACATAGATTGGAGGGAACCCAAATACAGGCCTTAAGCTACATCCTAAAATCAAGGCAAAATTAGCAGAATTACTTGCACATAAATTTGATTTGAAAAAAAGTAAAGAGGAAAAAAGGCAGTAAAGTAAATATAAGGTTCTTGGTAGTTACCCTAAATGTAATATAATAGGAATAGGCACATGTATATAAGCCAAACCACATTTCATCAGCTCTGTGGTGCTACCCTTCTCCACATTTTCATCCGTGAAATTGGAATGCATGTTAGAATTCATGTTTTGTCAAATGTAATTAGAAACGTGTTTTTCTTAGTAGTACATATGATTATGTGCCTTTTAATCAGTGGTATCTTAGACTGATGAAATATAGTATTTGCTTATAAATGTATACTGATAGCATGTGCTTATTTCCACATTTTCAATTCATGATACAATTGGCCACTTTTTTGTATTTGGCAGAGTTTCTGCATAAATTATAGCCTGAGAAAGAGATGAGAAACTTATATAATAGTTATGTTTGGTGGAGAATTGTATCATGCCAAAACCTCCATGAATAGCAACAACCTAGAAGAGGATAATAAACTCTGCAGCATCAATTATCATTGCATAGGTTAGTAAAGTTCCGGTATGCCAGGGAAACAAGTCATTGAAGAGACAGAGACAGACAGATGGAGGTTAGATGTGGGATTGGGGTGGAAGGAAGACAGGTGGGAGGGGAGAGACAGAGAGAGAAGCAGAAAGACGGAGCGAAGAAGAAAGAAAAAAACCCACATGATTTGCAGATACATAAAAGCACAAACATACTTTTATTTAAAGTTGATAGGAATATATCTGTCGTTAGGCAGAAGAAATTTAAGATTTTTTTCTTAACTGAGGACTTTCTTTTTTAAAGTTTACATTGAGTGATAATATAATTAGTTGAGTGGGAAAATGCCAAATGAAAATGAAAATCCTAAGACATGCTATATACGAATGTCTTGGGAAATTCTTGCAGATTCTTTTTTCTTCTCAAGCGGTGTATGCCAGTGAATTGTGCCTTAAGAAAAAAAACTATCAAACTGATGGCACCAAAAATAATCAAAATATGTCCAGTGGTGCTTAAGAATTTCAGAGGAAGGAAGAAGAGCTTTATGTTAAAAAAAATGTTTTGAAAAAAACTAATCTTTCGATAAATACACAACAAGAACTATTCACAACAAACCCCTCTGTATTGCCTTACCACAAATGTTCTTAAAATGCAGTATAACATTACTGTACAAGTTACTATTAATTAAAAATCACTTCAGTAAGTTATATTATAGCTGACATAGTAGTTGATTATTGTTTATTTGTACATATTTTTTTGGAAAAACAATGGCAAATTCTTATAATATTTATTTCTCATATTGCAGAAATGTCCAGATTAACTAAGGCAGAGGAATCGAATCTAGGGGAAAACAACTTATTTTTTTCCAGTCAGATTAGATTAACACTGATTATAAGCCTTACTCCAATGCATGTGGTATGGTCTCTGCCTCACTCTGGATGTGGCTGTTGATTGCTTTGCTGGCCAGAACTCCTGTTGGACCATGGATCAGCTGCTTGCTTGTAGTTCATTTACTTTCTTCTATTTTTCAAAATGGCAAGAGGACCCTGCATGGATATCACTTCCTGACCAGGATAGCAGGATTCCATTTTTGTATATACTTGTAACCCTTATTTTTCTCACTGGAAGAATAGGCTTCTCCTCAAATATTCATCTTTCAGAATGTTTTAGGTGGGAAATGAAGGGCCAGGTGTGGTGCCTCATACCCATAATCCCAGGAATTTGAGAGGCTGAAGTAGGAGGATTGCTTGAGTCCAGGAGTTCAAAACCAGCCTGGGAAACATGGTGAAACCCTGTCTCTATAAAATATAAAAAAATTAGCCAGTGGGATGACACATGCCAGTAATCCCACCTACTCTGGAAGCTAAGTTGAGAGGATCACCTGAAGTTGGGAGATCAAGTCTACAGTGAGCCATAATTGTGTCACTACACTCCAGTCTAGGGAAGATGGAAGGATTACTTCTCATTGGCTTGTTCACTACTAAGTATTATATAAGTACTAAGTATACTCATGTAAATATACTAAGTATTATAATAGCATTTATTAGAAGCAAAGCCCTTAATTTTATTTGTTGCTTCAATTGTATTATCTTGCCCAGTGAAACAAAGTTTAGGGATATTAGAAAATAAAAAAGATTCTTTGAAATCAGCCTTTGTCAACCAATACAAGGTTGTTACTTTTTTTTTTTTAAATCAAAATGCTTATTATCCATAATAGCTTCTTGTATATGTCCTCTTTTTCTCATCTTTATCAAATAGGTAACACCAAAAAAAGTTAAAATTTCCCATATAGATGGAAGTTGTAAATTTCAAATCTGTTAGCATCAATAAAGAAATAAATATCATCATCAAATGTTAATTTGCTTTTTTATTTCAACAAGATACTTAATACAAATGTTAAAGAAAAAAACAATTTGTGTGACTACTTTTTATTAGATGTAAGAAAGATCACATGTACCTTTTTAGAAAAATTAATTTTAATGGAAATTAGCTCAAAATCTTAATCAGATAGGATTGTTGTGACATCACTTTTCAACTTGCTAGGCTAACATAATAGGGCCCAGCTTACCTTCAGTCAGCTTTTGGAATTTTACTTGAAAACTCTGGAAACCAATCTAGCCCTTTGAGTGTTAACAACACCTCTATATTAACCTCCAGGATTTGCTGAGCTTATGTCTCAGCAGACCTATTCTGTAAACTGTTACTTTTCCATTTCTGAAGAGTAATTTTCTTGGCTAGCACCATATAATATAGATTAATTACTGGATTCAGCATCCTCTAACTACCATATATGTAACACAGGCTTCAGTTGGCAAATCCTGTTTTTGACAATTGAAAATATAAACATAACAAATAGGATAATAATACATACAAATCAATTAAATTGATTTGAGCTTGCAACATTGATGCATCATTTAGTTTTTCATACAGATATCCTTAATCAGACAGTACAAGTGCAACCTTTGGTTCCCAGTGAATTTTTTCTTAGAGCACTGAATCTCAAATATACTTTAGCACTACATTCATTTTAATAGTCATTGATGATGCTTGGATTTAAGGAGTGCGAACATTCAGTTGTAATGTTCTCAGTAATTTAAAAGGGCTTTGTGATTTTTGCTTTTGAAAGGAGGAAAGGAATTTATCAGAGCTGTCACAAATCTTTCATACCCTAATAACCTACCCACTTCCCTTCTCCAATCCACAGATCTGTTATTAATTCTACTACGTAGGAAATATGAATAGTCATTGAAACTGTTTCACTGCCAGGATTTGAAAGCTGATGCACTGAGAAATGTTCCCAGTGTATGTTAAATGAACACCAAACTCCCTGGCAATAAAAAGACTAATATGAGAACTACGACACAGTTAAATTTAGAAACGGGATTTAAAATAGTGCCATGGTTTTCATTTCAAGGTCACTCACAGACACATTCACAGAGTCCTGTGGAATTCTATCACAGTCAGATTTCACTACATTTATGGAGTTATCTTTCATCTATTCAGACTATTATGACTTTTGAATATATATTTTTAAAAACTAATATTTATTAAGCATCTACTATATTCCTGAAATTGTGCTAGATGTTTTTCTTTGTATAAACATCTAAGAATAATAATATTTGCTGATATGTTTTGGACACTGGAGAAAGGCAATATGTAAAGTAATTTCCATTCCTAGTTATACTTTCTGTCACCAAAATCTTGTGAGTTTTGCAAATAAAGGAATTGATGCTAACAGAGGTTCAGTAACTTTTTGAAAGTGACTGACACTTACTAAATGGCAGAGCAAGATTTTCATGTTTCTTTGTCTCCAAAGCCCACATCCTCAAAAGAATGTCAGTACATTTTGGAATCAGATTGTGTCTCAATGTCTTCATTTGTGAAATGCTGATAACAATAATACCTACACCAATAGATTGTTGTGAAAATATATTTCTGGATCACACTTAAAGTTTTTATAATGCTAGTGTCTGGCACATGGTAAACATCCAAGGAACGTTAGCTATTAGTATTTTTGTTTAATAATAAAAATAATTATTAAGTTGTTGCATTTCAAAAGATAGTGATCTTTACATTCTTATTTTATGATTAGAAAGCACTAAAAAATCACTGTAAAAGTATTTTATGTCATTCTAACTTCCAAATACTACTTTAAAGTAGTAGTATTTACTAGTTTCAAGTAGCAAAGTTTGAAGTACTTCTGCAAAATATTATTTATTAATATTTCTGGGATCTATGGCCTGTTGTACAGAATCAATATATCATAGATAAGTACATATCAAAAGCAACATCCACTAAAAGGTTTGCTATTTCATCCTCAAAACACTATTTCATTTTCAAAATTTATTCTCATTCTAAAGAAAAGTGGAAGTTAACTTAAGGTATCCTGTGAAACTCTGTTGCTAGTTTCTTCCATGCATATAATATTCTTGAAGCTAACACAATACTGTATTTTTAAAACTATCCCTAACATCCTTTTCTTTCATAACCTTAAAGGGTAAATTGTTTCAATATTTGAGACTTCAGGCTCTTTATTTGTTAGTTATGCATGATCTAGCAACAGCCAGACAAAAAGGCATTCTAACAGAATAGCTGGCGTTAAAACAGCTAAGTTTTCAACAATGCCTTGATAAAACATCTTTTAAGGCTGAGATCATTCTCAGTTTAAAATAATGGTAGCAGTATATAATACTTGCTATTCAGACTTGTGTTTCCCAGTGGAGCAGATCACTTGCCAATAGCTGACCAATCCTGCTGAAGTGTTTTTGTAATTGGCATCACTCATCTACTTAAAATACCACTTTTATTTATTTATTTTTTTGAGACAGAGTTTCACCCTTGTTCACCCAGGCTGGAGTGCAATGGCGCTATCTCGGCTCACCACAACCTCCGCCTCCTGGGTTCAAGCAATTCTCCTGCCTCAGCCTCCCGCGTAGCTGAGACTACAGGCGCGTGCCACTTGCCCAGCTAATTTTTGTATTTTTAGTAGAGACAGGGTTTCACCATTTTGACCAGGATGGTCTCGATCTCTTGACCTCGTGATCCACTTGCCTCGGCCTCCCAAAGTGCTGGGATTACAGGCGTGATCCACTGCACCCAGCCTTAAAATACTGCTTTTAATCTAAACTTACAATTAGTAGGAGGCTTTTGAAGTGCACCGAAATGTTAGCAAGATATTCCAGCAGAAAGTGGTTTTTTTACTCTGCTAAGTGAGCTGTTAATATTACTTTTTAGTGATGGTGGTATTTCAAAGAGGTTAACACTAAATGAATTATTCAATCAACACTAGTTGTCTTTAAAATAGTAAGGTTGGTGCTATGGTACAGTGTAGAAATCCTTAGTGCTGTTCAGCAAATATTTCTAGTCTCTGGCTACCTACTAGAATTTTCTTTCCTGGTTTCCTTTTTTGTTGTTGTTTGGTTTACCTAGGGGAGTCCATATGACTAGTTCTGACCCATGGAATCACGAACAAAAGCAAAGTGGGTCACTCCTGGGCCAGAGCATTTAACTGTTAGAATAAGATCCCCCATGAACTACCTTTCCGATATCCACAGTAATTGACAGTATTCTAGATTGTGGGTATACTATCCATCAGCCTGGTTTCTGAAAAATACTGAACAGCAAGGCCTTCAAGTGATCTGCACTGGAAATATAGAGTGAACAAAACAATAAACATCTGTGCCATCTGCTGAGACTCTCAGGGTTGTATGTCACCACAGCATAGCCAGCCGTATCCTGGATGATGCACAAAAAAAAAGAATTACAGAGGAAAAATTTGTGACAATTCAAAAAAATAAACTGGGAAATGTAAGCTGACACTTAAAAAAATACTTTTATAGTCTTAAATGGCATACCTGTTTTTGTTGACAGTTGGCTATCAATTTTGTTTCATAGAAATTTAGATTCTAAAATTGGATCCATGATTTATGAAGTCAATACTTGAGTCATCACTATGAAGCAAGCACTCACAATGAATGTAATATCTTAAACTTTAATTTTTAGAAGATGTTTAACTTTGTTTTAAATATACATGTGATTTTTAACTACGTTTCTTAGAGTGAAGAACTAGAGGAAATTGTTTCGTAAATCAGTTATAACTTATGAGCACTGAAAATACTATTTCTTTAGATTATTCATTTTCATTGTGTAAGAACTATTGTATTGTCATAATTTAAAAAGAAACAATAGAAAAAAAATTACTCTTCATCTCTGCAAAGTTCTATCTCTGACAGGGACTCCAAGTTATGATTGCTCTCCTTGCTTTGATCAGAAATGTACTTCCTTAAAACTTCTTCATTTTTTGCAATAATCCCATTGCATACTATCATACATCACATATCTAAATATTGCATGAATTGTTTTGTACTTTTACTGAGGTAACTCCTAAGGATGATGAGTTACCTATGTTTGATATTTTACTATGAAAAGCAGTACTTTAAAAAGTTTCTTAATATTATTTTCCAATTGTCATCTAAGTCTAAAACAAATGGAGAAGACCCAGATAAGCCTATTAATACTTGTCATATTTTAATGTATTTCAAACTACTTCCCATTTATTTTCTACTTTCCACATCTAAGGGCACAAACATTCACAGTCACTAAATTGTGATGTTATAGTCAGTTTGAGCTACTGTAACTAATAAAAATAATTTGGTGGCTTGAACAGCAAACGTTGATTTCTAATAGTTCTGGAGGCTGAGAAGCCCAAGATCAGGATGTAGGCTGATTCAGTTTTGGTACAAGAACTTTTCCTTGCTGTATTTCCTCAAGGCGTAGAGAAAAGAATCATCTCTCTTGCCTCTTTTTTTATAAGCACATCATTCCCATTATGAGGACTCCACCCTCATGACCTAATTATCTCCCAAAGCCTCGCTTCCTAGTGACATCACAATGGGGAATGCAGCTTCGACACATAAATTTGCCAGGAATTGGGAGGAGGTAGCATAAACATTTAGTCCATAAGGCATTCACTTCCAATCCTGCATCATTTTCATTAAAAGATTCAAAAAGTAAACAATGACCAAGTTTCAAAAACTGTAGCTCATAGTGATGCACAATTATGGTATGTCCAGAAAAGAATCTATGATCATTAATTATAAAATAACTCATAATCATTAATTTCATAGTTTTATAAATTCTATTGATTTAGGTAGTATTTTCATAATGACCTTTAGTAATACTTGCCCTCAGAAAATAATTTTTTTTTGATTTCTACTTTTTAAATTCAATTTTTAATTTTGAGTAATTTTAGATTCACATGCAGTTGTAAAGAGTAATACAGAGAGATTTTGTGTACCCCTTACCCAGTTTTCCCCAATGGCAAACTCTTGCAGCTAAGCATAACAATGATGCTTGCAATTATAGTATAACATTGCAACTAAAATATTGACATTAATACAGTCAGGATACAGAACATTTCTATCACAACCAGGGTCCCTTGTATTGACTCTTATATATATATATATATATATATATATATATATATGTGTGTGTGTGTGTGTGTGTGTGTGTGTGTGTGTGTGTCTGTATTTTAATTGTACTTTGGGTTCTGGGGTACATGTGCAGATCATGCAGGATTGTTGTATAGGTACATACATGGCAATGTGGTTTGCTGCCTCCATCCCCTGTCACCTTGATCTGGCATTTCTCGCCATATTATCCCTCCCCAAACCCCCTATCCCCTGCTGTCCCTCCCCTAGTCTGCCCCAACAGACCCCAGTGTATGATGCTCCCCTCCTTGTGTCCATGTGTTCTCATTGTTCAATACCCACCTATGGGTGAGAACATGTTTTTCTGTTCTCGTGTCAGTTTGCTGAGAATGATGGTTTCCAGATTCATCCATGTCCCTACAAAGGACATGAACACATTGTTTTTTATGGCTGCATAGTATTCCATGGAGTATATGTGCCATATTTTCCTTGTCCAGTCTATCATTGATGGGCATTTGGGTTGGTTCCAGGTCTTTGCTATTGTAAACAGGCCACAATGAACATACCTGTGCATGTGTCTTTATAATAGAATGTTTTATAATCCTTTGGATATATACCCAGTAATGGGATTGCTGGGTCAAATGGAATTTTTATTTCTAGGTCCTTGAGGACTTGCCGCACTGTCTTCCACAATGGTTGAACTAATTTACACTCCCACCAACAGTGTAAAAGTGTTCCTATTCCCTACATCCTCTCCAGCATCTGTTGTCTCCAGATTTTTTGATGATCACCATTTTAACTGGCCTAAGATGGTATCTCAATGTGGTTTTGATCAGCATTTCTCTAATGACCAGTGATGACGAGCATTTTTTCATATGTTTGTTAGCCTCATGTATGTCTTCTTTTGAAAAGTGTCTATTCATGTCCTTTGCCCACTTTTGAATGGGTTTGTTTGTTTTTTTCTTGTATATTTGTTTTAGTTCTTTGTAGCTTCTGGATATTATCCCTTTGTCATACTGAATGGGATAAAACTAGAAGCATTCACCTTGAAATCTGGCACTAGACAAGGATGCCCTCTCTCACCACTCCTTTTCAATATAGTATTGGAAGTTTTAGCCAGAGCAATCAGGCAAGAAAAAGAAATAAAGGGTATCCAATTAGGAAAGGAGGAAGTAAAATTGTCTTTATTTGCAGACGACATGATTGTGTATTTAGAAGACCCTATCATCTCAGCTCCAAATCTCCTGAAACTGATAAGCAACTTCAGCAAAGTCTCAGGATGCAAAATCAACGTGCAAAAATCACAAGCATTCCTATACACCAATAACAGACTAAAAGCCAATCAAGAGCTAACTCTCATTCACAATTGCTACAAAGAGAATAAAATACCTAGGAATACAACTAACAAAGGATGTAAAGGACCTCTTCAAGGAGAACTACAAACCACAGCTCAAGGAAATAAGAGATGGAGAAACATTCCATGCTCATGGTTAGGAAGAATCAATATTGTGAAAATGGCCATACTGCCCAAAGTAATTTATAGATTCAATGCTATCCCCATCAAGCTACCTATGACCTTCTTCACAGAACTGGAAAAAATCATCTTAAACTTCATATGTAACCAAAAGAGATCCCACATAGCCAAGACAATCTTAAGCAAACAGAATAAAGCTTGAGGTATCACACTACCTGACTTCAAACTATACTACAAGACTACATTAATCAAAACAGCATGGTACTGGTACTAAAACAGAGGTGTAGACCAATGGAACAGAACAGAGCCCTCAGAGGCAATTCCACACATCTGCAACCATCCGATCTTTGACAAACCTCACAAAAACAAGCAATGGGGAAAGGATTCCCTGTTTGGTAAATGGTGTTGGGATAACATGTGCAGAAAACAGAAACTGGACCCCTTCCTCGCACCTAATGCTAAAATTAACTCCAGATGGATTAAAGACTTAAACATAAGACCTAGCACCATAAAAACCCTAGAAGAAAAGCTAGGCAAAACCATTCAGGACATAGGCATAGGCAAGGACTTCATGACTAAAACACCAAAAGCATTGGCAACAAAAGCCAAAATAGACAAATGGGATCTAATTAAACTGTAGAGCTTCTGTACAGCAAAAGAAACAATCATTAGAGTAAACCGGCAATCAATAGAATGGAAAAAAATTTTTGCAATCTACCAATATTTTTTAAATGTTTAATTTTTCTCTTTCTTCCGTGCAATACATGAATACATGATACTTTTGTCTGCAAAATGGCATAACATAAAATGTGTTAATGGATCTTGCAAATTACTATAACCCATAGCAAAATACACACTATGAAGCAAACAGTCTTTTGGTTGTTAAGAAACTGGCCAGGTGCAGTCTCTCATGCCTGTAATTCCAGTACTTTGGGAGGCCAATGCGGTCAGATTGCCTGAACTCAGGAGTTCAAATGTCTCTACTAAAAAATACAAAAAAATTAGCCAGGCGTGCATGTGCGCCCATAATCCCAGCTACTGGGGAGACGGAGGCAGGAGAATCCCTGAAACCTGGGAGGTATAGGTTGCAGTGAGCCAAGATCATATCACTGAGGATCTGTCAAAGAGAGAAAGAGAGAGAGAGAGGAAGGAAGGAAGGAAGAAAGGAAGGAAAAAGTGACTTCATCTTGTATAACTCAATATAAATTGTGTGAAATTAATTTCTTTAATAACTGAAATTTGAAGTAAGTTACCAAAATTTAGTTTTTTCATGGAAGAATAAACAGTGATTTCCTTCAGAATATGTGTCTTACTTTGATTAAAATTCTTCTGTTATGCTGCACAGATAAAAGTAACAACTATTGTTTGTTTTAAATGATAGCACTTGATGTTAAAACTGAGCCTAGGAGCTTAGATACACTTTTCAAAGGATAGTACACATCTGTGCACTAACGTTGGTTCTTAAACTTCCATACCACAAGGTCATATGAAAGTATTAATTTCTATATTCTGTTCATTGTGTGAAAAACAGATTGGCAGTTCCTATTAATATTTCTACAGTTTGTTCTTATGCAAATTTAAAAGCATATGCTAATGATAACACAAACGTTATGTTGAAATATTGATTCATTTCTGCTTTTACCTGATTATTTAAAAAATCCACATATCTATCCACCTTTATTATTTTTTTGGTGTACTAAGATAATTCATGTGTATAAGAAATGAAACTTTATACATATTCGGTTATCACCTATTTAGGATTTTAGAAAGTTGAAGCAATGTAGACAGTCCAAAATTATTTAAAATAAAAACCTTGTCATATGTTTTAAGTAGAATGAAGTTAAATTTTATTTGTGTAGCATATGCCAAATATGACAAAATGAAGCAATTCAGAAAGGTCCAAGATAATCAGCCATGCATTCCAACATTATCCTTAGTAATCTTCAAAATAGAGAATCTATGTATAAGTAGTCATAAGGTGGTCATTAACTCACATATTTTAAATAATTTTGAGGTGGCTTATAAGAAAAGCATAGGGAGGGAATGCAAGACCATCAGTTAGAAATTAAGAAAGAAAAATCAAATTGTAAAAGTGGAGAAATTAAGCAGAAAAATATCTATGAAATAACTTCCAATTAATTTCCAATCTGAAGAAAAAAAGCTTGAAAATCAACCAAAGATAGACAAATAAATGTATATTTATGTTTTAAGTTTAAGGAATATTCTTGTTTATGTGTATATAATATTTTATAATGTTCATGTTTTTCAGAAATTAAAATTAACCAACCAGTAAGATCCCAATTGTGTAAGAACAAGAGGGTAACCAGTGCACTGAGAAGTGATGACAAGCAGAAATAGTAGCATAAAACTTAGCTCCAAGCAGAAGTGGATGTACCATGTAGCTAAAAAAGCTTGTGCTTCAAAGTTCTGAACTTCGATGAGGCTCTTCCACAGCATTGTACCTAATTTTGTATTCGTAATTTTAAAGTCTTATTTTCTTAAACATAGCTCCCCAAATTGTAAAGACTTGAGCTTCCATTAAGCTGAGATTGGCTTCTTGCCTGTCAAGAAAAAAGATAGTTGATCATAGAACTCTCAGTGCTTAATAATATAAAAATCCCCAGTTCATAATAATGAACATTTTTCTAGTTGATGTTCTCATAGAGAAATTTAATATTAGATCCTTTATGTAAAAAAGATTGAGCACTATAACAAAATATAGACCCTTGTCATTGATGCCACAATATGACAATATATCACAGAAAAATGCAGCATTATTCTACATACAGTGTGTCTTTATATAAGCAGCAAGGACATGCTATTAAAGCATATGTCACAAAGTGTTTTTGTTTTTTTTCTCAGGATGGCACAAAGGGACTCTGGAATCAGGTTTACCAGGAAAGTTTGTTATGGGGCAGATGGTGGAGAAGAGTATTAGCAAATGTAAGAGAGAGGAGAGAATATAGTAGAAAGAGATGAGTTAAAAGAACAAACACATCATGTACAGAAAGGATATTATCCAGCCACAGTAGAGTAGAAAGATGAACCATCTCGTGGAACTGCAAGATTCAACAATTTGTATAGAATTTTCCATTGTCATCATGCATAAAATTAGAGCAATGATATTACAGCATTATTAGTAATGAGGACACTGGGTTTTTAATGCAACTAACTGACAAGATGATATGAAGGTAATTGGTCATGAGAATGTTTAGCATTAGTAATGGATTATCTATTTTTAAAATTACCTTACCATAATTAAACTACAAAAAGTCATTGTGTTTCATTGCAGAACATTTTTCATACCATATTAAAGAAAAAACATAACCATTTCCAATGAAGTATGGATATTATTTCTCAGTAACAAGTATTAAAACCAGGATTTATTAATTTTTTCACTTTATCACTGGCACCAGCATATACCATTAAAACCAGGATTTGTTCATTTATCACATTATCACTGGCACCAGCATATATCAGACTCTGAATAAATATTTTTTAGTGAATAAAAAGTTCACATCTAACAGCCATGAAGCTCTAGAAAAATGTATGATATTGCAATTTTGTTGTGAAGGGTACGATATAGGTATAGATATACTTAATAATCACAGTAATTATTAAGAAAAGATCAATATGCTACATATACATAATAAAGAATCACAACTCCACATTATAAATTTAATATATTGCAAACTATTAGCTAATTAAAATAACCATAAATTATACAATGGAAATGTAAATTACACAATCAATATTGTTTTTTAAAGATTACCGGTGGGGGATAATGATTTTTATTGCTTATATCACTTTAAAAAGCTGTCCAAGAAAGTTTACCTGCCTTCAGTTTCTCATATAGCAAGTAGAAATATTTAGATATCCCCTAGACTCTATAAAAGCACTAAACTTTTGGACAAGTTCTGTAGGCTTAACTATTGATGTATTTAAGCCTTCATTATGTATTCATTTGGGAAACTCTGGAGAAATCTTCCTTGAGGATGTTAATGTTCTTTTACTTTGTACCTCTAGACTCCTGAAGAAAAGCCCTGAATGGTAAAATGACTTAGAAAAGAACTAAAACTACTTCTTCTGAAGTGTGTGTGGAGAGTAGAGACATAATGGCACAATCATATTGTGGCAATAACTGGTGTTTCTGTGATCATTGCATGGTTGTGTTCATGTAAGCATTCCCTGAAGAGCCAGTTTCTTATCCTCTCTTCTCTTCCTGGGTCCTTGTTTGGTGTCACCAGCTTGGAACTCTATTTTAGACATTATGAAATAAATTAAATGTAGAGTTATTTAGAATGAATGAGTGGAAAAATCAGAGACTTTAGTTATGATAATTAGTTCCTATTTAAAGCTTTTATACTCAAAGGACTTACTCTTCCAGGAACCCATCTTCTTTCAGGGCTGGAGAAAACCTCTAGATGATATACCGAAAAAGAGAAAAAAGATATAAAGTATATTTTCTCATTTACATATTCCTTTTACTGGTTAAAATATTTAACATACCAATATGTTTTTTTTTTAAGTATGAAAAACAGTTACCACCTGGGTCAGCCATTTGAACCTTTGAATTTAGTCACCCTATAACTGAATTTACATTTTACCTAAAGAACTTGTACATGTGCAGCAGTTATCTGACTATACTTTTCTAATTTTGAGTTATGGCAGATGACATAATCTTTAAGTTATATAAGTAGAGTCTGTCTATTCTTGTTCATCTTCATAATTAAAACTTTGGAACCTATTTTATGATGGAAATTCTAATTCACATTATTTGAGGGAAAATTATAGATGTTTGGAAACAAGAATATGTAATAACAAGAGGATTTGCTATATTTGACTCAAAATGTTTCTAGCTTGAATTAGAAATAGAGCTACAAGTGCATCATTCTGTATATTATTGGGAGATAATTGGTGAATTTTGAAAAGCAAGCTCAAAGAAAATTAGAGAAAATTATCATCTAAAGTAAAGTACCACTTAGGTAGAAGGAAAGGACATAAAAACAAAACAAAAAAAGCATAGATAGGGCAGGAAGTGCACATGTTAGAAATAATCTAGGGGCTAAGAATAGGTACTTTGCTCAAGCAAATACAGATTAATCAAAAGAATGACATCTAATTACAGGAAAGTCCTGCGCTAACAAATATAGAGGCCTAAGAAAAATAAGAAAATTAACATTTAATCTGAAAGGGTTAACCTTGGCCATGATTTTCTTAGAAATTGAAACGGAAGTATTTCTTCCCGGCCATAATGAATCAGTCCCAAAGTCCTAAGCTGTTCAGGACCAAGGAAGGACAAAGGCAATTCAATACAGCCATGTAGATTTTCTCATTCCAGCTGTTGGAGAATCATATGTAATTTTATAACTGGAAATAACTGCAGAAGCCGTCCAGGCCAACTCCTTTATTTTATAGATAAGAAAACTGAGGCACAGGAGTATCACTAACTTCTGCAGTCATCCTGTTAATAAGTATTAAATTTGGCATTCTCTAAGTTACACAAACATATAGAATCACATGCACAGAAGATTTTGAGTGGTTGTTTTCATATTAAAAAGATAATTCATATTTGTATATGTATTTCTGTGTGTGTGTGTGTGTTTGTGTGTGTATGTGTGTTTATGTTAATAATTTAAAGGCAAAGCAGGACATTTTTCTAAATAGTATGCTCTAATCACAATTGATCAGATTGTTTCATGCCAAATGGACCCTTACTGATTTTGGTATGTGTATTTAGAAATGATCAGAAGAAAGCTGTCTAAGTTAAAAATGTTTCCTTAGACCTGTCTTTCATTTGTGTAGCAATATTTAACCTAGTATCATGGTCTTTTGAAAATATTTTTAATACTTGCTTATTATTTAAATCTATTTTATAGTTGTCTTGTCTAATATCTGAGGGCTCTTGCATATTTATCTTTGTGTGTGTCTGGTTTTGTGTTTTTGTGTTGTCAATTTCAAAAGGTATATAGTTTGCTAAACTGATTTTTTTCTTCTGAAGACTTGATCAAGGAGAATTAGAATTTACAAAAATTAAATGATTGCTGAAATTGTATGAGAAAGAATCAGTCAGAGAAAAGTTGTATTGGTATTAAAACTATTTTGCCTACTTTTAGGCAGAGATATCAAAATGAGCTAAAATAAAATTTAAGTGATAGCAGAAATTCAGAGGCTAATTTCGTGATGTATATAGTCACCGAAATAGTAAACCAAATTAGAAATTTAAACATGAATCCTAGTATGAAAACATTTTTTATAAAATCTTTGACCTGCCTGGGGAATATTACAACCTCTTGATATAGTGAAAAGATTATGAACATTAGACTGTGACTGCAAATGTTGGCCTATATATTGTTAGGAAGATTTCTTAGACTCTGTCAGCTTCAGTTTCTCCATTGAAAACTAGGGACATTCTGTTGGACAGCATTTATCTCACATGAAGACATATCAGTCTTTTCTGATGCAGACCATGAAACCTACTGAAAATTGTAAGTTTCTGTCCTGCCCTCTATAAGTCCTCCCAAAGCACACTGGCAACATTAGATCCAATCCTTCAAGGTCTTGGGCCTTGATCCTATGTGTTATGAACTCTGGTGCCAGATAAGAAAGATCTATGAAGATAAAAGATCCAGAATCCTCAATCACCAATCTGCCCAGCCTAAGCTGTTGTGGTGATAAACTTTAGGAACCAGGTGAATAAGTCTTACTTTAGACATAGGTTTCCTCAGAAAACAATCTGGTGAACTCTTAGGGTGTTTAAGATCTACTCTTGGACTAAATGTTGGCCAAAGATTGCTACCTGTTTCTCCATGAGTCTCTATTTTTTTTTTTTTGAGACTGAGTCTCACTCTTGCCCAGGCTGAAGTGCAGTGGCACAATCTCAGCTCACTGCAACCTCCACCTCCCAGGTTCAAGTAATTCTCAAACCTCAGCCTCCAGAGTAGCTGGGACTACAGACACCCGCCACCATGCCTGCCTACTTTTTAAAATGTTTTTAGTAGAGACAGGGTTTTACCATGTTGGCCAGGCTGGTCTTGAACTCCTGATCTCAGATGCTCCACCCACCTCAGCCTCCCAAAGTGCTGGATTTAGAGGGTGAGCCACTGCGCTGGGCCCTCTAATGTATTTCTTAATCCTTCAAATCTTGCTACCTCTTTTCACTTTGTTGCGGGTTTCTGGAAGGGCATTAGCTACTGAAATGCACTTGGTTATTGAGCAAAATATTTTTTTTCATTTTACACTGGATACCCCTCACATCCTGGACTAAGTTGTTTATATATCTCAAGCTATCACAATTCAGACCTGATCTATGTACAGTAAATGAACATCACGTAGAAATCACACCCAGTTCGCATATTTCTCCATACATAATAATTAAGTTAAATGAACATTAATTATTTTACAAAACCCCACCCTTTCGCCTGTGAAAGGGAAATCAAGCAAACAACTTTAATGAGAAGGCAATAGTAGAATCTCTTTTGGAATTTGTTGTGTCCCCTTTTCTGTTTTGTCCATATTTTACCAGGACCATTGGATGGTTTGGTCTGTCTATTTGTGAGAGACCATTCTTTACAAGCAGAATGTAGTTATACAAAAAGATGAATCCTGAATTCACACTTTGGCTTTAAAGTTGAAATATTAGTTTATGTTATATTTTGTAACTAGCCCAGAGAGAATTGGTGCATGAAAATGCAATGGAGTTTGATTTCCTAATGTTAAAAAACTTTCACTTTTCTTTCTTGTTTCGTGATAGAACGTATTTTCATTTATTCATTACACTAATAATCTGTGATATTAAGATGCATATTTTGACAAAGAAATTATTTTCTGAAATCTTCATTACAGTAATTCCTGAATTGATAATTGCTTTTACATCTAAGAAAAACATATAGTTTTACTACAACAGATGCTCCCACATATATACATAAAATTAAAACAAAATTGTGGAAAAAAATTTAGTTGAGTCTGAAAACAAGCAAAGAATAGCTATTTTAAAACTGTACAGTTGCACAAAGAAGAAGGAAAAGCTATAATATTTATGTTTGCTTCTACATATCCTACTCACATATCAGTTGTTATCGTGAGATAATTCAGGACAAAAACTTTCATGATTTTTTTTTGCGTACAGGTTAGATACCTTCTTAAGCACATTAAAACTTCCCTGTAAGTCTCAGTTCTCTTCCTGAATTTCACAGCTGAAATTGTTAAAAGTTTTCTTTTCTTAGATTTAGCTAAAATCTGCTTTTCTGAGCATCTACCAATTGCTAGAAGGTAAAAAAAAACTTCATATATTCAGAAGTCAGTAAGACTATAGACATACTGTTACTATCTCCAGCAATGTGGATAAGCTACCTGATACTTTTAAGTTTTAGCTTCCTTATCTGTAAAATGGAAATAGTAGCAATTGTACTGTGACTGAATGTGGAAAGTAATAAGAGTTTTCTGCATGCCAATTCATCCTTCTACTCCTTTTTTTTCCCTCCCTCCAGAAGTACCTGGTATCATTGAAGAGACAAGATGGAAATAGTTGAATTATTAATGCACTAAAGTGCTACCTTATCTAAATATACATGTTGGTGCCAGGCCCAGTGGCTCAGGCCTGTGATTCTGGCACTTTGGGAGGCTAATGAAAGGGAATTGCTTGAGTCCAGGAGTTAGAGACCAGCAAGACCCCATCTCTACAAAAAGTTAAAAATGGCTGAGTGCAGTTGTTCACGCCTGTACTCTTAGTACTTTGGGAAGATGAGGCAGTGAATCACTTGAGGTCAGAAGTCAACACCAGCCTGCTCAACATGGTGAAACCTTGTCTTTTCTAAAAATACAAAAATTAGCCAGACGTGGTGGCACATGCCTGTAATCCCAATACTCGGGAGGCTGAGGCATGAGAATTGCTTGAACCTTGGAGGCAGAGGGTGCAGTAAGCCGAGATCTCACCACTGTACTTCAGCCTGGGTGACAGAGGGAGGCTCTTTTTCAAAATAAATAAATAGCCAGGCATGGTGGCATGTTCAAGCTACTCAGGAGGCTGAGGCTGGAGGATCACTTGAGCCCAGGAAGCCGAGGTTGTAGTGCACTGATCATGCCACTGGACTCCAGCCTGGGTGACAGAGTGAGACCTTATCTCAAAAAGAAATAAATATGCATGTTGATTTGTGGTATATATAATGGTACACATGTGAATTTAATTTAGAAGTTAGTATGTTTCAAAAAGATTGCAAGAATTTTCTCTTAAATACTTCCTTGTTCTTGTGTTTTTTCTTTCTCTGTTTATAGCCACCCCTCTTAACTCTCTCCACTCTCTGTTCCCCATATCCAGTCAGCTGTAAATTCCTATTGACACTATTCTAGTGTTGGTGTACATTTGACCTCGTAATTTCTTTTCCACTTCCAACTCTAGTCCAGGTCCTCATTCACTCTTCCTTCCACCATAGGATTCCTTTCCCAATAAGTCTATTTTGCATAAGCTTTGTCCCCCTTCATTCATTCTGTAGATTCCATCTGGCTTATTCTTCCAAAGCAGAGCTCTGATCAGGAAATTGCCTTGCTCAAAGCCAAATGTGAACTCAGTAAGTTCACATTTCTTAGAAAATGAAGCCCAAGTATCTTTTATTGGAAATTAATATTTTTTATGACCAGTTCTACTATACCACTTAGCAAACCCTAATGTGCTGCCAATTTTGATATTTGCTGCTTTCTCTCTGCACTTTCCCACTCTTGTCTTTGTGTAATGTTTTTATCTTCGATTGTCTATCCTTTCTAAAATTTTTACCATCTTTAAATACCACACACACACACACACACACACACAAACACATACAATACTTTTATCCAATCTGCAGTGCATATTCCAATTTTGTCAGTTGTCCCAGTAATGTCCTTTATAATAAGTAGAATACAGTCCAAGACTTGTCTGTTTTGTGGATTTTTTTTTTTTTTTTTTTTTGAGACGGAGTTTCGCTCTTGTTACCCAGGCTGGAGTGCAATGGCCCGATCTCGGCTCACCGCAACCTCCGCCTCCTGGGTTCAGGCAATTCTCCTGCCCCAGCCTCCTGAGTCGCTGGGATTACAGGCACGCGCCACCATGCCCAGCTAATTTTTCGTATTTTTAGTAGAGACGGGGTTTCACCATGTTGACCAGGATGGTCTCGATCTCTTGACCTCGTGATCCACCCGCCTCGGCCTCCCACAGTGCTGGGATTTTTACAAATTTGTTACTTTGATCTATCTTTCTATTCTTCAGCATATTAATTTGTTTTTTGTTTGCTTTCTTTAGTTGAAAATAAACAGAAAAGATACCACCTATGTATTCAGCCTTATTTGATATCCTTAACCAAAATTGATTTTTCTCTTCTTTGTGATTTTACTGCTCATTGTGTCCATCTTATAACACTTACAATATTTTGCCTAATTTATGTGAACATGTTTAATCTCTCCGACTGTATTTTAAACTTCTTGAGAGCAGTCTTTACATGTAGCACCTTAGCTAGCAGAGTTTTGTACATGTAATGTAGAATACTTCTTTAGAAAACTGGAAATATCATTGTGAGTCGGCAAAGCAGAGTCTATTTCAAAAATGAGGATAGTCTTTGAGTCTGAGCAGAAGGGAATTTAAGGAAAGACTTTTCATGACAAAAGTAGGTATGATAGAAGGTAGTCATCCTGAATGAAGATTTGTTTTGGGAGGAGAATTAGGAAATAAGTTTAAGTAATATTAAGAATGAAGTTTCATTGTAGAGATCTCGAAAAACAAAAGAGTTTAAAAATGTATAGGATGGTGAAGCAGAAAGAACATTATGTCAGGAGACGTGAGTTCCAGTCACAGTAATGAATTTTACAGGTCTCAGTTGATACTGAGTACAATTAACAGATAAAACTCGATGATTTCTAGTCTATTCTAGCTTTAAACTCCCATGCCTATAAAGAAATAATGGGCTACTTTATGTTTTTAGCAATTAGCGGCATATAAAAGTTGTACTTAAGGAAGATAGGAAAGAGATCAAAGAGGATAAAAACATTAAAAATATAAAATTTTAGCAGCTTTATTATTTTATGTAAGTAAAATTGGTTAATTTATTGGAGATGTCTAATTATCTAAATAAAGTTTTACAGATTAGCTATATTCTCGATTTTGTCAATTTATTGTTTACTGTTTGAATAATGAAAAGTCTTACTATAGAACTTTAATAGTCTTGAGAGGTTGCAACTGTTATGCAGATCCACACTCAAACTATTTCATACAAATAAGGTTCTAGCTTTAATTTTAAATGCCTCAAGGCAGACAGCACAGTCTTTTTCTGGCTCAAATAGATCCAATTACCTCTAATGACCCTGCTGCAGTTTATTGAGTGTCTATGATCCAGGTGCTTTTGCTGAAGTCTGAAGTCATATTTTATATCATTTTGTGAGAAGTCATCGACCAAATGAATAAAAATTACTAAGACTTTTCCCCACAGTACTATTTCTTCATGTAAATATTTATTGAGCTCCTACTGTGTGTAAGTGAATCCGCTAGCCCCTCACAGAGAAGAGAAAAATGAATAAGACAGGCTTTGATCTCAGGGAACTTATGCTTTGCTACAATACAGCAAACATGCAAACCAGACTGAGCTTATAAAGAGGAGGAATAAGCTCCTGACATATGGCAGGTACTCAATGACTACTGACAAATTACACAAAAGGTAGACTATTTTAAGTACCACCAGAAGTAGGGATGGGGGGAAGCAGTGGGAACTCATACTCTTGGCATTCTCAGAAAAAGTTTGAGGAACGTTGTATCTGAGTTTTTGATAGGAGCAAATGTTGGGAGGTCAGCAGGCCTGTAGGTAAGAGGGGAGGGAGTTTCTTGTAGAGGGAACAGTCAGAAAAAAAATTAAAAAGGTGGGGTAGCCTTGGGCAAGTTTTGGAAACAGGGGATGGCCTAATTTGAATGGAGGATAGGCGAACAGGTTTGATAAAGTTAGCTAAATGGCCACAAAGTACTTTGTGTACTTAACTTGGGAGTCACTGAAGAATTTTAAGTAGAGAAGTACTACAAAAGATCTTTGGTTTTTCTTTTAGCTATTATACTTTAATATGACTTAGGGTGATTCTTAAATAACACATTTCAACTTTTGAAAATTCATGCACTAAAAACAGGCACCAAAAACAAAGACAAAATCAGAATAAGAAAATATGTATCAGCCTTTACATTTCTCACCACTCTGGGCAGTAATGTCAAGAATCAAATGGATTATTTATAGTTCTCAGCCCTGCAGGTGGGTGCTCAGAGAAGTAGCTGCACTTGGTGATGGTGCTGAATAGTTAGAGACTTTACATTCCAGCATATTTGAGTTTCTATTGACATTAGATCTACTATGTAACACAATTTTATGATAGAACATCATATAAATTATATTAGAATATTTTTTTGTTAACATGTAAGAAAAATGTTAGATTTCTAAAAGTGCTCCTTGCCCTAAAGTTATGCTAGGAAAAATGTTATTTCCGGCCATCAAGAAGATAAAGTACATTCTTCAAACAGTGTCATCATTAAATAATTTTTCAAATGATGTTATCCTATTCATTTGGTTTGTTCCGGGAGATATAATTTAAATGCACTCATATGTTAAAAATCCAATTAATTGTTAAATGTGTGTTTAACCTAAACTCTTAATATGGACTGACAAATTCTGCCTAAGTTTTCAACTTTAAATTATTACTACAAGTAGATTATTTTATCTTAATTATCATGAGCTTATTTCTCAAAGTGTGCAAATATGTTTATGAAATTAAATGTAATAAATGTCTACTGTGATGCATTGCAAAAATATAGAACATTATTATCCCCAATTCTTCATTTTTTTCTTATTATAGAATTGCACACCCAAGCCCTTTGCAAAGTAATTTTGTATTATCTCCTTGTTATGAGGGTAGATGAAATATATTTCCCCACTTCTCTGACGTTGGGCTTGGCCACATAACCTGTTGTAGCCAATGTGAACAGCCAAAGAATGAGCATGGGTTTCCATGTGCCAATGTGGCTAGGCTTGAGTCCTTGTGTTTCTGCTCCATGAGAAAAACAGGCTTGAATAGCCTCTAGTCCCAGAGTGATAAAGACAGGTGGAATGGATCTGAACTCAATCCCAGGCCTGGAGTTTAATCAAGCCTAGCCGAGTCCTGCCTGGTAAACTCAGCTGAAATTAGAGGATCTGTAGCCACCCGACATTTGATGAGTGAAAATCAATAATGTTTGTTTTTGTAAGCCATTGATGTGTTAGAGGTGGCTTTTTATTCATCATAATTATAGCTAGAATTGATTATTACATATATTATTTTATAATATTTTGATAGCTATAAATATTTACCCCCATACAGGTAAGAAATAAATGAATGCATTAAGACTATGGTATTTATTATAATATATTAAATGTTAACTACATGTCCCATATAAATATCTCTCAGGAATGATGATAAGATTTTGATGACTAAAAGTATAGTCCTCTTGGGAAACCATATTTAGTATTTTGAGGCCTACAAAAAAGTTCAAAATGAAAAGATTGGGCTACATAGTTTTCATATAGAAAAACTTCAATTCATTTGAAAATTTCCACTCATCAAACATTTTATAAATTTCCTTTTGTTATCTTAAAGCATAGCATTAAAAATTGCTATCTAATTCTATCATTTACCAGCAGTACATTGTAATCTCTTTATAATTTAGTTTTTAGTAAACATGAAACAGAGTATAAGTTACCTTTGTTCTACTGGAGACTGGCTTAGAACCAGTGGCCAGCCAGAGTCATAACTATATACAAAAATTTTGTAACTTTAAAACTGTATACCAATGCTTGGCAGGAAAAAGTTACAATGTCATATGAGGATATGTTTAGGAATAACAAATCCAGTTGAATAAGTTTCTCAATTTTAATGGATGGCCTACACTATTCAAATAAGCTCATCTAACATTTTTTAGCATGAATATAAATATATATACATACATACATATATATATATATATATATACATGTTAAAAGTTGTGTAATTATACAGTGAATATTTCCATTTCAGATGTCAGACTTCTTGTCAAAAGCCAAGAACTATAAGTAAGTGGATTAAAATACTTTGCTTCATAAACAAGTTGGCCTATTTTATTTGGCCTAGTTTTTTTAAAAAGCAATTTCCTTTCATAGATAAGATAGCAATTGTTGAACAATTAGCTTCATAAAATATTATTTCACAATAAGATGGGAAGAAGTAATGGATACTAAGACCATTTCCCTATGAGATTAAAAACATTTTCTACATATTTTTCTATTGATGGCATAATAGACACATCAAGATAATATTTCATTGCTGCATAGCATCTTTAATTCAAATTCCTCAGTTTCAGAAAGAAAATCTTTTGAAATAGTTTGAATAGGCTCTCAGTGGAAGATTTTTGTTTGGTAAGATTCTCACATTAAAGTTTATGTATAATGTAGAATTGATTTAATAAAAGCTATGTTTAGTTAGCTGGTTAATTCTTGGATGGAAAAGAAAATAATTATAGCTAGATACTTTGGTTTTTAAATGTGTATTTTGTTGGATATTTGAACATCACAGTTACTTTGGTTTTTCTTTTTGCAGTATTGTAATAAGCTACTTCTCTCCGTCCTCAATTAAACACAAATATTTATTTAATTTTGTAATTAATTATATATGTTTTTAAAATATAAAGCTTGCAGCACATAAGACAACATAATTAAGGACAAAGAGAACAAAGTCGACTAATGAACACAGAGTTGAAAAATAGAATTCTGAAAAATTAAATGAACTCGTGCTTTGCACGCCAGTGAAAACCTTTTGTTATTTTCTGGCAGAATCTGGATAGACAGAAGCTTTCCCATGTATTGACAGAACTGCAGAAAGCCCAATTAATTCTTCAGCTTTACTAAAGTCTGGTTTCTTTCCTCAGGGGTAATTCCAAACAATTCTGAAGCAAACAGAAAGTATTCACAGTATAAAAAGTTTGGGAGTACTTTAGCTTAGTTTTATTTTGGGCTTTGTGAAGGCAGTCAGAGAATGTCACAAACACCAGCTTTAGACAAAATCTGCAGCACATTAGGCTTGGCAATTTACTCACATTAAAAAGATCAATTGTTAAGGTCCTGGGAAGGAATTGCACGTACAGAGAGTCAAAAGAGGAAAGTAGATGAAAAATAAAATACTACCAATGTATAAATGTGTGTATATTTTAGATTGCACGCGACTTAGGCATTTAATTTATATGGTACCTGCATTGTGCCTTACTGTTTTAAGCATAATAGTCATCTTTTCAACAATAGTGTAAACTCTTTGAAATGGGCTTTGCATTTTATAGTTTCTTTAATCCTTAACACAGAACCATGGCTAGTGCTGATCATTCAATAAATAAATATTGATTAATTGATTAAGATCATAATTCAAGTTTGCTAGGACAATGCAATATTAGAATGTTTGTTGCAAACCATACAGCCATTAGGGGTTCAAATTGACATGATATATCCATATCATGTCAGTCCATATATTGATATGGATATATCATGTCAATTTGAACCCCTAATGGCTGTATGGTTTAGGTCACCTCAACATTGTTTATTTATTTCTAATTTTAAGGTTGCTTTACTTGCTATTGTAAGACAATTTTGTAGGACAATTTTCAATGTAATTAAAAATATTTCTTTTCTATTTATATGTGTTCTTAGTACTTCTCTTTATTCTCTTCTTTTCCTTTGGTTTTGTGCAAAAAGTAAAAAACAGCATTATAAGCTCTTTAATAATTGCTTTCTTCACTTTCAGACACACGTTTAAACCCTGTGTAGTGAGAAGACTCTGCCTTTTTGGACAATCCTTTGATCTTCACTCTCCAACTAAAGTTTAGGAAGAGAGACACTATTGAAATTCAACACAGAGTTCTGAGGATTCTAGCCTTCATCCCTCTTGACTCCATCTAGGAAGAGTGGTAAGTCAAAGAAAACCCTAATGACATGCGGTTAGCATTACTCCATGACATTTCAAAGTTAGAGGAGAGAGAAAATTTAGCATGCATTTTGTTAATGTGTTTTGTATCCATTAAGTCTCATCTTTGGAGCCTAGAGGAGAGAGGACATGACCTCTCTCAGATCCACATCTTGTCATAAAGTTCTAAATAGCAGTATGGTTTTAGAAGGGCCACCCTCCCTTCCATGGACCATTGTATTCAAGAAAAAGTTTTAGTAGACCTTTGACTTTGATGTTCTATGTTTTGAAATTTTACAGCTTTGTTGCAGACATATATAATTGAGTTTGGCATAACATTGCCTCTGTCTGACTACTTCACTGGAATTGGGTTGGTATGGAACACAGCTCTCCTCTATATGGTCTATGGCAGGAGTTTCAAAATCTTGTTGAGACAAAGGAATTAACTTCAGCTCTGTTTTCTAAGCCATGAATTATTGTTAACCTTGTGATAAGGAGTAGAATTTTTACAAAAGGAGTAATAATTTTTAGTGAAAAGAGCCTCTGGGCTTATTACTGGAGAAGAGGCTACTTGGTGATTGTGGTGTTGGACATACTTGGCTCTTATTCAGGGAATATTGCCTTGGAAAAAACTACCGCTAACAGTCCCTGGGCAAATATTTTCTGTGTCACTAATCATTGAAAAGCTGCCATGATTTCAATGTATAGTAAGTGGCATGTTAACTAACATTCTAGTTTATATGAGAATTCCACATGGGTTATCTTTTGGCTTATTGGACATAGGTCAATGAAAAGTGAACATTACTAGCACTGGGGAGCTGTCTATGCTTTATGTTTTTAAGCTCAATGAATCACTCTAACATCCAGATAGCATTGCACAATTTATACTGTCTAATCAGGATTATAATTTCACAACATCGCATTTGCAGCACAACCATAGCATTGTAATTTAGCATGCATTTTGTTAATGTGTTTTGTATCCCATTAAAGTCTCATCTTTGCAGCCCAGTGCCATATGTTACCAGTCTAGAGTAAACCTCTTAAAAAAGGAAATAAAAAGGAGTAAAATTACACTATGACATATGCTATTTGTTACCTACCAACGACCAGTCTCCTCTTCTTTCCTAATTGAACCCTAATTTTGTTCAAGTTTGGGGAAAATGTGCTCAGCAAGGATGTGCCCTACTCCCAGCACAGGATATGAAATATGAGGGATATATGTCACAATAGATATCATCCCTAATGCTTTCATAAAAGATGATCTATATTCCACTTTCATTAGGGATTCATTTGGCGTTTGCTTTGACTGAGGTCGGGCCAATAGAAGCTGAGAGAAAATCTGTTGCAAGACTCCTGGGAAAGGTTTCTTCCTAATAAAAGAAATATGCATGTGGAGAAAAGACCTCCATCCCTTTCATTTCCTGCCTTTGGATGCCGTTATAAGGATGTGATGCGTAGAGTTTCTACTGCCTAGGGGTTGGGGATGAGGAAGATTGATGACATGCAGAGCATGGGAGAGCCCGGAGGTTAGAAAGAGCTTAGGTACTTTAAGGCATTTGTTAGACTGCTGAGCCAATTCTTAGATCTACTTCTCTCTGGACTTCTTGCTGAATGTCATAATAAATATCCTTATTGTTTAAGCCACATTTAGCAGGGTCTTCTGTTACTTACAGAGAAAAGCATTCTAACTGACGAAGTTACTTAAAAGAATGCAGTTTGTTCCAGTGTGGCTGCTTCTCTCACGGGCAAATGCGAGGCCAAAACAAAAAAATTAAAAATTAAAAAGGATATAACTGGTTTACTCATGAGCTTTTTGTGGAGCTGGTAGTTTAGAACTTGAAATTAATTTTCACCACAGAAAGGCTATAAATGGTGTTTGGCTTCCCAAGGTAAGTCCGTAAGGCCTATTTAATCCAATAATGCCATAAAATCCGTACAGCGTAGTAGAATTGAATCACCTTGAAAAACAATGTTTCCTTTGGGACAAAAATGAATTGAGAAAAAAATTCAAAGATCCAGCTTGGAAAAACAGAAAATCATCATGCTAATAACAATAAAATCAAGGACTTCCCAACTTCCCACCCCTCAAGGATTGGGCAGTAGGTACAGTTATTAAGCCAAGTCCCAAAGGCAATGGTTGTACCTGTTGCCTGGGAGTCAGCATGGGAGGTCAAAGGCCAGACAGTAATACAGGAGAATGGCAGAAGCTTGGTGAAGCGGTGAGGAGGTTGGTGCTAAATGTTTTCTTTCCCATTACTCCTCAGTGCCAAGAGTTTACCTGCCTGTTTCTGTTGGTTTCTAATAAAACAATTGTCTTCCTCTCTTTTCCCTGAAGCATTCCTGACTTGTGACACTTTTAGGCAGAACTGACAATATTATGCTGGTGTCACTGTTTACCTGGTTTGGTCAGTCTAGATACTGGATCCTTTATGCTGATGGTGAGGTATCAGCCACCACTAAAGTTATCTGTGTATAAAGGATATTTAACCTGGTATGAAGTGGCAAGATATTTTGCTGATATTAGTTTGTCCTGTGTTCCCATCACATGAACCTGGAAGATGTGAGAAGTCCCGCTCATCACTCCTCCCAAAAATTCAAGGAGTTTGTCAGGTTTTGTGCTCTGAGTTCTGAACTCCTTCCCTTGTGAAGGTCTTGACCCCTTTTTGTGGCAGGAACAAATGGTAAACTGGTCAGGGTCCCAAAAGAAAACTGTGTCCACCCTTTGTCAGTGTGTTTGGTCTTTAAAGCCTAAACTTACAGAAGGTAGATAAACTGGGGAGAAAAAAGGCTTTTCTGGAGTTTTCTCAGAAGCTTAGGGAGTCACTGAGGATATGGGGTACGTTTTGTTGAATGACAGAGATCTGAGGCCTTTTCCCACTCAGAGCCCGCGAGATGCGAAAAGATCTTTGATGAAGTAACATTGGGATATCAGGAGAAAAAAATGAATTCTTATGATAGACAATAAAAATTATTAAAATGATGATGAAACTATACATAGTTAACCAAATATAAATTATATGTAAAGGATATGTGTCCAGTATGTCCCTGAAAACTTCTCTGAAATTTCCAGTGAATTCCTGAGCCCTTGTAGATATGAGGATGATTTCTAGCACAGCTCACTTAAAGTCTCCTTCACACGCAACCCAGTATTATGGGGGTTGCTTATGCATGCAACTCTTTGCAGGATTGCTAGAGATTTTTTAACTGAAAGTAACTGTAAGAAGTAGGAATGATGATTAGGTGAATGGTTCCTCCTTTGCTATTTCAACATCTTTTCTTTTACTTAAACCTTCATTTCTATCCTCTGTAATTGCTGGAGCTATGTGTCCCTTGCCTCTAAAGGAAGGGACAGGAATGAGCTCCTCGGAGATTTGAGGGCTGATGAAAAAGAGCACTCAGAGACATTATGTCTTACAGAATTACATTTTATGCAGTAAGCCCAAAAATACTTTCCCAGCAAAACATCTGAGAAAATATTATGCTGATGGAAGTTCCTTCTCCAGTATCCTAATTTCTTCACAGGAAACATATTTGGATCCCAGCAAGAGTCATCTGCCTGTCCGAGGTGTAGCCTGCCAGGTTAGGGCCATTCTTAATGGGGGTTCATCAAGAGTAATATTGTGAAAGTTTTTTATTGCTATGTAACAAATTACTTCAAATTAATGACTTAAAACAACACATATTTCTTGTCGCACACCTGTGGGTCAGGAGTGTGACCATGGTTTAACTGGGTCCTCTGTTCACAGTTTTATAAGATTGCAATCAAGTTGTTTAAAGGGTTGTGTTCCCATTTGAAGGCTTGACTGGGGAAAAATCTGTTTGGAAGCTCTTTCAGCTTGTTGGAAGATTTCATCTTCTTGAAGCTGTATGACTGATGAAGGTTTTGCTGGGTGTCATCTGGAGACTACCCTTAGGTTCTACAGGACACTTGCAGTTTCTACAAGTCACCTCCAGTTTCCTGCCATGTAGGCTTCTTCACCCAGGGCTGCTTACTTATTAAGTTAGCAAGGAGAATCTCTTTCTCTAGCCTGCTATCGCAGAGTCTTATGTAACATAACATAATCATGAAAATAGCATCATATCACCTTTCCCTTATTCTACTGATTAGAAGCAAGTCATAGGTCCCACATACAGTCAAGATGGGGAGTTTACATAAAGGCATGGACACAAAGAGACACCAGGAGATGCAAATCATTGGAGGTCTCCTTAAGTTCCTTTCATCACACCAAGTTTATTAAACCTCAACCACACTCTACATCTCTGAAATAATTACCTGATATGACTGCAAAAATTGCCTTTAGCATTTCTCCTAGATCCAGGTTCTGGATTACAATTTTTACTATGTCATTCACATTATCTTGTACCATCACATTTCAACAATGTAATACTAAGAAGTCTATACACAAGTACAAATAAGGCCAAGAAGACATTGGATCTGCAAGGCTTGGACTGAGCCTTGTACATGTCAGCACTGCTCCTGAACACCAAGTGGAAGAAGTATACCAGAAAGGTATAACCAGTTATTGTATCTTTGCTACCATGGGATTACTATTGAACATTAGTGGTTATCTAGTGATGATACATTAAACGGTTCAGATCCTTGTGCAAACTATGCTGGTACTTCATAGTTGAGCCCCAAATCATAGCTTACAGTCACTGCAGTTATAAATTAGAACAATAAGGAATTTCTCTCCTTAGGAAATTCCACTGCGCCCAAGTCAACCATATATACTCTCTCTCTTCCCTGACAGGAAGTTCTCCTTAGGGATCTTATGTGTCAGCAGAATTTAGTTAGGGCTGTCTTTCCCCTGGGTTTTTCCTGATTTAAATGGTTTTTCCTAATTTCCCATCTCAGGAAAGTGGTTTAAATTTTGCTTTCTTTATTTGCCAAGAGTTTTTTACGCAAATTGGTATACCCATTTTGGGGGCTCTGATTACCAAGAGTTAGGTGAAGCCTGCTAAATCTAGCAGAGGATTTGTTCACTTAGTGACTTTCTGCCTACATTTGCATAACTGTGTAACTGTGCACAGGGTAGAGAAGACTGGTTCCAAGACGGCTTTCTGTTTTTTTTTTTTTTTTTTTTTTTTTTTAACCTATGCCTAAACAGAGAAGCAGCTAGCACTCTGCTCAGTAAAACAAATTAAAGCCCTGCCTCACCAGGCATTCCAGGCACCCTGTTACACTGGTATTTTATTATACACAGCCTCAAAGCAGTCTTTAAGTACTGAGTCTTTATTAATTGAATTCTAGGAGAGGTTTTACTCTTCTCCATTGCGCTCTGCCAAATGCTGGCTGGAGCTGTGTGGCGCTACAATTCTCTGTCATTCTATCCTGGAAATCTTTGTCTGTGTTCTTTATGCATGTTGTGGCTATGGGAGAAGTGTTTTAAGGTCTCTTTGGTGGAAAAAAACCCAGACTAAAAACAGCTATTCCACTGGGCAGAAACAAGGAAGCCATGACCTTTCTTTTTGGCACGTTAAACAGTCATTACTGTTTAACTCTTTCACACAGATCTGATATCATGTGGATTACACAAGCACATGGGACTTTTGATATTTTTTCCCAGGGCCTTTAATGGCTAATAAGTACAAGTGGGATGTGGAAGCTGGGTAAAAATGGTCCTGCTATGTTATTTATACTTCCTACTCACCCTTCTCTCCAAGAATCATTGACACCTAAATTTTAGATCTATTATTTTTTCTTTAGATCTACCTATGAACACATAAATAAATGATGGTATTTGAGTACTGAAGTTAGATGAATTTATATTTTAGAACGAAACTTGACTGAGAATTACCTGGAATTTGATTACATCAGAGTCAAAGATCTTATTTGTGAAAAAATAAGAATGGGAGGTAGAACAAATGTCTGAGTTTGGAATGTCACCCCTCCCCTGATAAGAACCATGCACTAGAACTAGGGAACTGGGCCATGTGGAATGAACATAGTGGTTCATCATAGTCTTCTTGATGCTGTTTACTCAGCTATTATTGGGTAAATTTAAGAGAAAGTTGGAGATAAAAGTTAGTCACAGGAAATATTAGTTGAGTAGAAAAGAAAAGAAAATTAGAAAAGAAATCCAAAAAGCACAACAGAGGAGGGTGAAGGGGTTGAGAGTTTCTGTAGGCACTACTCTTCAAAGATGTAGCTGTTGCCTCATAGCCTTTTATATATAAGATGAGCTAGCTTGTGTGGAGCTAGCTCATTGCCTGCAAACACACACACTCACACACACACACACACACACACACACACACACACACACACACACACAGCTAGCTCACGTGAAACTGCCTTGGGTATTATTTTGGCTGATATAACTGATGCAACTCATAATGATCCAAGTTTTTTGTTATGGACAACAGAATCCACTCCAGTTAAGGAAAGCAGAAAGTGATTTATTAAAAGATAATGGTAGCTCATAAATCACTGAGAGAGTAGAAAGTAAGTTTGAAGCTGAATGCTGAAACAACTCTCCAAACCATTTTACAGAAATGAAGTAACCATGGAGCTGTTGCCTCTGCCGTGATCAAGAATTTGCTGAACCAGGGAGCTGCTCTTATAACTAGGTGCTCTAGAATAGGTACTTCTGCCAGTGACTACATCAGTAATATGGCATATCAGTAAGGCAGTTTTTATATCTCCTGCCTTTTCACATGACCAAGTTATAAATTAGATACTTGTGCCAGTATGTGAAACCTAAATCATGTCTTGGACCTTAGCTGCAAGGGAATCTGGGAAATGCTATTATTTTTTCTTATTCTTCTAGTTTCTGCATGCTAGAAATTAAAAATAAGTGTTGATTAAGACACAGTACTGTATTCTGCTACTCTATGGAACTTAATAGTCTAGAAAAGGATACTTATTCAAAATGAAATAAAAGATAACCAAATTTCAGTAAAAGAACAACAAATAAGGCAAAACAGAGCACAAACAAGAGAGACTGGGAAATGTAGCCTAGACCTGAATTCCTGACTTATTATATAGATCCACCCATCAATAAGAAACAGCTATTTTGGACTTTCTGTGAGAAAAAAAAAAAAGAAAATTCTATTGTGATGAAGCAATGAGCTGTGGGGTTATCTGTACAGAATTTAACATTATCCTAGTTAAGGTATCCTAGTCATTGATGTTTCTACTCCCAGGCCTACTGTTCACTAACCAGCCCTTTATGGTCTAGCCAGAATCATCATGTTGTTAGCCTGATACATAAACTCCTTTGAGACCTTTTCCCAGCCTCTCTCTCCAGTCTCATTTCTTGAAATGTCCCTCCAGATTTGTTCCATGTTTCAAAGGATACAATTACTGACTGTTCTTACTGGTTATTGCTCCGGAAGCTTTGCAAATGCTGTATCCTCTTCTCAGATGCTTTCCTGATCCATATGTTCTTTTCTTCAATGATATTCATTTCCCATCCTCTATAGTAGGACTTTTTCAGAGTATTTATTATATTGTGATTTTATTGCTTCTTTACTCATCTTTTTCCTCTGTTATCATATGATTTCCTAGAAGACAGATCTACCTTATTCAACATGTTATCTCAGCACTTAATGTAGTGTTAGGTAAATGATTGATTCTTATTAAATTCATTGACTCCTTAAACATGCTTCGATTATATTTTATATGAGAATACAGGCTATACACATGCAGATAAATACATAAACAAAATTTTAAAGTGTAAGTGTTATAAAAATTAAAACGTTTGGGATAGAGAGAGGCTGAAGTTGAGATTGGGGGTTGCCCTGTAAGCTTGACACAGTTTGAATTCTTTAAACTCTGTGCTTTAATTTCCTTATCTATTAAATGAGGATGACAATAGAACATATCTCACCAATTCTTGAAGCAATTGAGTGTATATATCTAAAATGCTTAGTGTAGAGGGTGGCGCATAATAAGTTTTTCATAAGTGATTGCTATTAATTATTATAAATGTATCTTCTTTATGTAAATTAGAAAACTGTGTTGTCTTCCTATAAACTAAAGAAATTCAGCCTCTTCATATAAATTATAGTTTTAAACCAGACATAATTTAGAAATTAATGTTCTCATATAAACTCTTTCCCACTCACACAAATAGATAAAGATTTCTAAAGCGGGTTTATGTGTATATGTGTATAGTGTGTTTATGTCAATGAAATGGGGTGCCTGCAAGTATGTATATATTTTCACATGCTATGGTTCCTGTGTTAGTCTGTTTGCATTGCTATAAAGGAATACCTGAAACTGGGTAATTTGTGAAGAAAAGAGGTTTATATTGTCTTATGGTTTGGCAGGGCATTCAGGAAGCCTGTGTTGGCATCTGTGTCTGGGGAGGGCTCAGGGAGCTTAAAAATCATAGCACAAGGGAGGAGGGAAGCCGATAGAATATATTACATGGCAAGAGGGGAATCAAGAGAGAGAGAAGGAGGAGGAGGTACTGGGCTGTTTTAAACAACCAAGTCTCATGTGAAGTCATAGAGAACTCAGTCATTACTGCAACATAACTTTTATGTTCTGCTTCCTTTTTAATCATAAGCTCCAACTTTATATCTTCACTCCCATATCTTATCATTGGCTGTTAGAAGCAGCCAGGCCATATCCTTAACACTTTGCTCCTTAGAGATTTCTTCTGCCAGGTATCATAAGTCATCATCCTTAAATTCAAACTTCCACAGATACCTAGGGCAAGGACACAATGCACCTAAGTTCTTCGGTACAGGGTGACAAGGATGATTTTTGCTTTAGCTCCCAATAAGTTCATTGTTTCAATATGAGACTTCTTCAGCTTGGCCTTTACTGTCCATATTTCTGTTAGCATTTTGATTATAACAATTTAGCCAGTCCCTAAGAAGTTCCAAACTTTCCCTCATCTTCCTGTCATCTTTTGAGCCCTCCAAACTCTTCCAGCCTCTTCCTGTTACCCAGTTCCAAAGCACTTCCACATCTTCAGGTATCTTTATAGCAATGTCTCACTTCCCAGTACCAATTTTCTATGTTAGTCCATTTTGTGTTACTATAAAGAAATACCTAATACTAGGTTATTAATTAAGAAAAGATACTTATTTTTGCTCATGGTTCTGCAGGCTATACAAGAGGCATGGTGCTGGGATCTGCTTCTGGTAAAGACCTCTGGGAGCTTACAGTCATGGTGGAAGGTGAAGGGGGAGCTGGTGTATCAGGAGGCAAGAGATGAAGCAAGAGAGAGAGGGAGGAGGTATCCAGCTCTTTTAAACAAGCAGAACTCATGTGAACTCATAGAGCAAGAACTTACTCATTACCATGAGGACAGCATCAAACCATTCATAAAGGATCCATCCCCATGATCCAAACACCTCCAAGGAGACCCACCTCCAATTTTGGAGGTTACATTTCAAGGGCACAAAACATCCAAACCCTATCAGTTCCTTTGGAAATAATATGGTTCCAGGAGGAATCAGACACTGATTATTACATTATTTTCATACTGAAAAACTTTATTTTCATATAATTTTAGAAGTCTGTCTTACAATTTAATACTAAAATTTGAGTTAGTGATAGCTAAAATTTAATACTAAAATCTGAGTGAGTGAGCTAAAAATGACAAATAAACCCCTGCAATCACCCACTGAATAATTTAATTTATATATTGTTTTATAAAAGTAAATAACGTGAATATCAGGAAGCCTCTCCATTAACATCATTCTTACAATTATAATACATGCCTCAATCATATTCATGCATTTACAATCTCCCCCACCATGTTGACCAGGTATAAGTTGTTTTCATTTAAATGTATACAGATCAATTATTTTGTCTTTTATAGGTTTCTTTTAAATACAATAACCTTAAAGAAAAAGATGAGTTTATGAAAGCTCCTAAGGAATTTATGCAAAAAAGACAAAAAAAAAAAAAGATGCTCAAGTTGCTTTTCAGTTTTAGAGGCTTTCTTCCTCCATATTTAAAGACTGCATTATGTAGTCATTCATTCTGTAAATTAAACCTTTGATTCTTAGTGGCATTATGCAAAGCTAGCATATTGTACCTATTTGCAAATACATTATATTAGTGAACGGTTTATTTTTCTTTGCCCAAATTGACAAAATGTTTCCACAACATACAAAGGACATCTTAAATATTACCAAAATAGAAAGTTTTTGTGTGAGCTATACAATAACAAGTGTAGTCACTCCAGGTGCCCAAAGACATATGGAACTATGGAAAAAAAGAAGCAAAAGCCCTCTGAAAAAGTTAAAGGCACGCTATATAAATACCATGGAAAAGTCACCTAGGGACACCTAAACACTGAAGCAACACTACTGAACATAACCAAACATAAAGTGTAGTTTCATAAAACTAGGCTTTGGAAAAATTTTCCCAATCCTACCCTTTTCTTGCTCCAAAAGAAACTGTTGGCACTTCAGATTCATCTTTTTGTGATGGAACCTATCATCATAAACAGAGCAGAGGAAATGGGGCAAAGCTGCAGTTGCTTAGAAATTCCAGACCGTTTTGTCACTATATTTTGAACAGCAACTGACATAGAGTGTTAACTCTTCCTCTTGTGTTCTCCTCAGTCTATAGATTGTATTTTCATGGGGACAGCACACAATCCCAGGGAGGGAGCAGAACCTGAGAAGACATGGCATTTAAATAGCTAAGATGTTTCTCCATCTCTTTATCTAGTCTTAAGCACTCTCTCTAGTAAATAAAGAATTTAAAAGAGTAAGAAGGTCTTGGAAAGGGTTTTATATTATTTGTGAATAGAGAATGAAGCTTTTCAAGGGGACAAGCAAACAGAAAGGAGAAGTGATACTCTTTCCCCTAAGAGTTTAAGAAGAAAATGGACTTGGATGTGTTATTCATTCTAAAGTGTTGTCCAACTGAAGGTGTGTTTGTCGGATAAACATTCTGTCAAACACACATCCATACACTTACACACACACAGCCAGACAACAGAAGCTATTTATGGAAACATGCTTAAGTGTTAGCAGAGAGCTACTATTAAAATGAAACTGCATATTTACCTAAATAACGGTTTATTATAATATTTGTATGTGTAAGTGTTGTAAATTAACTAAGAGAAAAAAGAAAATGAACAATCTAATATTCAATATTGTTTTTCCAATGTATATGAATTCATAAATAAGGCTTTTCCTCCTGGGTGATTTGATCATTTGCTATACAAGACCCCCCTGTTTTGTGTTTGTTTGTTTGCAAATTCTCTTAGAGTTCTCTCAGTAGTTTGTTTTGTTTTGTTTTTTGAGACAGAGTCTTGCTTTGTTGCCAGGCTGGAGCACGGTGGCAGCAGTCTCAGCTCACTGCAACCTCCGCCTCCCGGGTTCAAGCGATTCTTCCGCCTCAGCCTCTCAAGTAGCTGGAACTACAGGCCAAACGCCCAGCTAATTTTTGTATTTTTAGTAGAGAGGGGATTTCACCATGTTAGCCAGGATGGTCTTGATCTCTTGACCTCATGATCCGCTCACCTCGGCCTCCCAAAGTGCTGGGATTACAGGCATGAGCCACTGCACCCGGCCTTCTCAGCAGTTTTAATCCACATACTTTACCTTCTTTATCTGATGAGGTCCACTTTGTTTGTTTGTTTGTTTTTGAGACAGGTTCTCATTCTATTGCTCAGGCTAGGGCATTAGTGTTATCATGGCTCACTGCAGCCTTGACCTTCTGGGTTCAAGGGATCCTCCCACCTTAGCCTGCCAAATAGCTTGGACTACAGGTGCATGCCACCAAATTCAGCTTTTAATTTTTATTTATTTATTTATTTATTTATTTATTTATTTATCTGTAGAGATGGGGTCTCACTATGTTGCCCAGGTTTGTCTCAAACTCTTGGGCTCAAGCCATTCTCCTGCCTCAGCCTCCCAAAGCACTGCAGGGGAGGTCACACCAAAAAAACCTGCTTTCAATGACATCTATGCATGTGATGGAGGACAAATGAAAGAGTATTTTAGTCTCTTGTGTACACATTGATCCCCACAGGCCTGAGTATGACCTTGTAAGCCCTTGAGTGCCAAAGGCCCTGCTGGTCTTCCTTAGTGTTGAGCAGTGTCGGTCTGTTTATCTCAGAGTGGAGTACAAATATTACCATTTTAAGATAGGAAAACATTGCCCCAAGGAAGCCCTGAGTTTCTAAGCTCCAGAGCTCCTTTGTATTTCTTTATTTTGTGGTGATAGTCTTTGATCATACTCTGTCGTATATACTTCTGTCTCTATTTTTATGTATAGCCATTCCACAAATATTTCTTGAGCCTATACAATATGCCATGCACAGTACAAATAAGCAAAATATGATTTTGATGAATAATGTGCAGACAAGAAAAGCATAAAGTAAAATCATAGCGTGTGGCAAGCGATGACTAGAAACTTTGTCTGATTAATACAATATTTCTATATGTCATGAAATAAGCCTTTTACTATTTTCAACACTGCATCCATTCTTTCTTTAGGTCAGTTTAATTTCCTTGCTCTTCTTCTAAATATGAAATGTTGTTCTTTTGTTTGCATCTGTAAACTAGAGTACACCAACTGGATTATCTCTTACTCTCAATATTATTGATTTGAAACATCCTCATCTTGGTATTTCTAATGAAACAGCCAAAATATCCTGGTATTTCTGTTTGTGATGATTCAAAATCAATGAAGCAAGCTATTTCCCTTGAATGCTGTTATCCATGACAAAGGAGCTAACTGCTTAATTCCAGGGGTCTGTTATTATTTGTAAACTGGTTCTTAAATAAGGATACTTAGAGATGCCTCTTGCTCCAGATGGTACCATTTAACTGCCTGTGTTACTCATGAGTGATTTTCAGCTTTAGCTTTAAACAAATACTTAACACAGCAATTCTGTTATCAAGAATTCTCTCTCAAAATTGGAACAAAATCCTGAAGTGCTGCATGAAGTGGCAGCACAAGCAATTTCCTCCAGCATGGGACACATGGGTTAAAAATAAACAGAGCATGACTGTGCCGGTAGATAAAGAAAGGAACTGTAGCCAACGAGAAAGAGGAAAGACCTCTGGACTGTCTGAAGACCTGAGTGCAAATCTTTGCTCAACAACTCATTACCCTGTCACCTTGGTAGATCGTCAAAAAGTAGGGATTAGGTCATCCTTTTAATAGGATTTGTTTATGAACTAAATAAACTAATATTTTCCAACATTATTGCTGATGAATGCTAATAGATGTTACCAGAAAACAAAGTTTCTGTGGTTATAATCATTTGAGAAACACTAAGTTAAACCAGGAATTAAGTTTCTTCAGTGAAAGATTTCTCTGTCTTTAAAATGCTCATATGGTTTACGACCTTTAAAGAAGACATAGGTGACATGTTTCCTAAACATATTGACTGCCAGCCAACACTCCTGTTGGAGAGATATTCTATGGAACATACTTTGGGAAATGCTATCTAATCTCGAAAGCGCTGTTGAAATATAAGCTGTTAAAAATTTAGATGTTAACAGTACATACCTAGAGCCTATATTTTACTTATTCGTGCTCTGAAATATCTTAATTTTTAAAAAATGCTTCCTTCTTTTTTTTTTTTCTTGAGCTACCATGGGTAAGTTTAACTTCCTTTTTCTCTTTTTCTAACTATGAAACTTTGTTTCTTGTCCGTATCGGTGAAACCAGAGTTAAATTTTTTTTTCTACCTGTTTATTACATAAACCCATTATATATAATATTTTAAAATTAATTTGTTAGCAATTGTGGTATGTAGTACATCAGATACCTAAAAATAAACAAACAAAAAGGAAAGCGAGACAAAAGGCATTTGTGTCTACAGTTCAGAGAACACTAGCTGTACTTCTGACCTTTGCATTTAAAACATAACCAGATTATTTCTTGCCTTCACGGAATTTCTACTCTAGAATTTTATCATAATGTAAGTAGAAACTCTACAAATTTTAAGGCTATTTCTGAATTCCTCTAGGTATTGCATTCAAAACATTAGAATATTTAAAAAACAGCTCAAGTACTTGATAAAAATATTGGATTCAAATTCAAAAGGTCGCTTTCTTGTTCTATGATTGCTACAATTTACTCAGCCTCAGTTTTCTCTTATATAAAATGGGTACAGTGATATCTACCTTCTATAATAGTTGAGAAGCACAAGTAAGGAAATTATTAGGCGACGCTTACTGACATGCATTTGTGACTCTTGGAGGATAATAGAATAGAAAGCAATCTATGTGCCTACTAAAATAAAAGTGACTTGTGGTCATTTTCTGAATTAGGAAAAAAATGCTGAGGACGTGCATTGCTGAGAACATACATACATTCCTGAGTTAGGAAATGGCCACAAGTGCCAGTTTTTTTGTTTGTTTGTTTTTTTCAGACAAAGTCTTGCTCTGTTGCGAGGCGCCAGGCTGGAGTGCAGTGGCGTGATCTCCGCTCACTGCAACCTCCGTCTCCCGGGTTCAAGCAATTCTCCTGCCTCACTCAGCCTCCCAAGTAGCTGGGACCACAGGTGCACGCCACCACATCCAGCTAATTTTTGTATTTTTTAGTAGAGACGGGGTTTCACCACGGTCTCGATCTCTTGACCTCATGATTGGCCCGCCTTGGCCTCCCAAAGTGCTGGGATAACAGGCATGAGTCACCGTGCCTGACGAAGTACCCATTTTTAAAAATTAGTGACAGATAGTAACACATGGCCATCAAAATTTAAAAAAAAGTTAGAAATAGATACATTTTTATGAAAGCAACTCTAAACTACAATGCAGTGAATTTCCATTTATGTTTCAAAGAATAATACCAAATAGCTCATTTATGCTGCATATCTGTGTCTATGAAAATCTTTCTTTTAATCTTTCATATTTCTTTTCTGTGTCCTTTTATATGTTCATTGCTACTTAGCTCATATAATGGGATTTGAATTTTGGTACCCCTCCTTTAAAAATTCTAAACTACCTTAGTTTTTAAAAATTTGATATATAATAGTTGTACGTATGTTGGGGATACATATGATATTTTACATGTATACATGTAAAATGTATAATAATCTAATCAGGGTAGTTGGAATATTCATTGTCTCAAATATTTACCTTTTCTTTGTGTTAGAAACATTCCAATTCTTCTAGTTATTTTCAAACACAGTAAATTACTCTCAACTACAATCTCTCTACTGCCCTTTTATTATTATTATAATTATTTTTGAGACAGAGTCTTCCTCTGTCACCAGACTGGCGTGCAGTGGCACGATCTTGGCTCACTGCAACCTCTGTCTCTCAGGTTCAAGCGATTCCTCTGCCTCAGCCTCTGAGTAGGTGGGACTACAGGCCCATGTCTCCACGGCTGGCTAATTTTTTATATTTTATTAGAGAGGGGGTTTCACCATGTTGGCCGGGATGGTCTGGATCTCTTGACCTCATGAACCGCCCACCTCGCCCTCCCAAAGTGCAGGGATTACAGGCATGAGCCACCGTTCCTGGCCTCTCTTGCACTATTGAATATTATAACTTATTTCTTCTTTTTAACTGGAATTTTGTATCCACTTTCCAACTTTTTCTCTCCCCCGTTTCCTCCCTACCCTCCCCAGCCTCTAGTAACTATAATTCTACTCTCTACCTCCATGAAATGCACTTTTTAAACTTCTACTCCTGAGTAAGAATCTGTGAAAATTGTCTTTCTGTGTCTTGCTTAACATAATGACCTCCAGTTCCAACCACGTTGCTATAAATGACAGGATTTTATTCTTTTTCACGACTGAATAAAATTCCATCATGTATATACACTACATTTGCTTTATCCACTCACACACTGATGGTTGATTTCATACCTTGGCTCTTGTGAACAGTGCTGCCATAAAAATTGGAGTGCAGGATTTTTTTGATGTACTGATTTCCTTTATTTTGAATGTATACTCAGCAGCAGGATTGCTGGATCTCATGTGATATGGTTGTGCTCTGTGTCCCCACCCAAACCTCATCTTGAGTTGTAATCCCCATGTGTTGAGGGAGGGACCTGGTGGGAGGTGATTGGATCATGGGGTCGTTTCTCCCATGCTGTTGTCATGGTAGTGTATGAGTTCTCATGAGAGCTGATGGTTTAAAGTGTGGCATTTCCTCACTCTCTCTCTCCTGCCACATTGTGAAGAAGGTGCTTGCTTCTCCGTTACCTTCTGCCATGATTTTAAGTTTCCTAAGGCCTCCTCATCCATGCAGACCTCTTTTAGTTTACAAATTAACAAAAGTCAATTAAACCTTTTCTGTTTATAAATTACCCAGTCTCAGCTAGTATTTTTATAGCATTGTGAAAAAGGACTAATACAACATGATAGTTATATTTTTAGTTTTTTGTGTTTCCATAGTGGCTGTGCTCATTTACATTCCCACCAACAGTGTACAAACAGCATCCCCTTTCTCTGCATCTTTTTCGGCATCAATTATTTTTGTCTTGTTGATTATTGCCATTTTAAAAGAGGTGAAATCATACTTCATTGTGGTTTTAATATGCACTTCTCTGACAATTAGTGATAATGAACATGACTTTCATATACCTGTTGGCCATTTAATTTTTATGTTTTGTTTTTTCTGCATATGGCTAGCCAGTTTTCCCAACATCATTTATTAAATAGGGGATCCTTTCCCCATTGCTTGTTCTTGTCAGGTGTGTCAAAGATCTGATGGTTGTAGTTGTGTGGTGTTCTTTCTGAGACCTCTGTTCCATTCCATTGGTCTATGTTTCTGTTTCGGTACCAGTATCATGCTGTTTTGATTACAGTAACCTTGTAATATAGTTTGAAGTCAGGTAACATGATGCCTCCAGCTAGGTTTTTTTTGCTTAGGGTTGTCTTGGCTATGCAGGCTTTTGTTGTTGTTGTTCCAAATGAAGTTTAAGGTATTCTTTTTCAATTCTGTGAAGAAAGTCATTAGCTCAATGGGGATAGCATTGAATCTATAAATTAGTTTGGGCAGTAAGGTCATTTTCATAATATTGATTCTTCCTAATCATGAGCATGGAATGTTTTATCATCTGTATCCTCTCTTATTTCCTTCAGCAATGGTTTGTAGTTCTCCTTGAAGACGTCCTTCACTTCCCTTAGAAGTTGTATTCCTACATGTTTTATTCTCTTTGCAGCAATTGTGAATGGGAGTTCACTCATGATTTAGCTCTCTGTTTGTCTATTATTGGTGTATAGGAATGCTTGTGATTTTTGCATATTGATTTTGTATCCTGAGACTTTGCTGAAGTTGCTTATCAGCTTAAGGAGATTTTGGGTGGAGACAATGGGGTTTTCTAAATACACAATCATGTCATCTGCAAACAGGGACAATTTGATGTCCTCTCTTCCTATTCAAATATGCTTTATTTCTTTCTCTTGCCTGATGGCCCTAGCAAGAAATTCCAATACTATGTTGACTAGGAGAGGTGAGAGAGGGCATCCTTGTCTTGTGCCAGTTTTCAAAGGGAATGCTTCCAGTTTTTTAAATTATTAATTTTTGTTATGGAGTTGTTTGAGCTCCTTTTGTATTATGGTTATTAATCTCTTGTTGGATGGATAGTTTGCAAATATTTTCTTTTGTCTTGTTGGTTGCCTCTTTACTCTATTGTTTCTTTTGCCCTACAGAAGCTTTTTAGCTTAACTCAATTTCATTTGTCTGTTTTTCCTTTTGAGGTCTATGATTTCAATGTCTTGCTCAAAACATCTTTGCTCAAAACAATATCTTGTAGCATCATCCCTGTGTTTTCTTCTAGTAGTTCCACAGTTTTAGGTCTTACATTTAGGTTTTTAATCTACTTTGAGATGACTTCTGTATGTGGTACCAGACAGGGCTCTAGTTTCATTTTTTTGCATATAGAAATATGTTTTTTCCAGCACCATGTATTTATTAAAGAGACTGTCCTTTCCCCACTGTATGTTCTCAGCCTTTTGGTTAAGAATCAGTTGGCTGTAAATGCATAGATTTATTTCTGGGTACTCTATTCTGTCCCATTGGTTTTTGTATGTGTTTTTAGGTCAGTATCATATTGTTTTGGATGTTCTAGCTTTGTTGCATAATTTGAAGTTTAGGTACTGTGATGCTTCCACCTTTGTTCTTTTTGTTCAGGATTGCTTTAGCTATTTGGAGTATTTTGTGGTTACACATAACTTTTAGGATTTTTTTTTCTATTTCTATGAAGAATGTCATTGGCATTTTGAGTGGTATTGCACTGAATTTAAAGATCACTTCTGGTAGTATGAATATTTTAACAAAATTGGTTCTTCTAATCTGTGAGCATAGGATATCTTTCCATTTTGTGTGGTCCTCTCTAATTTCTTTCATCAGTGTTTTATAGCTGTCATTGTAGAGATCTTTCACTTTTTGTTTAAATGTATTCCTAAGTATTTGTATTAAATTCTAGTCTATCTTTTAATTTTCTGTTTCTGATGGTCTCAGGAATAATAATGGCTATATTAATTATTCTCATTTAAAAATTATTGTCTGCTTCTTGAATTGACACTTTCTTCTAATTTCAGTGTCTGCTTCATCAGTACAGTGATCACTGGCACATATGAAAACTATTGTGAGCGTTGGTTCAGATTATAGGGGCAAGCACTGAATTCTGGGGGAGATTTATCACTAACTGCTGTGTTTTAAGATGTGAGGGAGGTTGAGCTCAAGTGTTTGTTTATTTATAAGTGGAGGTCAGCTGGATTATGACAACACCATCTCTGGTTTCTCCACAATAATGTCTGGCATATTTGAGAGTAAATGATGGTTGATATGGTGGTTCTCTTGCCCTTTAACTAATTCAAACCACCTATTGGCCCGGCAAGGTGACTCACGCCTGTAATCCCAGCTACTCTGGAGGCGGAGCCAGGAGAATTGCTTGAACCTGGGAGACAGAAGTTGCAAGAGTGAGACTCTCTCTCAAAAATAAATAAATAAATAAAATAACAACAATAGTAATAAACCACCTATTTCTCTCATTTTTGCCTCTTAGACTAGATTTTTCTGGAGTTCTGATGGCAATAGTCACTTTGTAGCCAACCTCTTTTTCCTATCTGGCACTAATGGTTACTTAGATCTGTTAAATTTTCCCATTGGTTTCCAACTGTTTGTTCCTTTACTTTCTGGTTGGTGCTGCTGTACATTTTTTCTAATTTTCTAATTGCTTGTTATTTCTTACAAGTGGGAATTTTTATGGGGAGAGGGAAAGGTAAAGTCTTGTGCTAGCCATCCATCTTGAACTGGAAAACCTCAAAATGATTTCCTTTCTATTATATTGTCCTTTATTTTCTTTAAAATCTATACATTGTTACAATGGAAACTTTCTTTTTCCTCTCCTTAAAGCATATTTGACTATAACCACCAAAGATTTTTATTTCTTACTTTTTGGTTGATTTAATCCCTCAACAGAAGGAATTCCTCTTCATAGATGAATATGTATTGTTCATTCATTCTTTCATTCATCAAATACTTGCTCAGCCTCTATTAGATTATGAAAAAATATAGGCACAGTCTTGCCAGCAGCAGAACTATACTCCATTGTACATATAAAGAAAAGGTTTTCTTTATTCTTCCACAAGAAGAGTGAAACTGTCTTTACCTTTCTGTTAATTTAACTTATTAGCATAGCATATGTTTACTTTCTGTTTAAAAATTGCTTACTACTTGTACAGTGAAAATCTTCACTTTAACTTTGCAACCATTAAGAAAACAATATCTAAGGTGAAATACAAAACTTCAAATACAACAGAAAATTAAATTAATATTTTAATTTCACCGTTAATAATACCATGCATGTTTTAGATATTCTCACAGGATTGTTGCCATCATGTAGTATACAACTGATACAACTCATTTAGTACAAGCAGCTGTTTTTACATTATCTGAATTTATTTCTTACAGAACGTTTAGTTAAAATGCATATTGCCTATATTGAAAACAGAACTTCATGCTATTAGACTGGGGTGAATTTCCAAAATAGTTTATGAAATTCCTTTTCTGCAGAGACTAAGGTGTCATTTTTGTTCTTATATGTCTACTGTAATTTAAACGTGGTTGTCCTTGAAGGTCAGAGACAAGGCGAAGTACACTATACCAATCTTCCATTCAATCTTGTGACCTGTGGGCAGCTAAGCCTAGTCATCCCTACTAAGTGAAGTGTGTGTGAAAATGACAAAATACACATGAAACTTCACGTGCAATGTGGAATTGGAAATGAAACATGGAAACCAGGTGAGGAGATGGTTTGTTGATCCTGGAAATCTGTGCTTTTCACACTAGGACATGCATAACCTCAGAGGTACAGAATGTTATGCCAGGGAACATTCGAAGTTTTAGAATACATATGATCCATCTTCCTACCATGTTGATAATCATAAAATAATGACAGAAAAATAAGTTGTATTTATTTTTCCTTCTATTATAACATACAGTTGTATTGTAGAGTAAACCCACAAATTTTTGCATTAATTAAAAAAATTAATTATTAAATTTCAAAATAATTTTGGACTAATTTGGACTAATTTCCTCTAATGACGCTCCAGGGGCATTTATTACCTCTCTTCTGCTATACTTTGTTGGAGATAGTCACAGAGCTCATCTGCAGGTGAAAATGTACGATGTAAAATGCTGGCTTCATTACGCAGGTTATTATTACAATTTGAGTAACAAGAGTTTTTAATGCTAGTGGTTAATTTATCTAGCTATTCAATAAAAAAATTTGCTTTGAGACTAGCCTATTAAAAGTTGATCTTTTAGATATTTGATAAACTTGAGCCATAAACCAGTCTCATTACTATCTATTTATTGGATATTTGTTTTGATAGATTAAATACTAACATCTGCTTGAAAGTTAATTGCCAAAGTACATCAAGCATGCAAAATTGTCCTTACCACCTTTATTAGATTACACTACCCATAGTAAGTCACCAGCCTAGCATCTGCAGTTTTTCTTCTCCACACTGATTGTAACCAATCACTCTTTTTTCATGTGTGAGCCTCCAAGTTATCATGTTAAGACTGTGAAAACTGAATCTCTACAGGTTATTAAAATACTCCGGAACTCACAGAGAATTTGGAGATAAAGTGCATGCATGTTACAATTGCTCAAATGACTGCTTTATTTTTATCAAATTTTCATTTATGGATGCCTCTTAATTTTCTATCTGAACATAGAAAGACAAAGGTATGCATTCAGGTGATCCTCTTCCATTTCTGACATTTATTTTAGAGATCTCTGCAAACAGAGAAATCTATCAATATGGCTTCACCTTGTTAACCTCACACTTTTCCCCACTGAGAGTATCTAACATTTAAGCCCAGAGCCAAGGCCAGCACCAGACCTGAGAGGAGAGCAGGCACATTATTTTTCTCTCTTCTCCTGTTTCTTCTTTCTCCTTGCTTTAGAAGACCACTGAGAAATAAATGTTTATTTACCTTCTGGTTTTCCTGTTGTTCCTGTGGGGGACAGATGAATCCATTACAGTTTTGATATTTCTAAGCTTTTGACAGTAAATGAAGGCACGGAGATGTTTACTGCTCCACCTAGTTTGTATTTAAGCAGCCCTGCAAGCATGAGCTCAATAAAAATAACTTCAAGTATGAATTTTGCAATACTTGATTTTAAATCATGAATCAAAAACCTGTAAGTACTTGCTCAAGGTCTGAGAAAAAGTTTTAAAAATACTGTAAAAGTGACTATCAGATAAACAAAATAATAATTCAAACCTTAGAGTCAAAAGACGATGTACAGGTCAACTTTTCTCAGTGGTTCTCAATTCCTTTTACAAAACCCATATCTAAGGTCATTCCGCCTCTTCTGGAACATATTCATGGAAAAACTATGTCTTTGGATACTTTCAGTGAAAATTCATTGCCCAAAATAGGTGCCACATTAGGCAATTTCACTGTTAAAAATCTGGGCTTGTAATTGATCCTAAATATACCATCATATATTTGTATCTGCTGGTCCTGGTGATGCCCTCTGAAATAAAATACTATAGCCTTATGCTTCCCCATGATGTATCTTTAAATATTTGAAGGAATCATATCTTCCATTAATCTAGCCATTTGTTGGAGTTGGCTTATACCAGGTTACCAGGGCAAATTTTTAAATTTTCCAGAAATTTTTAAGCTGGTTTTTAAACTAGTCATTATTAAAAAATAAATTACATAAATTTCCTGTTAAATAAATTACGTTAAAAACAAAGATTGGCCGGGCTCAGTGGCTCACACCTCTAATCCCAGCACTTTGGGAGGCTGAGGTGGGCAAATCACGAGGTCAGGAGTTCGAGACCAGTCTGGCCAACATAGTGAAATCATCTCTACTAAAAATACAAAAAAAGAAAAAAAAGTAGCCAGCCATGGTGGTGGGCACCTGTAGTCCCAGCTGCTTGGGAGGCTGAGGCAGGAGAATCTCTTGAACCCAGGAGGTAGAAGTTGTGGAGAGCCAAGATCACACCACCATACTCTAGACTGGGCAACAGAGCAAGACTCCATCTCAAAACACACACACACAAACAAACAAAAACAGAGATAATAAATACAGCTAATTATACAGCCAATTATTTTACCACTATCTATGACTAAGGTGATTTAACCTATGACTTCATGGTATTCATAGAAACATTATATATTGACTGCTACATGCTATAGACTGAATATTTATGTCCTTCCCAAATATGTAAGTTTAAAACCTAATCTCTAATGTGATGACATCAGGAGGCAGGGCCTTTGAGAGGTGATTAGGCCTTGAGGGAAGGGCCCACATGAATGGAGTTGGTGCCCTTATGAGTAAGACCCCAGGCTAGGCGCAGTGGCTTATGCCTGTAATCCCAGCACTTTGGGAGGCTGAGGCAAGCAGATCATCGGAGGTCAGGAGCTCAAGACCAGCGTGGCCAATATGGTAAAACCCCATCTCTATTGAAAATATAAAAATTAGCTGGACGTGGTGGTGCGTGTCTCTAAGTCCAGCTACTTGGGAAGCCATGGCTGGAGAATCACTTGAACTTGGGAGGTGGAGGATGTAGTCAGCCAAGATTGTGCCACTGCCCTCCAGCTTGGGCAACAGTGTAAAACTCTGTCTCAAAAAAATAAAATAAAAAGTAAAATAAAATAATAGACCCCAGATAGTTCATTTGCCCCTTTACCATATGAGGAAACAAGAAGAAGATGGCTGTCTATGAAACTGAAAGTTGGCTCTCACCAGACACTGTAGCTGCCAGTGCTATCATGGACTTCCTTTCTCTTTCTTTTCCTTCCTTCCTTCCTTCCTTCCTTCCTTCCTTCCTTCCTTCCTTCCTTCCTTCCTCTTTCCCTTCTTCCCTCTCTCTCTCTTTCTCTTTCTTTCTTTCTTTTCTTTTTCTTTCTCTTTCATGTTTCTTTTTCTCTTTCTTTTTTCCTTTCTTCTTCCTTTCCCTTCCTTCCCTTTCCTTCCTTCCTTCTCCCTTTCCCCCTCTCTCTCTCTGTCTCTCTCCCTCTCTCTCTCTCTCTTGCTTGCTTGCTTGCTTGAGATGGAGTCTTGCTCGGTCACCCAGGCTAGAGTGCAGTGGCACAATCTTGGCTCACTGGAACCTCTGCCTGTCGGGCTCAAGTGATCCTCTTGTCTCAGCCTCCTGCTGGGACTATAGACATACACCACCATGCCCCGGTAATTTTTTTATAATTTTGGTAGAGATGGGCTTTTGCCATGTTTCCCAAGCTGGTCTCAAACTCCTGAGCTCAAGTGATCCACCCACCTAGGTCTCCCAGAGTGCTGGGGCTCAAAAAATAAATATCTTTTCTTTATAAGCCACCCAGTGAATGGTACTTTGTTATGTTATAGCAGCCTGGAAGGACTAAGACACTATAGTACTGATTTTCTCTTTCCAAACCTGCAATCAGTATGTCATCCTAGTGGTTGGAAATTGGCTATGGTTGGAGAATTGATACCATGGAAATTAATAAATGCTAAAAATTAGTACTTTTTCTTAAGAGCGAATTGTTGAACATTTCTCAGCACGCTACCTTCCAATCTCATTTAAATAGCCTAAAAATCTTATACAGTTTCTTTTATTATCCAATAATCTCTCCAAATTCATTTCTCTGTGATTTTATGAGAAGCTCCACTCTCCAATATAACCTCCTCCAGATGTCTGTCAGTTTCTCTTAGTACCTAGAACCCAAGAAAAAATTCTCAACACCTAGTAGAAGAATTCCTACTGATGATTAGGACGTTATTATTTTTTACGAGATCTAAGGAAACAGTTATTGTTTTTAAATAGTATTTAAGTGTTATACATACATAAAAGACTAAAAATATAGATTTCTACACCCACCACCAAGATTTTTGAGGGACTCTAATGACATGCGTAAGAAAGTACCATGAAATTGTAATGTTATGGAAATATAAGTGATTATTAGAATTTATTATTATAATAGCAACTGTGTCCAGGTCACAGAAAATAATATTTCCACTATGTGTTTCAATAATCAGAACAAATGTCAAATATTGTTCTCAGTCTTGGTGTCTTGTTTTCAAAACAACATGGATAAATGAGCAGAAGTCTTCAGAAGCGTGTTAAGAATGGCAGGGAGTTTGTTTTGATTCTCTTATTTTATCACAGGCTTAGCTTCTAACTATGTTTTAGTTAATTCTAAAATTTGTTTACATTCTCTGGTGATTCACTAACATTATTAAATGTTTTTTAATAATTAGGTAATATACACATTAATATCTGAGAGTGGGCTCTGTAGTAAGCCTATTTTCAACCAATTTTTAAAATTCAGCTAAGTAAACCATTATTAAAATTAGTTTCATTTTCCACCTTCGTGTTTAAAAAATAATCTTCCATATTTTCAGGTAAAAGAGAAAACCCTAAATCCAATACAAATATGGACACCTAGTCCTTTTGTAGCAGAATAAGAAACATCAAAATGTATTCTTTAAAGTGCTATTATATTTAATGAATACAATCAGAAATAATTATGATAAAACAATATCCACAGAAGAGATTGTGCAATATTCAAAGCAGCTCACAGTAATATATACTACAGAAAGATAGGGACATGAGATCTTTGGCAGAAATGAAATGACGAAGACAGGGCAAAAGGTATTGAGAGTTGAGAGATGAGGCCACAAAGATGTCATAAATGCTGTGAAGGAATAGGCAACATGCTTTGTAAGCAGGAGGAGCCCTTCACGTTTTTTGTTTGATAGTTTATTTTGTTTTTAGCAATTGAGTAATCCAAAACAATTGTTTTACAAGATAACACTGGCAATATTGTGGGCTGAAGGCCAGGTTGCAGAGTAATTACAACGTAATAGTCAGACCAAGTCATATAGCAGTTTTTAGAAGTGCCAGTGAAAGTTGACAGTAATTCAAATTTGCAATCTACATAAAGATAGTAGCTAAAGCTATAAAACATAAACATACAAACAAATAAAATCACCAAGGGATTAAGAATAGAGAAAATATAAAGTACAATGATCAGAATCTTAAGGAGAAGGTTAAAAAAATTTTTTTAAAGACACATTACAATGTCAGATGTCAAGAATAAGAAACCAAATAGCATATATGTTTCATTTGAGCAGTATTCTCTATATATTTCTTTATAAATGTTGTCTTATTTTAATTAATATTTTGACTCTTTGGATTTACTTAACCTATGTATTACTATTATAAATAGAAAAATTGGCTGGGTATGGTGGCTCATGCCTGTAATCCCAACACTTTGGAAGGCTGAGACAGGTAAATCGCCTGAGCTCAGGAGTTTGAGACCAGCCTGGCCAACATGGCAAAACCCTGTCCCTACTAAAAATATTTAAAAAATTAGCCAGGTGTGGTGGCACACACCTGTAATCCCAACTACTTGGGAGGCTGAGGCAGGAGAATTGCTTAACCAGGGAGAAAGAGGTTGCAGTTAGCCGAGATCTACCCACTGCACTCCAACTTGTGCCACAGAGTGAGACTCCGTCCCCCCAAAAAAAAGAAAAGAAAAAGGAAGAAAAATGATATATGAATGATAACTATAAAATAAATAGAAAATTACTAATAACCAATTAGAGAATTTTGTGTGTCACTGAAAATTGACTTCTATACAATCAGGGATTCATGCACTATACTTTGGGAAATTCAAGACTAGGAGAAGCCACTCTTGATTTATAGTGAATACTTAGTGGAGTTGAGTTTTAGGGAAAAAAAACTCAATTGTTTGGCAGCTGGCTTGCTCTTGAAGTGAACTGTAGGACCAAGGATGGGGGAGAAACAAGAACTGAGGACTTCCTGATGCTGAAGCATGGAGTTTGGACATTTGTATCAGAACTTGTGAGAGATGGAACTTTTCTTTTCAAGCATATTGTAAAAATTTTGCATCTTATATAGTTGTATGAGATGCAAACTAATAATAATTTCCCACCACCACTGGGAGATTTGTCTTCCTGAAAAGTGTCTTTTGCTGAACAAAAAATGAAAGCTGTTCCAGTAGGAGACTAACCAAGTCAATCTGTAGTGTAAAGCAATAGTTCAAAATTTAATTTAATTGCATTGCAAGAAATTGGTTTTCTTTATGTAATGTCAAAGAATACAATTAGAAATAAAGAAATTTTTCCAAATCAACCTTTTTAAAATTTTAAACATAATTTGGTTTCCATGGGAAAATAACCTCTGTTTTCATGGCTGTTTGTAAAGTTGAAGGAAAAAGAATCATTCATGGCAAGAAGATATGCTGGAATGTACACATCCTCCCAAATGTTAAAAACTTATTTTGACTTGCAAAGAAATTGTCTTCATATAAAGAAAACCTCTCAAGAAGTCCAACTGCTTATTTGTTTGTTCTTTCAAGCGAAACAAATCATCATTAAAAAGGTTCAGCTTCAAATTAAGACCTTTTAGAAGCTTAGAGAAACTTGCTCACAAAAGTTCAAATCCCTTAGAAAATGGCTCATTGCTGTCTCAGAAAGAGAAAAATAGCTACTGATGAGATTCAAATTATTCTCTATCTTCTCTTTCATTAATTTTAAACATAATTCATAGGCCATTATGCTTTGGAAATCAAAAGAATTATTCCTCATTGTAGCCCACCATTTTTCATCATTATACACACACAATGTCCAATTTCACCCCACTCGTTCAAAATGGCGCTTAAAGCAGGCAGAAAAGATTAACTCCAATACTTACATTTGGCTTTAATTCATAGCTTTATAAAGAGTTTTACTAGTCTAAATATGTATTTACACAATAGAATATGATGAGTCATTTCTAAAATATAAACATACTAGTTTTAAAAATTGCTTAAATATGTATTCTGCCTGAGACTTTCTCAGGATATTCCTGTGAGGTTCAGAGCAAAAACTCCCTTGTATTTGAATAACACTACTTCTCAACACATTACAAATAAGTGTGAGCAAAAGGTAGAGATACCTCTCAAAGCAGTCAAAATATTTTAATCCTTCATCTTTCTTGATGTTGAACAGTCTTAGAAGCACTGCCTCTCATTTCAAATAGAAGCACCTTCAATCTCTTCTGACTATGCTTTTAATAGTGTCAGCAGGTTGCTGTTTAAAGCCTCTAATAATCAAACACCTGGGCAGATGTTTCAGAGAATAATAGTGTTCTCTTTTTATAAAGAAAAATACAGCTCAGCACAGTGGATTTTGTTCTTGGCTAAACATGCATTTCACTACATCACAAGTCTCTCTTTGCTTTTAAATGGTCTGTTGCACATTAAAAAAAAAAAAACTTGAAACCTTATTTCCTGTTGCTAGTGAGGATGATGAGGAATATCATTTTGGGGCCAGGGTCAATGTCATCATATGTCTGAGGTTAGTATCTCTGTATTAACATGCCACTGCCAGTTCTGATTCTTGTCCAAGATAAGTAATAATAAAACTCTAGTCTCCCACACAGCCCGCTCTGCGTGAATTACTCTTTCTCTATTGCAATTCCCCTATCCTGATGAATCAGCTCGGTCTACGCAGCAGGCAAGATGAACCCCTTGGGTGGTTACAATTTTTCTGATTATCCAGCTTTCTCTTTTGGGTCTCCACTACCTGAGTTTTTCTCACAATTGTGTGAAGTCTAATTCCCATAACTCCCTTATCCCATCTCTATAATGGTTCCTCTCCCCTTATTGGATACTGAGTGATAAGAAATCAGTACCTGAAACTGGGTGCTATCATAACAGAAACTAAAGCATGAGGCTTTGGAGTAAGGAGTGAGCATCAATAATTTTTATAGAAAATTCAAAAGTTTTAAAGGGAACTTTGCTATAAAACATACCACGTAGTTGAACCCAATAGGACAGAGGCAGTTCAAATTAAAAAGAAGGTTTTGAGACCCAATTTCACATAAGCAGGAAGCAGGCTGAGACAGTTTCTCGGATGAAAAGGTGGGTCACTTTTTTAGGGAAAAGGACAGATATCTCAGAGGGAGGTGCTAAGACTCCAGAGCTGAGAACAATGGATTAAGGAATTATTTCTGCAGAGCAGAATTAGTGTCTAATCAAGAAACAGTCTTTGTTTCTGATGAAGCTGGGGGCCCCAAAACTTGTTCCCAGATGTATTTTGTTTTATTTTCTTTGTCCTTCTTTTCTTTTTCCTTCCTCCTTCAGTTTGCCTACTTGCAGTTTTGGAATTGCTATGAACTCACGACTGTGATTCCCATTTCCCCTTTTCTTTGCACAGAAGTGTCTCTTGCAGTTGTTACATTACTGTCTTGCTATAACTGATAAAAATATAAGTTATCTGACCTTTAAATAAACGTTGCTTATTTAAAGGTCAGATAACTTATATATATATATTTTTCCTTTTAATACTATATTTTATTTAACCCAATATATTTATTTTTTTCCCATTTATTTATTTTATTGCATTTTAGGTTTTGGGGTACATGCGAAGAACATGCAAAATTGTTGCATAGGAACACACATGGCAGTGTGATTTGCTGCCTTCTTCCCCATCACCTACATCTGGCATTTCTCCCCTTGCTATCTCTCCCCAGCTTCCCACCCCCCACCCTCCCTCCCCTATTTCCCCCCAACTGACCCCAGTGTGTAGTGCTCCCCTCCCTGTGTCCATGTGTTTTCATTGTTCAACACCCGCCTATGAGTGAGAACATGCGGTGTTTGATCTTCTGCTCTCCTGTCAGTTTGCTGAGAATGATGGTTTCCAGGTTCATCCATGTCCCTACAAAGGACCCTAACTCATCGTTTTTGATGGCTGCATAATATTCCATGGTGTATATGTGCCACGTTTTCCCTATCCAGTCTATCGTCGATGGGCATTTGGGTTGGTTCCAGGTCTTTGCTATTGTAAACAGTGCTGCAATGAACATTCGTGTGCACATGTCCTTATAGTAGAACGATTTGTAATCCTTTGGATATATACCCAGTAATGGGATTGCTGGGTCAAATGGAATTTCTATTTCTATGTCCTTGAGGAATATCCACACTGTCTTCCACAATGGTTGAACTAATTTACACTCCCACCAACAGTGTAAAATTGTTCCTATTTCTCCACATCCTCTCCAGCATCTGTTGTCTCCAGATTTTTTAATGATTGCCATTCTATCTGGCGTGAGATGGTATCTCAATGTAGTTTTGATTTGCATTTCTCTGATGACCAGTGATGATGAGCATTTTTTCATATGTTTGTTGGCCTCACGTATGTCTTCTTTTTTAAAGTGTCTGTTCATATCCTTTGCCCACTTTTGAATGGGCTTGTTAGTTTTTTTCTTGTAAATCTGTTTTAGTTCTTTGTAAATTTTGGATATCAGCCCTTTGTCAGATGGGTAAACTGCAAAAATTTTTTCCCAATCTGTTGGTTGCCGATTCACTCTAATGATTGTTTCTTTTGCTGTGCAGAAGCTGTGGAGTTTGATTAGGTCCCATTTGTCTATTTTGGCTTTTGTTGTCAATGCTTTTGGTGTTTTGGTCATGAAGTCCTTGCCTACACCTACGTCCTGAATGGTTTTGCCTAGATTTTCTTCTAGGGTTTTTATGGTGTTAGGTCTTATGTTTAAGTCTTTAATCCATCTTGAGTTAATTTTAGTGTAAGGTGTCAGGAAGGGGTCCAGTTTCTGCTTTCTGCACATGGCTAGCCAGCTTTCCCAAAACCATTTATTGAACAGGGAATCCTTTCCCCATTGCTTGTTTTTGACTGGTTTATCAAAGATCAGATGGTTGTAGATATGTTGTGTTGCCTCCGAGACCTCTGTTGTGTTCCATTGGTCTATATCTCTGTTTTGGTACCAGTACCATGCTGTTTTGATTACTGTAGCCTTGTAGTATAGTTTGAAGTCTGGTAGTGTGATGCCCCCTGCTTTGTTCTTTTTGCTTAGAATTGACTTGGCTATGCGGGCTCTCTTTTGGTTCCATATGAAGTTTAAGGTGGTTTTTTCCAGTTCTGCGAAGAAGGTCATTGGTAGCTTGATGGGGATAGCATTGAATCTGTAAATTACTTTGGGCAGTATGGCCATTTTCACGATATTGATTCTTCCTAACCATGAACATGGAATGTTTCTCCATCTGTTTGTGTCCTCTCTTATTTCGTTGAGCAGTGGCTTGTAGTTCTCCTTGAAGAGGTCCTTTACATTCCTTGTTAGTTGTATTCCTAGGTATTTTATTCTCTTCGTGGCAATTGTGAATGGAAGTTTGTTCTTGATTTGGCTCTCTTTAAGTCTGTTATTGGTGTATAGGAATGCTTGTGATTTTTGCACATTGATTTTGTCTCCTGAGACTTTGCTGAACTTGCTTATCAGTTTCAGGAGGTTTGGGGCTGAGACGATGGGGTCTTCTAGATATACAATCATGTCGTCTCCAAATAGAGGCAATTTGACTTCCTCCTTTCCTATTTGAATACCCTTTATTTCTTTTTCTTGCCTGATTGCTCTGGCTAGAACTTCTAATACTATATTGAATAGCAGTGGTGAGAGCGGGCATCCTTGCCTGGTGCCACATTTCAAGGGAAATGCTTCCAGTTTTTGCCCATTCAGTATGATATTGGCTGTTGGTTTGTCATAAATATCTTTTATTACTTTGAGATATGTTCCATCGATACCTAGCTTATTGAGTGTTTTTAGCATAAAGGGCTGTTGAATTTTGTCAAAGGCCTTCTCTGCATCAATTGAGATAATCATGTGGTTTTTGTCTTTGGTTCTGTTTATGTGGTGAATTACGTTTATAGACTTGCGTATGTTGAACCAGCCTTGCATCCCCGGGATGAAGCCTACTTGATCATGGTGGATAAGCTTTTTGATGTGCTGTTGCAATCGGCTTGTCAGTATTTTATTGAAGAATTTTGCATGTATGTTCATCATGGATATTGGCCTGAAGTTTTCTTTTCTTGTTGAGTCTCTGCCGGGTTTTGGAATCAGGATGATGTTAGTGTCATAAAATGATTTGGGAAGAATTCCCTCTTTTTGTATTGTTTGGAATAGTTTCAGAAGAAATGGTACCAGCTCCTCTTTGTATGTCTGGTAGAATTCAGCTGTGAACCCATCTGGACCTGGGCTTTTTTTGGGTGGTAAGCTCTTAATTGCTGCCTCAACTTCAGACCTTGTTATGGGTCTGTTCAGGGTTTCGGCTTCTTCCTGGTTTAGGCTTGGCAGGAGGCAGGTGTCCAGGAATTTATCCATTTCTTCCAGGTTTATTAGTTTGTGTGCGTAGAGTTGTTTGATAACTTATATTTTTAAGTACAAAGTTCTTTAGACTAAAAGGAGTTCTAACTGATGAGCCTCATCCATATCTGTGCCTAGCTTAAATCGTAAGTTCTTGCATTTTGAGTCAGAGTCAAATGATAACGTTATTAGATAAGACTTTGGGGATCTTATGTGGAGATTAATACATTGTGCATATGGGAGGAATGTGAATTTTGGCCAGGAAACAATTTCTCCTAAGCCCAGGTGTGCATGCCACTTCTCTCATGAAGAGGTAGAGTCTGTTTCCCTCTTTTTGAACCTAGGCTGTCTTTATGACCTTTGTAAATCAATAGAATGCAGAAGAAATGATGCAGTGCCACTTTTGGACCTAGTTCTTATTAAGCCTGGAAGCTTTCATTTTTGCTTTCTTGGAGCCCTTGTAAATAGCAGTGAATCCATATGGGTCTGGAGCAACTTTAATTCTTGTGTCTTCAGCAGAAAGAATTAGACTGAGGGACATAAGGCATAGTGTGAGACCGATGCAAGTTTTAGAACAGGAGGGAAAGTTTATTAAAAAGCTTTAGAGGCCAGGCGCGGTGGCTCACGCCTGTAATCCCAGCACTTTGGGAGGCCGAGGCGAGTGAATCACGAGGTCAAGAGATCAAGACCATCCTGGTCAACAGGTGAAACCCCGTCTCTACTAAAAATACAGAAAATTAGCTGGGCATGGTGGCGCGTGCCTGTAATCCCAGCTACTCAGGAGGCTGAGGCAGGAGAATTGCCTGAACCCAGGATGCGGAGGTTGCTGTGAGCCAAGATCGCGCCATTGCACTCCAGCCTGGGTTAGAAGAGCGAAACTCCGACTGAAAAAAAAAAAAAAAGCTTTAGAGCAGGAACAAAAGGAAAGTCAAGCACACTTTTGGAAGAGGGTTGAGTGACTGACTAAGCGATCAAGTGAGTGTTTGGCCTTTGAATTAGGGTTTTACTGGGGTCTGTGTTACTTCTTCCTTGATTCTTTTTTTGGGGTGGGCTGTCTCCATGTGCAGTGGACAGGAGCGCTTGGGAGGGGCCACACAGTGTATTTACTGAAGTCGTGCATGTGCTCACTTGAGGCGTTTTCCCCTTACCAATCCAGTGTTCCTAGAAGAAGGTCATATATAAGTTAAACGCTTCCATTTTGTCCCTTAGTGGGCTTGTGCCGCAGAAATCTTGGGGATTGCAGTTCCTGCAAAGCTCCTGGTGGAAGGCAGCTTCATAAGTGACCCCAGCCCATGCTACCTGGAGCAGAAAAACAGCCCAGTTGACCCCAGCCAACCTGTGGAATGATAAGAAATAATAAATTGCTACTGTTTTAAGCCACTGTGTTAGTCCATTTTTACACTGATATAAACAATTACCTGAGACTGGGTAATTTATAAAGAAAAGAGATTTAATTGACTCAAACTTTTACATGGCTGGAGAGGCCTCAGAAAATTTAAAATTATGGCAGCAGGCAAAAAAGAAGCAAACATCTTCTTCACAGGCAGCATAAGAGAGAGAGTGAGAGTGAGGGGGAAGTACCACACTTTAAAACCATCAGCCCTTGTGAGAACTCACTCGCCATCATGAGAACAGCACGGGGGAAACTGCCCCCATGATTTAATCACCTCCCACCATGTCTCTCCCTTGACATATGGGGATTACAATTTGAGAAGAGATTTGACTGGGGACACAGAACCAAACCATACCATTCTACTTCTGGCCCCTCCCAAATCTCATGTCTTTCTCACATTTCAAAACACAATTATGCCTTCCCAAGAGTCCCCCAAAGACTTAAATCATTCCAGTGTTAACCTAAACGTCCAAATCCAAAGTGTCATCTGAGACAAGGCAAGTCACTTCTGCTTACAAGCCTGTAAAATCAAAATTAAGTTAGTTACTTCTAAGATACATTGGGAGTACAGGCATTAGATGAATGCTTCCATTCCAAATGGGAGAAATTGACTAAAATAAAAGGGCTACAAGCCCCATGCAAGTCTAGAACCCAATAGGGCAGCAATTAATCCTTATAGCTCTAAAATAATCTCCTTTGATTCCATGCCTCACATCCAGGGCATGCTGATGCAAGAGGTGGACTCCCAAGGCCATGGGCAGCTCTTCCCTGTGGCTCTGCAGGGTATAACCCCTGTAGCTGCTTTCATGGGCTGGCATTGAGTTCCTACAGCTTTTCCAGGTGCACGGGGCAAGCTCTTGGTGGATTTATCATTCTGGCATTGGAAGACTCTGGCCCTCTTCTCACAACTCTACTAGGCAGCACACCAGTGAGGACTTTGTGTGGGGGCTCCAACCCCACATTTCCCCTCTGCACTGCCCTAGCAGAGGTTCTCCACGAGGGGCTTGCCATTGCCACAGACTTCTGTCTGGACATCCAGGCATTTCCATACATTATCTGGAATAAAAGCAGAGGCTGCCAAGCCTCAACTTCTGACCTCTGTGCACCCACAGGTCTAACACCACATGGAAGCCACCAAGGCTTGGGACTTGCACCATCTGAAGCAACAGGCCCAAGCTGTACGTTGGCCCCTTGTAGCCAGGGCTGAAGCTGGAGCAGCTAGGAAACAGGGTGCCAAGTCCCAGAATTGCACAGAGCAGCAGCTGGGACCTTATTCCTCTGAGGTCTCCAGGACTGTGAAGAAAGAGGCTGCCAAGAAGATCTCTAACGTGCCCTGGAGATGTTTTTCTCATTATCTTGGCTATTAACATTAGGCTCCTAGTTGCTTATGCAAATTTCAGCAGTATTGGTTTTAATTTCTTTCCAGAAAATGGGCTTTTCTATTTTATCACATGATTAGTCTGCAAATTTTCCAAACTTTTACTCTGCTTCTCTTTTTAAACACAAATTTCAATTTCCAACCATCTCCTTATGAATGCATATGACTGTATCCTTTCAGAAAAAGCCAGGTCACATCTCAAATGCTTTGCTGCTTAGAAATTTCTTCTGCCAGATACCCTAAATTATCTCTCTCAAATTCAAAGTTCTACAGATCTCTAGAGCACAGGCAAAATTCCACCAATCTTTTTGCCAAAGCACAGCAAGAATGACCTTTGTTCCAGTTCCCAGTAAGTTCCTCATCTCCATCTGAGACCACCTTAGCCTGGACTTCATTGTCCATATCCCTGTTAAGTATTTCGGTCTAAACCATTCAACAGGTTCCTAGGAAGTTCCAATTTTTTCCATATCTTCCTGTCTTCTTCTGAGCCTTCCAAACTGTTCCAACCTTTGCCTATTACCCAGTTTCAAAGTTATGCCCACATTTTTAGATATCTTTATAAAAATGCCTTACTTCCTTCGGTATCAATTTCCTGTATTAGTCCATTCTTACACTGCAGTAAAGAACTATGAGACTGGCTAACTTATAAAGAAAACAGATTTAATTGACTCACAGGTCTGCATGGCTGGAGAGGCCTCAGGAAACTTACAATTACAGCAGAAGTCAAAGGAGAAGCAAGCACGTTCTTCACAAGATTGCAGGAGAGACTGAGAGTGAGAATGAGGCAGGAAGCACCGTACTTTAAAACTATCAGCTCTTGTGAGAACTCACTGTCATGAGACTAGCATGGGGGAAGCAACACCCATGATCCACTCACTCCCCACCAAGTCTCTCCCTTGACATGTGGGGATTACAATTGGAGATGAGGTTTGGGTGGGAACACAGAGCCAAAGCATATCAGCCACTAATCTGGGGATAGTGTTTTATATAGTAATTGATAATTGAAAGACTAGCAAATACATGAATGAAAGAGTAAATGATTAGAACAAATGTCTGTATAACTGGGGGCAGATCTTATTACTGGATGTGTTACTTTTCCTTCCCAGCTAGTACCTTCTGTGAAGCTTTACACCTGTAATTGCCTGTGGACGCCAAGGTGCTTTGGAAAAGTTCTGCACCTTTGCATGTGTCAAGAGAAAAATAAGAGAGAGAAAAAAGAGTGTTGCTGGCTTGCCCCCAAAGGTTTAGATCCAGATGATTTGCTTTTCTTTTGTTTACTTCTTTTCAGAACAGTATCATGCCCATTGTTATTATTTTTTGAAGCCCTCATTTCTAAAAATTATTGAAGTAATTGAAAAAAAAAATAAGGCAGAGAAACCTAAAGCCTTAAAAGAAAAGGCATGGAAAGGACAACTTTTATACTGTGGGGGAGAAAAGGACTTCTAAGACAATAAATAGCTAAAACAAATTCAGAGGATCCAATACACTAAAACTACCAAAATGTCATCGATGGTTTCCATGTTAGTGCTAAGTGAATAACCTTTTTTAAAAGCATGGAATAGAAGCAAAGTGATAAAGGAAGTTTACTTCAAAATAGAAGATCAGCTATACTCTAGCTGAGGATTTTACATTTGAAACTGGTTGTTTGGTGTCTTAGTACCTCAGTGACTCTGGAGTATGTAAATGATAGACATAAGGAAATGGTGAGGAGGGGAACGGATAGACTTTATAGATACTACTAAAAAAGCAATAATGAGGAATGACTTAACAAAATTCAAAGGTTTCAGATCATTTAAGAGCCTGAAACAGCAGATGGCAAATATAGTTCAATTCAGACAAACATTAAAAAAGATGCGTAGCAATAGAGAACTACAAACGAGGGCTGTGGAAAAACATTTCAATGGACTAATCACCCAGCACGCCAACCAGAAAATATTTGAAAACTTTTAAGTATCAGCTTAGTGCAAAGAAACTGTCTTCTAAGATGAAGGGCAGAATAAAAATAGTGTTTTAAGTTTCTAGTCTTAACTCATGGAGGAGGGGGAGGAGTGGGGATAAGACAAAAATACTTAGAAGTAGGAAAAGATAATGATACTTTATGAAGCATGAGACTCTTAGTCACAAACTGCAAGAGATTTAATTTCCTCTACGGAAATAAAAAAGCATTTTGGTAGGTGTGTTAACTTATTTAATAGGGTACATTTTAGTACCTTATGTAAGATAGCATCTAAAAATAGCCAGGGGAATTTTTCCCAAGTGGAAATAGATTGCGTAGCCTATAAACTACCAGTTGTTTACACAGATAGTCTAGGGACAAGGAGGATTCCCGTATATTTATATGGCTGAGTTGGCTGGAATATTTCCCCCTTAATATAAATATCTTCTTACAAGTGGTTTTGTATTGAGATAGTCACTTCTCACAGAAAAAACTCAAGTGGATCTTGAAGTCTTCATCCCTACTCTGTTAATAACAAAAATCTCATTAGGCTCTTTTTCCAGAATTTACCCAGGATACCCAAATTGATTCCTCTAACTATAGCATCTTTAATATGTTGTTTTGTTGACCATCCAAAAAAGATGATGTAGGCATTCGGGGCAAGCTAAGTGCTCAGTCTGGTTGGGAAAGCCTGCGTATTTGGAGTTAAGTGCAGAGTTCCTGGAGAACCAAGAAATAATCTTTATTCTCCCGTTCACTCCAGGTTCTTCTGCAATTCCAGCAATATATGGCTAAACATTATTTTTTACTCTCAACAAATATTTTGGATGAAAATGGTGCAAGCTCATGCTCTTATCCTTCTTTAAAGATAATTTTGACACTGGAAAGAATATTAGTTATGTGTTCCTGAATTAACCTATGATGTCATAGTGCATTTGTGTTTGGTGTTTTGGGACTTAATCTAAAACTGTCCTATCAGGACTATCTAGAATTAAGACACTGAGGGTCTTAATTGGGAAGATAATGTCTTATTTGGGAAGATAGATACAAATACGTCCATAGAAATAAAGAGGATTTTAAGCCAGAAAACTCTTAAATGAAGGTTTCTATGAATATCTCTCCAGATATTTAAAAATACAGTGGTCAACAAAATATGCTATAAATGTTTAAAATGATGAACTATCCAAAGTTCAGAGGTTAGAGATGATGGTGTTTATGGTACTCTTCAAAATTGATTCTTTTTTATTTTTTCTTTTTGTTAAGAGTTTAAATTGCCACTAGAATTATTTTTAAGTTAGGAAGACAAGAGGATTGACTTTTTAAACTTCAAAATGAACTTCCCTGCTATGACTGACTATATTTTCCAGTATGGAGAATTGTAAGTTTTCACAATGAAATCATAAAGTTTTAGTGTACTTTTACTCTCTGCTTTATGCCTCATCCATCTGCCATATAGGAGCATCTAGTTAGTGTACTGATTATAGCTTCCATGATTACCAGGTACAGTTTTAACTTATTTCTGATCACATAGAAAGTGAAATAATAAATATGTTTTAAAATATATTCTTATCTAATAAAAAATAAAAATGATCAATGACAAAAAAATCTAATTTTAAAATCTTTAAGATACATTTGGGATTACCAGAGATTATGTACTTAAATTAAAAAATAAAGTTAGCTGAAAATTTTTTAGTAAATTTCTCTTTCCTTCAGTTGGCATTAGGTACATGTAAACATTTCTTTCCCAATTAAAAAAAGACGATCTTTTTGACCTCACTAAACTTTTTCCCATTTTAAAAGACCATGGTTTTGATTTTCCTTAAAGCAGGGTTCCTATCATTTATTTTTTAATTCTCTGTACCCATCACAGGGCTTACAAATGGTAAGCTAGCAAATATTTGTAGAAGTAATATATGAATCGCAATGTGCTACTTTCTAATTATTTCAAATAATGGGATCAAATTAAAAATGCATGCCAACTAGAAATTAAACTCACTAAAAATTTTATTTTACTAAAATTTTATGTATATTCCACTCATATGAAAAGAGAGAGAAAGGGTCACAAAAAATCAGAAAATGTTAGGCAGCTCCATTTTTGACAAGATCAAGAGTCACTGAACTCATAGAGTAACAGAAGTTATATTTAGAAGTAGACTTAAAATATGACAGTTCATGACATGATATTTATTAAGGATCACACTTCACATATGGGAATTGACTTTTTGCTCTAGTATGCCTTGCCTTACGCTTCTTTTATATAGAACAAACAAAAGTGCTTTTGTACATGACATTGTGGCAGGGATTCTCAATTCAATTCTCTGATCTATTTATAAGAAAGTTTTTATACTGCATACGTTACCATTTCAATATTAACAAATACTAAACATAAAATTGGTATCCACAGCGTATTGTTTCTAAAATGTTATTCTTGATTTTATTTTATACTTTGATCATACCCCTAGCACGCAATACTATTTTTATGGACCACTGTCTTGAGTTCAGGCTGCTATAGTAAACTATTATAGACCGGGTGGTCCAAACAGAAGACATTTATTTCTCACAGTTCTGGAGGTGAAAGTTCAGTATCATGGTCCAGCATGTTCAGGTTATGGTGAGTGCTCTCTTCTGGATCGCAGACTGATGACTTCTCGTTGTATTCTCACATAGTGGAAAGAATGAAGAGAGCTCCCTAGGTTCTCCTTCATAAGGGAACTAATCTCTTTTATGAGGACTCCATCTTCATGGCTTAATTACCTCCCCAAGGCTTCACCTCCAGATACCATCACCTGGGATTAGGGTGAACTCTGGGGGTATACAAACATTCAGCTCATTGCAACCAACATCTTCATGCTCTTCTTGCCTGAGGGTAGAAACAGAAAGATGTCAAACAAAATAACTTCTCCTACTCTTTCATAGCAAATTTGTTGTTGGATATGTAGCTGCCCAGCTGGAGACAACATTTCTCAGACTCCCTTCCAGCTAGATGTGGTCCTTTGGCTACATTTTCACTAATGAAATGTGACTAGAAGTGAAAATGACACTTCCAGCTATAGGTCTTAAAAATATTCGGTAAGCAAGTTTTTTTATACTTTCCCTTTCCTGTGAACTGCAACATGGCCATTTCTGGGATTTAGCTATGGCCATACAGATGAGAATAACAGCCTTGTTGATGGCAGAATCACAATGTAAGGAACATGAATCTCTGAATGACCTCATGGGACAGAGGTGTCTGCTTACCTGGACTGCTACTTACAGCTGTGACACAAGCTAGAATTTGAGTCATATTTTTTTAACCTCTATACTTTGGACCATTTTATTATAGCAGCTCAAGTCTTCATCCTAACTAATCAGTTGGACCCAGAAAAAGTTTAAACTCACTGTAGTCCAGAATGAAATCAAACTCATTGTTTTAGATACTGGCACATTTCTTTCCAAAATAAAAATCAACAGATTTACTTTTGTCTATGAGTGCATCATATTAAAGGTATAATGTTCATTTAAGCAGTGGCCACCTAAAAACAATATTTAGTTCGTAGTGACTATTTCATACAATTTCAGCCTATGTTGAAGTGAAAATATTTAGGTTATTTAACGATCAGGTCCTGTGTATAAACAGGTTCCATCTTGTAAGATATTGAGAGTTCCAACATTCCACCATGCTGCTCTCCAGATGAGTACTGTTCTCCAACAGTGAAACTAAAAGGTAAAAGCCAAAAAAAGACTTGGTAGTTTTCATGGCCTTTACTTCATTTGTCCTAGAAGCTCCAGATGATTGATGATCTTCTCAATCTTGACATTATCAATTCTGTTTTGCTTTAGGTAGTTATATGAGTTATCATCTGCCTGACTTTAAGCAGACAGGTTGGAAGTTCATTCATTCAACAGATGTGTGATACAGGAATGAATGAACAGATATTTACTGATTGAGTTCATCATGAGTTAGGCATTATTCTATTAGCTCGAGATTCAGCAATGAATCAAAGAGACAAGCTCTCTTCCTTGGTAGAACTTGCATTTCAGTTGACATAGAGAAAAGCACATACAAGTAAACAAACAAGTCAATAAATAAGGAATACTTAGGTATTGATAAATAATATGAAGAAAATAAAAGCAGGATGATAAATTAGAGAGTGATTCAATGGAGAGAAACCATTTAGAAAGGGTGCTCCCAAATTCTTTTCTGAGAAAGTCATATGGAGCCATGTCCTGAGTAACAAAGAAATGGCAGACAATGGAAAGCTGAGCAAAGGGTGTTTTAGGCAGAGATACCTCTGGCAAGGTAGTCAAGTCCTTAGAAATCTTTACATTCATTTTTGGGTGCCACATATATACTATTTACCTAATGATCATTTAATAATAAATAACATGCTAGTGATATAAAATAAGAATCAAGGGAACTGATATTTCTATAGAGAACACAAACTGAAATATTCAGACCTCTATCTTCGCTTGGCTTTGTATTAGATGCTATGTGAATCAGGTAAGCAATTACCCTAACTACTGGAGAAAGATTATCATCTAAAATGGATTCAAACAAGGGGTCTTGTTCACTATAATAGTTTATATTACTTATATTATTTTTAGTGGGAAAATTTAGGTCCCATTAAGTATAACGTTATGTTTGGCAGGTACTATTAGGAAGTAATTGGCTTTGGCTGGTAAAATCTCATGAATTGTTGTGACTTTACATTTAATTGAGGTAAAAATCGCTGGAATAATTGAATAATCAAAAGTTGAAGAGGTCTGATGTTTTGATGTGCAATCTAACAGACATAAATATAATTAAATAATATAGACAGTAACTTAGCAAAAGGAGGAAAATCGAAGTCACTGAAAAAAATCACTGAAAAAATACTGGAAACACATAAAGTGTTTCTCTGTAAAAATTTCCAAACACCTGAACTTTAGCTCTTCTGAGGATAAACTTATTAAAATATCACAAGAAATGTAATCAGTATCTTGTAGAAACTAGTAAGGACAATTTCACTGCTGAGTAGAGTATCTGTGACCTGGAAAACAATATAAGGATTACAAAAATGACTCTCAACAGTTCTTTTAATAAGTTCAGATAAATTGGAAATCAAGTATGCAATATGGCACTTACTTTACCTCTATATCCTGTCTGGAGTGCATGAAAATATCAAAATGATATTCGCAATGACACAACATGAGCCAATCTATGAAATTTAATGTCCCAAAGATTCAACGTGTCTGAACAAGAATACAGCGAAGAAAAAGTTACTATAATTATGAAACTTATGACCATTAAGTTACTTATGTTGTATACATTTGCTGCATCTTTTTTGTAAACCTTTAAATAAGCAATCTAAGAAAATAATTTTCTGGGAAATAACTGAATAACCAGAGATAAGAAATTAAAATGAATTATTTGGCAGCCACTACATAGTAACATCAGATTCAATTCTACTATTGAAACTGCCTCTGTATTGTGAGCAGTTAGAAAACACTTTCTCAAATGATCAACATCTATTTCCAAAATTGTAGTTATGGATAATATGCATAGTTACAAATGATCATGGACTTCCTTCCAAGAATCAATTCAAGGAGAGAAATTCAGCAAATAGATGCCTTTTAATAAGTCAAGTTCCAGCTGTGAACTTCAATGCAATCATAAGAGATAAACATAAAGAGTCCAGGCATAATACAAAATAAATAAGTCCTATAAAACTGGAAATTTGCAGGGTTCTAAATCTTTAAGAATCCCCAGGAAGTTTGCAAATGCATTTGGAGGGCAGGACTTTCAGAGCTAACATAAAATCTGACTCATTATCTTTCTGTAATTTAGTATTTCCTCTTATAAGAATTATAAATAGAGGGTAGCTAGAATAGCTGAATTAATCTAAACTTCTTTTCCATCAAAAGTTCGTTACAAGAGCCCTTGGCTCTGTTCTCATCTCCTTCATGCCTGCACATCTCTCCTGCATGACTTCAAAGACAGCTCTCCACACAGGAGACAGGAAAGAGAGGCTGGGGGATGAGAACCGGGCCACCTCTGTTAAAAGAGAGGCTTAATTAAGTACATATTTGAAGAGTGCCTTTCACATGAAAAAGCAGTAAGAAAACTCAGTACTATTAACACTGAACAAGAAGTCCGTGATCCTGGGAGCAAAGCCTTACCGAGATTAAGGAAAAAGTTTATATTCTCCTCCTCCAGGCTAGCATTTTTCAATGGCATTCTTTATTGATCTGTCATCCTAAGAGAGTCTGTAAATCTAGCATCTGCATATTGATTCCTAGTTGGTTTGAAAGAACAGGAAGCAGAGAGTAAAAGACACATCTTTCTTAAGTCAGAGTAAAACTGTGGCAGGCATGCTTGTAAATGTGCACTCATTTCTCTGCAAAAGGACTTATAATGCATGTAGAATTTGGAGGCAAACAGTTTTTGTGTGCGTAGTGAGAGGATCTTTATTTTCATTTGTTACTTAGAAATTTAAATGGCATGCTTTATTATTAAAATGATCAACATTATTGTAACAGCATGTAAAAATTGAAAGTTTAGACTGAGGCACCATATTTCCACGGATATAAAGTCCAGAAGGGAGATGCCAGGCCAAAAAACAAATCCTCTGAGAAAAATAACTGGCTAGAAGACTCTAATTCCCATAATGAAAGGATTGAGAAAGAAAATAAAGTAAGAAGAACAAATTTGTGAGAAATTTCCTTGAAGGGAGCTGGTACTGGGCTCCAAATCTCACTACCCCTTCCAAGGGTGAGGAGTGGGAGTCCATCCTCCTCTACCTGAAACTTAGAAACTTAGAAAGCTTCCTTGGGAGTATTTGGAAAGCTTGAAAAGTGGCTTCATAATTTAGGGCACTCTGGCCTACTAGCTGACAAATGTCCCGACACTCTTCAGGGGAAGGCCGACTTCTGAGGTGGCATGTTCAAAAGAAAGAAGAGTTTGTTTGTATAATAACTGCATTCCTAGTAGTAACAGGACGAAATCTCATTTGCATTTCCTGTATACCAGATGTAGTTGACAAGGGCGGGAACACATTCAAGAGCCATTGGCAATCATGCTTGGTGGACTTCCAGGATAGGCTATAGTACTAACTGCTAGAGTCTGTGTTTAAGAGGACACTGGAGGAGTTAGAACTAAGGAAGAAGTAGACATCTCAAGGAAAGGTACTGAACAAGCAGTCACAGATGTTGTAGCCAGGGAAGGCCAGTTTCCAAGGTCTGCAAAAACTTTGAACATCTGCTAGGCCAAGTTCCTATAATACCACCTTGTGATAATACCTATCCAAGTGAAAACTCCCTGTCTGCCTTTGGCCTCCACTCTTTTTAATTTACATGAACAGGCGAGTAGAGGAGGAGATGAGTTAGACAGAATGACCTATTCCCTCCATCCTCTACCACTGCAATTGCTAGTCTACAGCCAGGCTCTGAATGAAGACGGGGAAAGTTCAAGGTCGTATGTTTGAAGACTGAGAATTGAACAGTGTAATTTCTGAAACAAGACTGTACTTGTGACATGAACTGAATAAGAAAGTTCAGTTACCTAAAACCAGCAAAAGATTCATGAAACCTTCAAATGTTTCATACAGTATTGGAGAACTACTTGCAATAGAAACAATAAGACAAAGTGGGTCAAAAAAAAATAAAGTTTTGTCTTCAGTTTGCCCTTTGAATTATGCTGATTTGAGAGCAGTAATAAGCCTAAAATCAATTGTTTTTTCAAAAAAACTGCAGCAAAGAAGCAGCTGGTTAAAATGGGACCTACCTGCCATTTTGCTAGATAATCAAAACAATCACCATTGAACACAAACATTATTATGATAAGTTAATATAGAGATTTCAAACTCAAGGGGATTATAGTTGAACAAAAAATTCACCAAGTCTTTCAGCCATAGCTTCAAAGATATTAAAGCAAGAATTAGTCTATCTAAAATTGTACCTATAAGGCCAAACTATTATTTAATGTCACTGTTTTTGAGATGGACTTTCACTCTTATTTTCCAGGCTGGAGCGCAATGGCACGATCTTGGCTCATCGCAACCTCTGCCTCCTGGGTTCAAGAGATTCTCTTGCCTCAGGCTCCTGAGTAGCTGGGATTACAGGCATGTGCCACCATGCCTGGCTAATTTTGTATTTTTAGTAGAGACAGGGGTTTCTCTGTGTTGGTCAGGGTGTTCTCAAACTCCTGATCCCAGGTGATCCGCCCACCTCGGCCTCCCAAAGTGCTGGGATTATAGGCATGAGCCACCGTGCCCAGCCCCATACCAATAATTTAAAGATAAATTAAAGCATGGATAAATATTAACTGTGACTTACACAATTTATGCTAGACAGACAAAAGTTGTTTTTCATCAGAAATGGAAACCTGGCAGGTATATTCTAATGGTTCAAGTAGATGTACCATCATTATTTGAAAGGTTGATTAGATGGGTCACTTAAAAAAAGGCTCTCAGGCCAGGCATGGTGGCTCATGCCTGTAATCCCAGCACTTTGAGAGGCTGGGCGGGTAGATCACAAGGTCAGGAGTTCAAGACCAGCCTGGCCAATATGGTGAAACTCGATCTCTACTAAAAATACAAAAATTAGCCAGGTGTAGTGGCACACACCTGTAGTCCCAGCTATTCAGGAAGCTGAGGCAGGAGAATTCCTTGAACCCGAAAAGCAGAGGTTGCAGTGAGCCGGAATTGTGCCACTATGCTCCAGCCTGGGCAACAGAGCAAGACTCTGTCTGAAAAAATAAAAGGCTCTCACTGTTTCTATTTACTTGCCTGAGTCTTCAATGCAGACATTAATAAGAAGGAAGTATCTAGTCATGGAAATGTAAATATTTATTAGTTTAGCCATACTATTTGGGTTGTGAATTCCAGTTAGGTAAAATATCTTTGCCATGATTTATCAAAAATAGATTTTTTTTTTGATGACTTGAGTGGATTTTGTTTTCTGAAATCAATTTGGGCAACAGCACTTCAAGTCCACTAATTAGCTGCCTTGGTCCATTAGAAAACTGAGTTTCTGTCCTCCATTTTAGAGAGCAAAGACTTGGACAAAAGAGGACATTCTATAGTGGTAGTAAAGAGACAGATAAGGTCAGATCTACAAAGAACAGTTTCAGAAGAGTGGTTCAAGCAACCTTCAGTTAGTAAATAAAATCTGTGCAAATAGCTATTTGTGAAACTTGTATTATTTTCTTTTTTTTGAAGCTATTTTCAGGATTGATCCAACACTTAGAAAAATGACTGACAGATGAATCAGTTTTGAATCTCTCAGTTTCTATTCACACTGTCTAGATCAAACCTTCATCTTTCAACTGGGTTTTGACAATATCTTCTTTTTTCCTAACTTCCCTTACTTCAATGTTGTTCTCCTCTAATAAACCCTTCATTATGCTGACAGATTATTTTTAAATGCAAATCCATTAACATTTTTTGTTGTTGTTGTTTAAAATAAATTGTTAGACTCCCATTTCCTAAAGGCATGTTTCTCTGCAATTTTTTTCTGCCTTAACATGTGAGATAACTGGTATTCATACAAAGGACAAACAGCATGGACATACATAGCTTTAGTGTCATTAGCTATTTACTCGGCTTTTTTCTTCCTATTTACTCCAAAAAGCACATTGAAATGCAAGAAACTGAAAGGGATATAAGACTAGAACTTGTTTATTAGAAGCTGGCATCAAATTTTAACTGCTATTATTAACAAATTTTGATATAATTGTGTATAAAGATACTATAGTTAAAAACCCACTACACTACAAGATAAATCCAAACTACTCAATTTGATATCCATAGTGCTAGTCTAATTCATTTTTTGCCCCTTCTTCAATTATATCTGCCTCTGACAGGGAAAGAATACAAATCATGCAGGAAGGGAGAATTTCTTAGGAGGGAGGAACATGTAGAGATATGAAAAGCCAGAGAGCAACAGACCTTTGGACTCCACAGTTTACCTAAGGCTGGTTTGGATCCACAAATCCTCTCATGTATTCTCCGGTCTATCTTAACTAGGCATTGTTACATTCTTGACAGTCTTTCAGTTTATTACTTTGATAAAGTAATAGAATTTAAAATATGGATCTGTGATATAGTTAAGTCACTGAACTTGTTAGTAACTCAGGAGATTATAGCTTTATAATTTAAATTTCATAGTCATGTATATTTTTTACTGACGTGAACTTTTAGAGGGCAGAAAGTCACAATCGAATAAGTAGATTTCGGTTATTAATATTTGATTTGATTACCTTATGTATTTTAATAAAAATATAAAGAACTCTATACCTATGAGATTGATAGAAATAAGATTAATTACTATATCTGCAGGTAGAGTAATTTGTTAGACCAGAGAATTGATGAATTACTGTCTCTAAGATAATTTACCCTTGAAAATTCTGTTCTAAGCTGAATGTGTAAAATTTCCCATCCATTTTTATAGCAGAGTACTTTTCTCAGCCATGGATTCAGTAAAACTAGAATATCTTGTGCACAAATGTCTAAGTTATGATAAGGAAAATCTCACGTTCTTAAATTCTACATGCATATTTTTAATATAGGTTTTTCTTTCTAGGTTTAATTTTCTTTCTAAGCCCTCATTTGATAATTATGTGTCACTCTGAGTATACTTTTTGATGAAATGTTCTGTCTTCCTAGCTAAATGATGGGTTTTTTTAGAGAAGGAAATACGTATTCTATTTCTTTGTCTCCTGAACATATAGCACAGTACTTTGAGGATACTATGGCAAATCTAGTTTAGAGGAAACAAATTTTGAGGGGAATATTTATTAGCTATTTTTTCAAAGTGACAAAACCATTATCAACAAATATTTGGATGCAAACAGCCTCCTAGGTAATGGTGTATGTTTTGTGACACTTGCCCTCAAAGAATTTATGGTCCTTTTACAGAGACAGGCCACATACACAAGGCTCATTTACAAAAGATCTAAATGAGTGATATTTACAAAAGACCTATGTGAGTGTGATATATATATATATATATATATATATATATATATGCGTGTGTGTGTATGTATGTATATGTGTGTGTGTGTGTGTGTATATATATATATACATATATATATATATATAATTGGAGGAATTCAGAAAAACAGGTGACTACTTAGTGTTAGTGGGGACATTTTAAGATAACTGGGTAATATTAATTGATATTTTCTATAATTTTAGTATTTAGGATCAGTAGAGTTTTTTTTTTAAAGATGCCCTACAAAAAGATTATTCTTGTACTTGTACATTAGGTAAAGGCTCGGTTTGAGCTCATTGTTTGAGCCCGTGAGAAAAGGCTTCCCAGGCACAAGTTCACATGTATGTGAGTGTATCACTAATATTATTTTGAGAAGTATACTCCTCTTGTTTTTTCTGCTGCAAAACCATACTACTTAATAAGAAATCATGCACATTTTATAATGTAGTTTTATATTTACAAAAATCTCAAATTAGAATCATGAAAGTACTGTAACAAATTTACTGTTACTTTTGCTTTGGCAAGTAAAGAAGTTGAAAGGCCAGAAATTGAAGAAAAATAAATAGTGTTAAGGGCCACTATTTACAAAAATTAATGAAAATAAATTATCTCCATGATAATGTACAATATTTCAGTCATCTTCACTGTCATGGCTAAGCCTTATAAATGAGATAAGAACAAAGGCCTCTGATTTGCAGTTTTAGTTTTACTAAATTCCAAAGGGAAATTAAAGTTCTGAGTGCTCTATCCCAAGATTTTGTATCATTTGGATGCCAATTCTAGTCTGCTTGACTTCCAAACACGTATTCTTTCCACTTCACCATATTAAAGTTAACTTGGCTACTTATGCATACATGTATATGTGTGTGCACTCACACACACAGGTTTAATTTTCTTTCAGGTTCAGGGAACAATTTTGGAACCAGAGATTTCTCTCAGTTGATCAATACTATGTTAAAAATTACATGATTAAAAATCGCGCTTTTCCTGTTGCATCTTTGGATTTCTACAGTCATAAATATTATTTATTCATTTATATATTCTGCTAGGTACTGAGGATGAAGAAGACAGTCGCTATATTCTAGAAACTTACTGACCAATTGATGAAAACATGTATGTGAACAAATATACACAACAGGTAATTAAGATGAAATTAGTTTTCAGGTTCAATGAAGAAATAACAAGGATGAGTGGACAATTCATTATATATGAGTTCTAGTAAAATGGAACCTCTGTTTTCTGAAATCTGTTCTGTGTTTGCTGTAGAGATAAGACAGTCTTATTACAGGATTCTTTTCATAACTATAGTTTACCAAGTCCTTGGAAGGTGTCCAACACTGACCTCTCAAATGATGAATTTAGCTCTTTTTTTTGTTTGTTTTTTGTGCTTTTCTTTAGCCTGTATATAATTCTGTCATAGATGTTAAACATTTTAGTCTTTATTATTTATTTCTTTATATGTTCTAACTTATCTAGACTTGCATTTCCTAAAGCCAGTGTCTTTATTCTCTGTTTAGCTAAATCCTAACACAAAATCAGGCTTATATAAGGCATCCACTACATACTTAGTAAAGTAAATGAAATAAATATGCGGCATTTGACAGTTTATAGTTTATAAATCCTTTTACAAAATACATGACATATATTTAATAAGTGCATATGAATATGTATGTATATACATACATATATGTAGGTATATATATGTGTGTATGTGTATGCATATATATATATATATACACATATATATTTACCATTACTATTTTAATACAAGGAAGAAAATTGAATAATTAAGCAATATTTTATCTAAATTACTAATTTTTAAAAAATTCTAATAGTAATAAGCAAGATAGATCAAAGACTAATAAATTTATTTTCATCTATTAAGAAAGTAAAGTTTAGAGAGTTTGTTATTAAGGCAAGTTTGGGTGGAAAGCCAGAACTAGGGCATAGGTTTACTGATTCCCAGATCAATGCCCTTCCATTTTACTACACTAGTAAATGCACTAACACAGGAAATAAGAATAATAACACCTATTTGTTCCTTTCACCCAAGGTTCTCAGTGTGCCTTGCTAATTGTACCTACAGTCAGAGAAAATAAAGCTCTTACCCCTTCAGGATTTTGTCTAATTCATTCTGCAGCCAGTGGCTGAGCCCAAAGTACAGCCCTTCTTTCATTTTGATCAAAAGATCATATTGGTTATGCCAACCTATTAATGTCTAGAGAAGCTGTGAGTTAAATTTCTGTGCTTCAAAGGATAGAAAGCATTATTTCTGTTTTGAGATGGTATTAAAAAAAAGATTCTGCATGTAGGAGGTTCATTCAGCACACACTTCTAACATACTTTTAAATCTCTCTTAAAATAGAAATCTGTCTAGTTCCTCTGGATCTCTTATAAATTGCTAATGTCAATGCTAAGAATATGTTATTTAGTTTGAACTTTTAAAAGCAGGAACATTTATAAGTTAAGAATTATTACATAGGATCTCAATTGGATAATGCAAATGTTAGCGTTTAAGTGCTTATATTTTTCATCCTTACATCAGTTTTAGGAGATCATATTTATAAAAGATGGTTGGCATACAGCAGCCATTCTTTAATTCAGTTCTTTGGAATAAGTGATGGTTATGATCAAGCATTTATAGATAATATTTCTGGAAATAAATGTGTGTAATAAGGTTAAATAATGAATCAGATTAGAAACGACAATTATAACTAAAATGGTGGAGAAAGGTTTACATACTTGAAAGTTTGGGGTTAAACATACTATAAAATATACATATTTTATACATTTTAAATCTTACTCTTTGAGCCTTTTACTCAAAGCCTCGATCTCATCTATATTTATTCAACTCTTGCTTCTTTATTATATAGGTACTTTAGTTTTGGCAGTTTTAAGATAATTCTCCTTTTCAGAAATTATTATATAATAATCAAATAATTGGATTCCCAAATAGTGGCAAAAATGACAAAATTGTTGTTTTCTGCTTTAAGTACTACACTGTTACACTGTCTAATTTATTAATCTATAAAACTCTTTGGGAGTCTCCAGTTGGTAAGTCGGGACTTACTGCACCATCTTTAACAACACCTGTTAACTTTCAGAGGTGGATGCTCCCTGTAATGTGATCCTTTCTTTCAAGAACATCCATTCCAACACCAGCTCTTGCTCTGCAGCATTTTCTAAGATGATCACAATTGGCTAATCAATTTAATAACTATAATTATTGAGTACCTTAAATATGGCAATGGCATTGTATTAATGGCAAGAATATAAACATTACATGCCATGTTCTCAACTTGTATACAGAATACAGGGCATCTTTAGCACAGCTACTGTACAGGAAAATTCATGGCAAACAAATTAAGGGGTATATAAAATTGAACAGGAGTACATTTTAAAAAGCTAGATGTAAGATTCAGAGGAGGTATAATATATTAGTTTTTATATTGTTTCTCTATCCAGACTACATCAATTTAAATTCCAACTTAGCCAATCAGTTGCTGAGTGATTTGGGGTAAGTTACTTAAACTTGCTAACAGATATTTATTATGTGTTGCTTCTTCATTTAAACATTAGTGATAGTAGTGTATATGTACTTCAAAGATTTATTGTTAGAATTAAATAAGTAAATATACATAATAGTGTCTGGCACATGGAAACACTATATAAGTGTTACCTATTAGTAGTAGTAGCACTATATCCAAGAATAAGTAATATAATAATGTATTGTACATGAGGTGTCTAACAGAATGCTTGTTTTATAGTAACCAGCAAAAAAATGTTACTTTATTATCAGCATTATTATATGTGCTAGGTTGCTATGCTATGTTTTGGGAAAAGTAAAACCCAACCAAAGCATACCAAACAAAAAAATATATGCACAGATGAGTGAGGGCTGATAGAGTCATACAACTCTACATCTAATTAAGAGACAAATAATATTTTGTAATGTGTTTAAGAGATAGATTTTGAAAGTTGTGTGGAAAAAGAGATGAGGGATAGTCTAAAAAATTAATCCCAGAGGACATCTTAGGGTGAGACAAACAACAGTAAATAAAAACTCCAAACCTGGTATTGCTTCTGTGTCCTGGGCTGTGCCGACAGTCAACTCCCAATATTAAACTGTAATCAGTTGCCATATGCTGGCAAAATAACAATTTTTATTCCCTGAAAAATGACAAAAGGGCTATAATGGTAGGATAAGTGCTAAAAAAGAAAAAAATAAGCCACAAAAAAGTAGCCACCTAGAACTTCCTCTTCCTACCAAAATAGAAAACAAAAGTAAATATTAGATTCTCAGTAAGATTGCACGTATTTATGCCTCCATCAAAGACTTGTAAGATACATCTCTGTTAACTTGCCTATCTGGCAGAGAAGTTACATGAATTTTGGAGAATGACAATGGGTTATCATAAACATAACCACTAGCAATTCCAATTTCCTTTACTACTCTGGATCTCTTCTTTTTATTGGAACAAATCAGTGTAGCATCTGGTAACTGGTATGCAACTACTGATTTAGTGAATGCTTTATTTTCTGTTCTTAAAGACTACCAAAAGTGTTTTGAATTCAGTTGGCAGAGCTGGCAGTACTCCTACTGTTTTAGTCCTTTTGGGCTGCTATAACAAAGTACCATAAAGTGGGTAGCCTATAAACAACAGAAAGTTATTTCTTACAGTTCTGCATGCTGGCAAGTCCAAGATCAAGACACTAGCATGTTCAAAATTTGGTGAGGGCTTGTTTCCTGTTGCATAGATGACGTCTTTTTGCTACAGTCTCATATGGTGGAAAAGGAGGAAAAGTTCCCTTCGATGCGCCCTTTTCTTGGAGATGGGGGTCTCACTACTTTGCTCTGGATGGGCTTAAATTTATGATCCTCCTACCTCAGTCTCCCAAATAGCTGAGACTTTAGGAGTGTGCCACCATGTCTAACTATCTTGGACCTCTTTCATAAGGACACTAATCTCATTACAAGGTCCCTGTCTTCATGACCTGATCACCTTCCAAAAGGTCCCACCTCCTAACATCATCACCTTGGGAGCTAGGATTTCAACGTAGGAATTTGGGAACACACAAACATTCAGATTGTACATAACACCTACCCTTTCTAATTTCTAACTTGTCAGGTTTTCTGTCATAAACTAATCTCCAGGGATTTTGCTTAGTCTGCCATTTCTTAGAACATCATACTGATCTGCTACACTTACAGTATCGTACTTATTGAATTTGCCAAGCAGGGCCTAGTAAATAACCCATGCACTTGGTGATTGATATAGTTTGTCTGTTTCCCCACCCAAATCTCATCTTGAATTGTAGTTCCCATAATCCCCATATGTCCTGCCAGAGACCAGGTGGGAGGTAATTGAATCATGGGGGTGGTTTCCCCCATGCTATTCTCGTGATGTGAGTTAAGTTCTCACACGACCTGATGGTTTTATAAGGGGCTTCCCCCTTTGCTATGTTCTCATTTTTCTTGTTTCTGTCACCCTGTAAAAGGGACATATTTTCTCCTCCCTCTGCCATTATTGTAAGTTTCTTGAGGTTTCCCCAGCCATGCTGAACTGTGAGTCAATTAAGCCTATTTCCTTTATAAATTACCCAGTCTTGGGTATGTCCTTATAGCAGCATGAGAATGGACTAATACAGTGAGTTACATGCATGCCAGAGAGTAGGAAATAAACACATTGGAAATTTAGAGGATGGGACCTCAGTGGTGGAAGAAAAACTTCACATTATGATGGCAAGAGGAAGAGTAGGTCAGGGCAGACATTACGGAACATGTGGATTTGAGTGGGGCCTTAAACAGTAGTTGAGTCTTCTGTGGTAAGAGATGGGGGAAATGATGTCATCTACAGTAGAGAGAAAAATATGGAGGAAAAACATGGAAATGAGAAAGTGGAGCAGCACCAAAGCTGTTTTGGAAATGAACAGCAAAAACTAGAAAATAATGTAACTGGAAATGAAGCTGAAAAGGCAGGTTGTGGCTTGAATTGTCAAGATGAGAATTTGAATGTTATTTTAGATAACGAAGTGTACATTTGAACCAGATGAAATATTTCCATAGACCTGTTACCCTACAAGAAAATGCAGGAACTGACTGGAGGGAGTGGGTGTGAGGGGAACATCCAGTCATTTTTTGCCTTCCCCAATTCACTGACCTCAGGAGTCTGATAGATTATTATTGACTCCAAGGGAAGAGCTGCCCCTTTAATTGAACACTTACAATATCGGGTAGATTTCTTTACCTAGACTTTTAAAATCTCAAGTTGTAGAAAAAAAAGACATAATTCCAAATTACACTTTCCTGAATGGTAATTTCCACTGCTGTGACAGTTGCTTTGCCCATTAGTTTTTAACTCTCTGAATAGTTAATCTTTTAAAAAGAGAATAGATTGCACATCATTGATTGGATTTCTTACTTAGAAATGGTCTGAAAAAAAAATTATTGATATTTGTTTTATAATGAAATGTTTCCATTAGTGGCCTATATAGAAAGATGTCACTGGTCCACTTTCAAGGATTCAGTTTAATATACTTCTCTTGGTTGCAGAATAAGTAATAGTGACAGTGACAGTGGTAATAGTAGTGGTGGTAATACCATAGGTTATATTTATTTTGAATTTCCAAGTCAAAAATAGTTCTATCAATCCTGCCAACTATAGCCCTATGAAGTACTTCCTATTATTATTCCTATTTTACCGATCAGGAATCTATGGCACAGAAAAGTCTCTGACCATAATCAAGGTCACACAGCCAGAAAGCATCAGAACAGGCACTCCACACTAGCCAATATGGCTTCATAGACTACACCCTTAATTACTGTGTTGTTTGATGATCCTAGTGGTGTGATTAGTCATTCACAAAAAGATAAGTCTTGGGCATAATTACTGGAAACAGGTTATAGTTGTTTTTGTTTGTATTTATGGGTGAAAATAATTAGCATATATTTAAATGCGTGATCTCTGTACTATACGAATATTTCTCTAACTCCAGGGACAATGAATCATAAAGTGAATATGAATTATTATCATTCCTTCTTTTTAATCAACTTACAACCGTTGTTAGGCATTTTTTAAAGTTTATGGCATTATTTTGAAAAGTATAGTTCATGTAAGATTTCATAGTTATTCTGAAGTCGTGATTTTTTGGCCAATTTACTTCCAACATTGACTTCTTTGCCTTACATGAAAGACTTTAAAGTGTTTGGCCTCATGACCAATTATGTTAACACTTTATTCTGTGTACTTTACTCCATGTTGATGCTACTGTATTTGTTATAGACATGCAATTGTATGGATTTTGGTTTTTATTTTTCTGTGTTCAAATATTTAAACCTCATTTGTGAATCCTGTTTTTAGTTTCACCATAAAAGCTAGCTTAGGGCTGGGCCTAGTTAATCACTCTAAGTTTTAATTGTGATAATTCTGATCTTGCTTGATAGAGGTATAAACTATGCCTACAGGACAGTGTTCCTATGCCAGAAATAGTGAGGACCAATTAGTAAATGAATGACTCATCATTTTGTTTATAATCGACTTCCACAGACTAATTTTGTTTAAGCAATATTTTCTGCTTTAATCATGATGTTAGTGTATTAAAATGATGGTTGATTCTTGGCTCGTCCCCTATTCTGTAAGACATGATATGCTAATATATTCAGAAACCTAGAAATAGTTTCATTTATTGCTCATGGTAATGGCCAATAATCAAGGTATAATCTCATAATAAGCAATTCACTTTCAGAATAAAAGCACATATAAAAGAATATGTTTTAAATTTTCTAATTGTTGTCCTTTCCTGCAGATAATGATAGGTAATCTATTTTGTCATCTATGATTTACAAGTACAATACTTATTATGTTCATATTTTTAAATATTTTATTATATTCTCTTTACCTTTCTCAAATGGAACATTTCCTCAAGATAATGTTAATAATTATTTTCATTAAAAAATAGTAAACCTGGAGAAAATGCTCTGTATTTTATTACTGAGCAAGTCTTTACCAGACAGGTGATTTTTGAAAACATTTAATACTCTTGTAATAATTAAAACCTTTCTGTTTTACTCCAAACACATTTCATAGCATTTCTTTCTAGGTGAGTACATTTTGTATTTTTAAGCTAAAAAAATGCAACACAGCCTGCCATATATCATATTTGTTATTAAATGCAAAATTTAAATTGCACCTTTGCATTGGAAACCAAGCATGTGTTACAGAAATCTGAGGTCATCTTTAAAGTTCAAGAGGCTTTTCATAACGGTAAAATGAATACACACTTAAAAAAAAGTCAGTTTTATTCTATACAATTACTGTTAAAAATGAAATAGTTAAGGATAACATGTTTTGAAAATTAAAAAGGAAAAGGGAGATCACCAAATTATATTGCTTTTCTGGTGCATTGTTATAATTCTACAGAGTTTGTTGTATGTTAACTTTTTTCCTGTCTTTATTTTCTCTTCTTTTTACATAAAAAATGTTGTTGTATTCCAATATGCAATGGGCGATTAAGTATTAGAACCAGCTCTTTCATCTTTGAACATTTTGCTTATCATTGCTGGGCAAGAAGCAATCTTCAGTGGGACAAAATGAGAGTTATGTTATAAAGTAAAAACAAATCAGAGAGAGTGAAAGGCTTTTTGGGCAACAAGCCTTGCGTATTAGGGATGAAAAGGGCCATGTTTCCCAAGTTCATGAAAAAATTCATTCTGATTACATGAACAGCTATGGTTTCTGCAGTAATTATGTAAGCATGTAACATATATAGTTTGGCTTCTCATTAAGAAGTAAAGAATTCAATATTCTTTAGTAGAGTGTTAAATAGAGTAAATGAATCTGGCATTTTAACAGAAAAATATTCCTAGCACCTATAAGGTTTTCCATTTTATGTTCATGGGCTTACCTCAGCTCATTTTTGGTTGTTTGCTTTTTGGCTAGCACCCTCATGAATCAAGACTTTCCATATATGGAGGTTATTCAGTGTGTCCTTTACGAGTGGTTGTTACAGGTTTAAGGTACATGCAGGTAGATATGAAGAAGGCAGAGGAGGATTACAGGAAAATGGAAGAGAATGAGAAAATGTATGATTCTGTGGGAGAAACACTAGAATTAAAGTCAGAGCTCTCAGCTTTAAATTCATGCTGCATCATTCTGAGCAACTGTGGATGATTCCTTTAATCTTCTTTTGAGGTTCACTTTCTTCGTCAACGTGTAGGAGAATGCAGAGTCTGAAAAAAAAAATGCTTGAGATGCTTGCCTCATAGGCTCCTACATCAGATGATGTGTGATGGTGGCTTCTAAGTTGGGACACATTACTTAGATATTAGGGGGTATTTGAAAACAAGCACTGCAAAATTTGGAACTCCTAATACATATTTCAAGATGTCTAATAGTTTCTCTGAAACAGAAATATTTACGGTAAAACAACAACAACAACAACAACAACAACAACAAAAAACTTATGAAATCCTAGGTGCAGTTTGAATGACTCAGTTTTAACAAAATATCAACTATTTCCTTTGTACTTCCCCAAACATAAGAGTTGACTACAAAATAAAATAAACTGTCCTTCTTCTTCCAGATTTCTACAAGAAACTTTCAATGTTGTTGATTTGTTCATTGGCCAATTTTACATGTTCTTGTTTTCTTTTTATAAAGCATATGTAAAGAAGAAAGCAACCTGAGTTAAGATTTGTGCTGTCTTATATAATTTTTGTTTTTAGCAGGTGGGCAAGGCTGAATCCAGGTTTTGTGGAGCCTGAAGCTTAATCAATATGGGTGACACTCTTTGAGGAAAGGCATGCCAAATTACAAATATAAAATTAGGTATAAAAGTGGAATTTTATGTAGAATGACAGAACAAATTAAAATAAATCATGTCCCTTTCTTCTCAGATCTTTTTAGGCTATTTATTGAAAATGGTTACATTAAAGTGCTTCAGGATTACAACTTGACTTTTCCTCCTTGTGTGGAACTTTACAAACCCCAGCAATTCCTAGCAGACACATGGGCTGGTGCAAGGTGGATCTGATCCCGGCTATGAGGAAAATCTCTTAAGCTCCTTTTGTTCTCGTTTCTCTTCACTGGGGCTACCAAAGCATCCTACACAACGCGTTAAAAAGCATGAGAAGACTTTTTGAAGGATTACAGTCTTTCACCCCTTCAGCATAACTGATAAGTGGTATCAGGCAAGGACCACCAAAGGGTTCTTCATGTAGGTTTTGTTGTTGTTGTTTTTTGCCCATGAATTTTAATAAGATTTCCTAGAGGCTCTGAATGATCAATTGCTTTCTACCTCAAGGTGATTTGTATTTTGTTTTGTTTTCCAACTACCCTTCTTCCTTCCTCCTTAAGGCTGGTGCAGCCTTCACTTATTTATTTATTTTTAGTCTCTTTAATTTTATGGCATATAGTAGTTGTTCTCAAACTTGGCTGCATATCATCTGGAGAGCTTTCAAAACTACTCACGTGCAGTTATACCCCCAGAGACTATTATTTAATTAGTCTGGGATGATTTTACATGCAGCTAAAGTTGACAACTATTGTCTAAGATCCCAACAATCTGTATTTCTTTAAGATCTATCTTTTTTTTTTTAAAGGGGCAGAAATTGCTGAAAAAAATCTAGTCAAAATTATACATATGAGGCCCATTAATATGACACTGTTTTGTTTAAAATAAGAAGACTGCTGGGTTATTTTCAAATAGTAAAGATAATTGTTATCTTACTGAATGATTCTTAAAATCGATTGGACATTGGAATATCCTCTTACCTACTAAAAACAGGCAGAATTTAGAGATTCGCTTCATTCTGGTCTCTACATTTACTAACTTTTCTAATTTTGTTCAAACTAGATGGCTCCATTTATCAGGGTAGAAGGTTTTGTTTTTTTAAGATTTCTTAAAAATGATTTAAACAGTTTTTGTTTAAACATTTTTTATGATTGAAACAATTTATTTTACTTTTTAATCTTATTCTATGTTTATCATTTATCATACGTTGTTGCCTATTTTCTTACTGTGGTTGGTTTCATCAAGCTGCTGTGTTTTATTCTTTTTCCTCTTAGAAATGTGGACATTCTGGTATTTTTTTTTCTTGCTTTAATAACTACCTTGTTTTCCACTAATATTTAAAACAGTAGGACTTCTTCTTATACCAAGATGCACTGTTTTCTTTACCCTTTACTTAATGACCCCTTTACTTGAGGAGGGTCAGTGGCAGATCACAGAATACACAGCAGGGTAAATATAGAAGTGAGGGCTGAAAGCTGTGCTCTACAGTGGGATGGCTAGAGGATGGGGAAGCCCAAATGGGAAAGTTGGTGCAAGGTACTGATTCTAAAGTCCAAGTCAGGCACTGTGCCAAGTTAGAGGATGTGAGACAGTTTCCCTGTCATTCTGTGCAGAAAATGGCAGTATAAAGATTTATCTGCTGAAATAAATCTGTCATTTCAGTGATGAGACTAAGGTGAAGAGGTACCTTGATAGGTGTTCTCAACAATCCAACAACAACTGAGGTGTGATGCTGATCTCAGTGTTTTTATTAGGTTTTTTGATATGAGTGGATGTGTACAACCAGAGAGCATGCTTTTTTCCAGAATGAGGCAGGATTCTGCAGTTGCTAGGACTGAAGCAAAGGCCACATCTTTTTGTGAGTAACACATTCAATTTAGAATCTTGTGGCCAGTATTTAAAAATAAATGAAATTGAATAGAACTGGTAAAAAATGCTATGGGGTAACTCCTGCTTCACAGAACTTAAATGGATGAACCTAGAATCAGAGTGTATGTAATGAACTTCCAACTAAGCATAGTTAACAAAGAAGAAGCATAGAAAGAAGGGAATTCTGACAGTAGCTTGGTGCTTTTAGTTCTAGAATATCTGATCAAAAGCTAAGAGTTGTGAGTAGGGTAGTGGAAGTCTGGGGATTATTTCATGTGCCTCCTATGGGAGTTAGGGAGAAGATGAGAGAAGTATGGTATTCTGAATCTCTCTATGAGAGTACTGTGGAAATAGGGTGTCTTGGTAGAGAAAACAGTGTATCTTGGTATAAAAAGAAGTTTTACTGTTTCAAATATTGGTGGAGAACATAGGTAGCTATTAAAGGAAGAAAAAAAAAATGCCAGAATGTCCACATTTCTGCGAGGAAAAAGAATGCATAGCAGCTTGATTAAACCAACTGCAGTAAGAAAAAAGGCAACAATGTATGATAAATGATAAACATAAAATAGGATTGAAAAGTAAAATAAATTGTTTAAATCATTATAAAAAATGTTTAAGACAATTCTTCTGTCCGCCTAAGGAAAAGAACTGAGGCAAACTTAATATAAGTAGAGAGTTTATTTGGGCCAAGTTTGAAGTTTGCAGCCTGCGAACATCATTTCAATTTGCCCTTAATATACGCTCTGATTAACCAAAGCTATAAATAGTTTTCTAAAGGAAAAGAGACAGCAGTTCTTAAGTGGTTTACCAAAAATATATATTAAAATAACAAAAGCTATTGTGGTCTCTACATTGTTCTTTGTATTACAAATTTCAGGAATATGAAGATAACGGGTGTGGCAGCTGCACTGGAACAAGATTACTTTAAACAATTACCCCTGAACATGGGGGGAATGTCACTGAAGTCCATACTCTGTCTCTCTGAACCTGATACATTTGTGTACCTCACATAGCTCAGAACACTATTTTCCTTTTCTCACTTCTACTGAAAGGAAAGTGGACAATAAGCTGAATGAAAACAAAAACAAAAATTCCAGTTAAATACAGCTTATAAAAATAATTGAACAAATTAATAAATTATGCCAGTAAAAAGGTATATCTTACTGAGTATTATGGTCCAAAAAAATTGATGGCCATTATTTTAGGTAGTTGGATGATTTCAACCTGAGTATATGTACTTGTTTGGTTGATTCACCTATTCTTTCATTTGTTCAAGAAATATTTATTAAATGTTTTTCAATAACTGGTGAAAGTGTTTGCATTACAAAGAAAACAAGAAAAGCAGTTCCTGATTTCATGATGTCTATATTCTAATGGAGGGGATAAGTAATAAACTATTTAGTAAGCCAAAAATAACTTCATACTGTAATAAGAGTTCTGTGGGAAAGAGATAGGGTATTTGCTATAGAATAGCAGGAGGTGACATAATGTAGAAAGTGTGATCAGGGAAGGTTACTGAGAAAATGATATTTAGTTGAGTTCACTTCAACTTCTGTTGGATAGAAGGTTTGAATTTGCACATCTGATATTTTACAGCTAGTTTCCTGTTTCTCAACCTCAAACGTCACATAACATTTATAAAGGGAGTTATTTCATCTCCCCCTATAAAGTGAGGATCTAATTTCTACAGACTTACAATGGGCTCATCCACTTAATTAAATTATTTGGAATCAAATTAGACTTATTTTATTTGCCTTTAAGTTTAAAAATACATATGAATGTGAAGGGAAGGAAAAGAACCTCTAAAAAAAAAATCTCTAAAACAGCCTTCTAAAAATAACATCAAAAACCCAAGTAATTATCTAAATAGGCTTCATATTCAAAGAGAAATTACCAATTAACCTTCCACTGGCCCCCTATGAGGAAAGACAGCAAGAGAGTTGAAGAGTGAGGAATTCCTACAGTGGGAGGATCTGATCCATTTTGCAGGACGCCCTTGCTGAAGGCAATACTCACTTGAAAGAAAATCCCAGCCACTGATTCCACTTAAGTTTAGAACCTCTTAAGGGCTGAAAGGGAAAGATTTGTTTGCTGAGAGAAAAACAATCAAAACACGGAGAGGGTTGGCTAAGGAGCCTGCCCACAGTCTGGTCTGTTTTCTGTCAGTAGGTTTGGGTTTGGCAATGGATATAACCAAGAAAATTGTTTTATTTTGAGCTCAATACTGGTGAGATGCAATATACAAACATTGTCTAAGCTGTATAATCTTAATTTGCTGATAAGAAGAGGATGTAATGTTTGTATTAGAATCAAATGCCTTTCTGTAATTCAGACACTATGTGCCATACCCATAGCTTCTCCTTGGTAGGTTCGGCTGTCCTTACGTGACTTAGAGAAGCAGCATATTTTAAGAAAATCCTTACATGAAAATTGAAAATAGAAAGCAAAAAGCAGGGTGTTCTCTTTTCATTGCTACCATCAACACTATCTGTCCCTCCATTTTCATATTTAGTGAATTGTTTTAACGCTGTTTACTTATGAATGTTTTCTTTTAAGTTATGAACTCCTTGAGGGATCTTGTATTTTTTTTTCTCTCTCTTATTTTTTTGACAGTCTCATTCTGTCACCTAGGCTGGAGTGCAGCGGCGCTTTCTCACTGCAACCTCCGCCTCGTGGGTTCAAGCACTTCTTGTGCCTCAGCCATGGAGTAGCTGGGATTACAGGAATGTGCTACCATGCTGAGCTAATTTTTTGTACTTTTAGTAAAGAAGGGATTTTGCTATGTTGGCCATGCTGGTCTCGAACTCCTGGGCTCAGGGGTGATCCGCTCTTCTCAGCCTCCCAAAGTGCTAGGATTATAGGCATGACCCACTGCACCCAGCCAGATCTTGTTTATCTTTATAATATCAGTGCCAAACCATTTCTGACCTATTGAGACAATGCTGAATTTAAAACAAAATTGAGAATGCTTTATCAACCTTACCAAAAATGTATAAATGTGCTCCAACTTGGGCTTTTGTCCCTTTCCCTACGATAAAATTATTTGTTTGCCAGTGACTTCCATGGTCTTCAGCGGCCGATACTGTACCTATCATCAGCATTTGACATGATTAGCTTTGCTCTTCTTCTGGGAAAACATAAGTTTTTGTTTTTCTCCCTTCCTCAACCACTGGAGTGCCTCATGGCTCAGGTCTAGAATCCGTTCTTCATCAACACTATCTAGATGATCTTATTTACTCTCTTTCAGTGTGACATCCACATTTATATGAAAACCCCAAGAGCTCCCCCTTGAACAGCAGTATCATCTTGCCAGTAGCTTTCATTTGGTTGCATAACCGACATCTCAATTGCACCTGGACAACATCGAAGCCTGATTTTTCTCCCTCAAGCCGGTTTCTCTTTAAGTCTTTCGTTCTTTATAAATGGTACCTCCACTCTTCCAGGGACTCAGGCCCCCAAATTTGGAATGTCCCTCACTCCTTTCTCTGCTACCCCAAGTAATGAATTGACTAGTACAATCCTACTGTCTCCTCCTTCAATATATATTCAGAAACTGACCACTTTTTTCCACCTTTATTGCTATTGTTGAAGCTAATGTAGTCTCTCATTTGGACTAAAGTTGGAAGCCTGAGCATTTAATTACAAAGTTCATTCTCCTTTCACCTTTTCCAGTTGATTTTCAAACCTGAATGTCCATTAGAATCTCCTGGGAAACTTTAAAAATAACTAATATTTAGGCATCACTCTCAGATCCCCTCATGTAATTTGTCTGGTGTGGGGTCCAGGCATGGATATTTTTCTTATTTTGATAATCTTTTATGGGTGATTCAAAGGTATAGTTGGGATTGAGAACCACTGTTACATCATGTTGAAGTTGGGGACGGGGTTGAAGTATATCATACTGTAATCTTTTAAAAATGCAGTCTGTGAACCCCAAATATCTAAGACCGGTCTCAGTCAATTTAGAAAGTTTATTTTGCCAAAGGTAAGTATGAGCACCTGTGACACAGCCTCGGGAGGTCCTGATGACATGTGCCCAAGGTAGTTGGGCACAGCTTGGTTTTAAACATTTTAGGGAGACATGAGACAGCAATTAATACGTGGAAGATGTACAGTGGTTCCATCCTGGGGGCTTCCAGGTCATAGGTGGGTAAGAGACAAACGGTTATATACTTTCCAGTTTCTGATTAGCCTTTCCAAAAGAAGCAATCAGATACGCATTTATCTCAGTAAGCAGAGGGATAACTTTGGATTTTGTCTGTCCTTTGCCCACAAGGCAATTCCTTGTGAAGGAGGTGTGTAGCTGTTTTATTTAGCAGCCAACATTTTTGTTTTGTTTTGTTTTATATTTTGAGACAGAGTTTCACTTTTGTCACCCAGGCTGGAGTGCAATGGCACAATCTTGATTCATTGCTTCCTCCACCACCTGGCCTCAGCCTCCCAAGTAGCTGGAGTTATAAGCACCCACCACCATGCCTGGCTAATTTTTTGAACTTTTAGTAGAGGCAATGTTTCACTATGTTGGACAGGCTAGTCTTGAACTCCTGACCTCGTGATCCGCCCACCTTGGCCTCACAAAGGCTGGGATTACAGACATGAGCCACTGTGTCCTGCTGCTATCTTTTTAAAGAATAACATGGGAGGCAGGTTTGCCCTAAGCAGTTCCCAGCTTGACTCTTCTTTTTGGCTTAGTAATTTTGGGGTCCCAAGATTGATTTTCCCTTCATAGGTCCAAGGTCAACAGCATCAATCTTCTTTGAGAACTTGTTAGAAAAGCCAAAACCCTGAATTAGAGATTCCAGGCTTAGGGTCCAACAGTCTGCATTTTAACAAGCTATCCAATGCACAGCAATGTTTGAGAACCCTTAACACAGAAATCAAGGGCCTTGGCTTTGGGATGAAAAAGATCTAGGTCTTAAGTGGACTTTCAACACTTGATAGCCATGCATACTAAATCAAGTAAGTCAATGCCTCTAGGCCTTGATTTACCCAGATGTGGACAAAGATAATGTTATTTACTGCTCTGAAAAATAATGAAATACTTAATGTAAATCACTTGGCCCATATCAATTGTTCAACAAATAGTAACTAATATTAAGGTGCATTTTGGAAAGCGTAATGAGTCACAAACTGAGCCTATAAAGAAGCCTATTTTTAAAAATCTGGGAAAGATAATTATGGAAATATAAAGTAGGTAATCTGATAATTGTAAGAGTATATTATGCTTTAGAAGACATTCAACAGCTAATATTGAAAAATAGGCAAAAATGTCCAGCCTATGGAATACTAAAAGAGTTGATTTCCTCAACAGAATTGGAACTAACTCATGCATATTGTTGGACATATAATAATTATATAACTAATAGCTATACTAACATTTCCTACTTTTTCCTTTTGTTAGATAAAGATATTGCTGACTTGGTTTTAGCTTCATCTATTTAAATACTTTACTAATGTTTAGATAATAGATTTGGTCATGCAAAGTACTGATGGCAAATGGGTGAGATTTGAACTTTGGGCTTACGTAAACTTCGTTTGTGAGCCAAGTCTCACTCCCTCCTCTTCTTCCTTAGAGATCCAGAGTTTAAAAGCATTTGTATGTGGCCGACAGGAGGAAGGCATGTGTTGAGAAAAGGAAAAGATTCCTGAGATTTTAAATCAGATTCACCTATTTATTCTGGAACTTTTCTTTTGTGGTTTAGTGACAAAGGACTTTGTATGTGTATGTATGTGTGAGCACATGTGTTCATCATTAAGATATCCTTACAAGGTTACCAAAGATTATTATCTGTTTTAAATTACTTAGATCTATCTATCTATCTATCAATCAACTGATCTATCTATCATCTGTCTGTTGTCTGCCTGTCTGCCAGTCTGCTGGGTGTGTGTGCGTAAAAATTGTAAAATAGTAATACCAGTACATACTTCACAGTCTTTTAGGGTATTTACAATTGGATTTACTGTTACCATCAAAATTGTCATAAATTTGAGGAATGTGAGGTGTTATACAAGAGAATTAAACTAAGGCTTGACTTCTTTGCTTCAGAAGATGCTTCATGTAGATTAAATAAAATCCTGAAGGTGCTTGAAAAGTTTTTTAAAAACAATGAGAATTTAAACTTGGAGATAGGTAGGTAGAAAGATAAATTATTGGGCAAGATGGAAGTATTAATTTGAGAACATTAGCTGAAAAATGTGAGTGCAGGGGATATTGCATAATAAACTAGCACATGCACATGAAGAGAGTTCTCAAAAACATGTCACCGTATTGGAGAGAAAATGCTAAGAATAATCTTCCCATTGAACTAAAAGTTCAGTTTTTGGCTGAATATTTCTCATGGATTTAGGATAAAAATAATTGACCTTACTAATTGACTTGTGTTTAAATATGACTTTAACAGTCATTCTATTGGGAGGTATATTTTTTATTATTGGAGTTTAGAATACGGTCATGTCATTTATGTGAAAAAAATAACCATCAGTGAATCAAAAGATATAGTATAGTATAGCAAATTTTCAATTGGGGTTCTGGCATTCATTTCATTAAATTTTCTTTTATTGAAATGAAAAAAAAAAATAACATAAGCCGGTGTGCATTTGGATAATCAAAAAGGGAGAGAATTTCAGTTTATGCATTTAAGCATTTTTCAGTAATACATTACTGCAAAATTTATAATACCATGAATTCTAGATCAGCACTTTAAATGAGGCAATTAAACCTTTGTGCAAGTACTTGTTTCTTTCTTCTAAAAAAATACTGGTCACTAATTTTCTGTTTTCTAGTTGTAAAAAGGAAGCTTTATAGGTTAATTTTACTCTGGTTAATCTTGTCAACAGATTATTGAAGATTTGTAAGACTGTTTACTAATCCACAAAAAATGAGGTTACCATAGTAACAAGTATGTCTTTAATACTCTGCTTATGTAACCTCTGAGATTCAGAATAGTTTTAATCTGAACTCTTTTATCAGCTACACTGATTTCAGATGCTCTATTGCACTTTGTACTATAAAGGAAAATGCTTTCTTTACTGATTATGCAAGCCTGAGTATTTTTAGACAATTTGTTTATAATACAGTCCAAGTGCCTTGGATGTTTGGGAAATTTTAAAGGCGGAGATAATTTAAAAGCACTTTCAAAAGACTTTGGGAATAGCAAAGAGGTGGTGGTGGAATATTTGCTTAAGTAACTGTGGACTTAGAGTTTCAGTTTTCAGAAATGCCTTGAAGTAAAAAGGATCGTTTGATGCATATGTTATTCTGAAAAATTCTCCTATAGGGAGATTACATCTTGTTATTGGGAGACTATCTTATTAACTCAGATCATGTAAAGAAACACAAATCTTGCTTACTTCCTAATAAGTTCTGCTACAAATAATGTATACATGGTTTTTTGCAAGGAATGAGTGGAATTGAGGTTCTGGAAATGTAACACACTCTGCATATGGCTCATTTTCTTGCTGTTGAGACTTTCTACATGCTGTTGCCTCTATATGGAATGATTTCATCATTTCTGCACACCTCCATCCCTATCATGCCCCTAATATTTCTTGGTTTACTTTTATTTGTTCTTTACATCTTATCTGAGATATCATATTCTCTGGGAATATTGTTATGTTAAGACTTTTTATACATGCTCTTATAATATCTCTTGAAGATAGTTTCATGCCTAATTGTAATGGTTGGTTCACTTGTCTGTCATTCACTTGCTCAGATGTCCTGAAGGAAAAGGCCAGGTATTATGACTTGGCCTTGGTGCTGTGGGCTTGAAGACGTACTTAGTGCCTTCATTCATGGGAGGTTTCCGATAAATATTATGCCAAGTAGCTGTATTCATTTCCTATGGCTGCCATAACAAAATACCATAAACTGGAAAGCTTAGAACACAGAAATCTATTTTGTCCAGTTCTGGAGGTGAAGTGTCTGAAAACAAGGTGTTAGAGTTGGTTCCTGCTAGAGGCTCTCAGGGAGAATCTGTTCCATGCTTTACTCCTAGCATCCTTGCAGTTACTGGCAATACTTGGTATCCTTTGGTTTGCAGTCATCACATCATTGTAATCAATCTCTGACTCTGTCTTCACATAATATTCTCCCGTGTCTTTGTTTGTCTCTTTTCTTCTCATAAGGACACCAATTATATTGGATGAGGTCCGCCCTATGACCTTATCTTAACTGTGTCTCCAAAGACCCTATTTCCAAATGAGGTCACATTTACAGATATCAGAGTTTAGGACTTCAAGATACCTTTTAGGGAACAAAATGCAGCTTGCAACAGAAACCATCTAGTGCATTTTGCCTTTAGGACTGGATTAATATACAACCTCAATCAGGTTGAGTCACTCAGTTGCTAACTAGTTCATTGTTTAGTCATTTTACTTAACAGGATGACATTCACAGGATGAAAAGTACTTGGTCTGATTATTTGAATTGTCTTGACATCCAGGCCTGATAATTCCTTTGAGAATTTTATTTACTGATAGTAGACTCTGATTTAGTCAACAAATGTATGAACTAGCTTGCTATATGGTTACAACTGCAGCAGTTCTAAAAAGAATAAATTTATTTGCAACAATTTCAGAAAGAACGAGGCCCAAGGAACTGTGTTGTATTCAGGGTTGTTAATTCTTATGTATAACTCAAAGTCTTACATTTTTAATTTAGGTCATCTTTATTTGGCACCCACTGCAAGGCAGGGGGAGAGGAGGCAACAGAAAAGTTATTTCTTGGCATTTAGAAACTAGTTGATTAGCATGCAAATTTTATTCAAAGTAATACAAAATATGCATCTATTATTTTTGGTTCATCAGATTGAGTTATTTTTAATTTTAATAAGATGCAACAATAATTAAGTGACTTAAAATATATAATTTAATACTGAACTAGTTTTGCAGTAGCAATGATTGCCAGGTTGCACATGAAGTTCCAGGTACATGATCGGCTACAAGGTCTAACAGGGAGTAGACAGGGAATGGGACCTGGAAACCAGCCCGCCTTGGTGAGGACTAGAGAAGTCTGCAGAGTTCCAGGGAGAGGATAGCAAATAAACTTGAACTAGCACTAGGCAAGAGAGGGATTTTTAAACATTTGTGTGTGTTTGTGTGTGTGTGTGTTTTTGTGTGTGTGTCTGTTTCCTTATTGAATATGGTTTTAGGTTAAAAGGTTAATGTATTTTTGGACCTAATGGGGTGTGAATATGGACAGGTGGGAATATACATGAATGTTGATAGGTCTGTACATTTAGTACATAAATGGATATTGCAGCTAGTGGTAGATGCTTTACAATTTCCAAAAGACATATGTCCTACTTATCTAAATTAATAAGATGATAGTGTTTTAGAATATAAAAAATTATCACAAGGGGGTTTCTTATTTTTATTATTCCACTAAGCCAGCAGGGGGAAGTCACACATTACTTTTCGGTGGGCTTCAGAAATATTTCTTCAGACTTTTTCTTAAAAAGGTCCATGCTTTTGGTAAAAAAAAGTAAATAATTTAAAATAGAGTGCTTGTAGTTATGATTCTCATAAGTATGCTAGTATCGATTCAAAAAAGCAGCCTTCAACTTTAAGTTAACTTTTCTAAATAAAAAATAAATGAAACACCTCAATATTACTGGCAAAAACTATTAATTATTTTGTTGTTGAGATATTAATAATGTTTCCAAGTGGTTAATTTTATTTGTGACCTCAGAAATGTAATCACTAAACTTAAATGACACTGCAAAAAGTAAAGGAGAGTCTCTTGGTCAATATTTAGTGCTAAAAGTAAATTATTTTTGTATATGCCACTGCGTTCTTCATCTTTTTTATTTTTTTGCAGTTAAAAATATCTGAGGAAGAAAAACATTTTAACTTTCAATATACAAACAAGAATAGATTTTTGCCAACATAGAACACAGTACGGGGACTCTATGGCTATTGTTTCTGAGAATATAAGAGGTGATTGCATCACACTGTGCATTCTGTGGGAAACATGCTGTAATGCTCATATGGCTAATAATGGAATGATCTAAGTCAATACATTGTGCGGTTTCGAGTGACACAGAAGAATTACACCATTATTCTTTGTATTTTGGTTTCTGTACTAAGTTAATCACATTCGCTGTTTCATCATCAATTATCATTCACTCATTTTGTAACATTTTAGCGTCTTAATTTAATATTATTGTATAGTTTCTGTTTACTACAGCTGGTTGCAATAGACTCAAATGACAATTTCAGAGCTATGTATAAAAGACCACAAAAAATAAATATTCGAAACAGAAACATCATACTTCTAGAAAGTATAAAAGTTAAGTATGAGTAAGGTGTCAAAAGTTTTGAAAACTGGAATGCATTTGTCTCATTATACATAAATTCTTGTACTTGAAATATGTGTGTTTTTAAAAATAAATCATTAGGTAACATTTATCTCAAAAGTCATAAATTCTTAATCATTATGATTGTTTTATGTTGCCAATTACATATAAACATTAAATTAAAGAGAAAACGAAAATAATGACCACATAGTTAACAAATATGCCAAAATATAAAATGTTATAAAAAAGATTCAGTTCAAGAAGGAGGACAAAAGGCATTAAAATAGTATGTACTATAAAGACAAAACCACATACTTTATATAATGCATATTTTATGGAATTTTAATTATGCTACACACACACCCACACACACACTCACACACACACCCATACACACACACACCCACAAACACACCTCCACTAAAATGTGGAGGAAAAAATTTACAGTGGGAGGGGAGGCAGAACAAAAAGGTGACAAGATATCTATACCTCCGAATCTGTATCTGCCATCACCAAGACTTCTTTCAAAGTGTTAAACCTCGAAGTGTATCCAGGAACCAGCCTTCAGAAGAATATTTTTCCAAAGTGCTGTTGAATTAAAATCACAAATGGCTAATGAAATAGGAACGAAATAATTATTTTCTCTCATTTGCTAGAGAAAATACTGAGCTGTGAGCTTTTCTTTTCACTACTGGGGTTAAAATATTAAGCATTCTATTCTTAAAGGAGTGTCTTTTTTCTAAAGATTTATGATCAGCAGCTGAATTTTAAAGCTGTGAAACACAGCGTTATATGTTATGCCTAGTGCAAACCTGACCTAGATTATTTTCTTTGACTAAAAATTATTAAAAAAAATCGATAATTTTATTGGCAGAAAAAGATACATGAATAAGTAGTAATCTTAAGAACAGAAAAGGCATCCAGACATACTGAAAAATTTGGGGCAGAGCAATTAGAGAGAAATGAGTCATTTTTTCTAGGGAGATTATATATTCTTTAACAGTAAGGTTTATGACTTATTTCTATTTCCCCACCTGTTCTTCCAGGAATAACTGCATGTAATAGTTACTAAATACATGTTTTTTAAATGATCAGGTTTCCTTTTAATTCATGTAACATCTTAATCTAGAAATGTAATCACAGAAATCACCCCATTTTTAGCTTTACTGACTGGAGATAAGGATTAATATTATAAAAAAGAGTGATTTGACATATGGTAGACCTAAGTGCATGAATTTTATATTCCCAGGTTTCATTTAAATTTCCTGTCATTTTATGTTGTTATTTGTAATATCTTTCTGTTAACATGCCTCATGGTAATTTAGGAGCAGTAACATAATGTTACTAAAAAAATACTAGGGCTCTAGGCTTAAAATGTTCACTTGCATTTAATATTACAGAAATTTACATGTTGGGATTAAGTGGCCTGAAATTCAAGTATGTAAGATAAAATGGAAATAATGCAACCTACTGCAATCCTATTGTGTCAATATTCAGGCAGGGCACAGAGGAAATACACAACAGGTTTTGAAACCAATCAAATTAATCATAGCTTAAGCTGGGCAAGAGAGAGGGAACGATTGCTATTCATCAGGTCATGCTGTGATGACAAAGGAAACAGATCTGATCATTTGATTACTGGGCTGTAGATACAGAATTGTGGAAACCATTCCCTAATAACTAACTTCTGGGAATGTGTGCAAGTATTTCTATGGCTTGGGAGTAGGAGTTGAATTGCTCTTATAATTTGTAGTATGTTTTAAGGTGAGCACCCCAGACACAACCAAAACTGTTCAAATATGAGATCAAACAATAATTCATGATTCACCGAAAACAATAAGGAAAAAGGAGCGAATAGTATGAAACTGATAAACAGAATATCAGAGTAGCAGTCCTTGAAGTATTATGAGCCAGAAATCTATAAATGAATTATCGGCTCCCACTTCTCATTTTAGTGTCATGTTAACCCCTTAAAACCTTTTTTTTGGTGTGTTCAATAGAAACAATGTACCTAATAGTCATCCAACTCATAGGCTCTACTTGAGGGTGGTAATTTGAGAGCCTAGAATGCCAGCTGAGGAAAGACATGGGAAGAAAGCCAAGATCAGCACTGCCTTTCTGTCAGCTCCTACTTGATTTTCCTTGCATCAGTGGTGCTATCTAAGAAAACTGCTAAATGGAGTGATGGATGTATGTGTTAATAATGTCTTTATCAGTATAATGAAGTGATGGTTGGTAATACTGGCCTCTGAGGATTTTTGAATCCAGATCTTGTAAAATATACAAGTCTTGGATCACCGTATAGCAGAAAGACAGTGCATCTCTTTGAAATGAAGGTGAACTTGACTAAAATTTCAGATATAACATTTTCTAGCTATATGACTTTGGACACCTTGCTTATTCTCTTTTCTTCACTTTCTTCATTTATAAAAGGGAGATGTTACATGTCCATTTATATGGTTCATGTAACATCCATGTCATATGGCTGCTGTAAAGAGAAAATGAAACCATATATGTGAACTGCTTACTGGAATACTGACAGGTAGAAGATGCTTATTTAATAGTTATTTCTATGGCCACAAGATGCTATTCACTATTTAAAAGCATCATCATTTGGAAATGAATACTATTATTTAAACTTGGTAGATATCAAATGCATTTTCCTACTTTCTGTTTGAAAAATATGATGTAAAATAAGTTAATACGAAGGAAATATTGGCAGTTCACAAAGTCATTTGCAATAATCTCCAAAGACTGAATACTTTGGGGCATCAAATTATGTAAGCCTACATAAGTACTTCTGCATTTTACTGAGTGAAGCTGATACTATAATTTTTTAATGTAATGATGCATTTTCATGGCTCCTGTCTGTGTAAAAGCCAAGAGTTCAAAGAAATGCATTAATATATGAATGCTTTTGCTCTCCACTTTCTTCTTGCTATCACAGACAAAACAACGTGTGAAAGGAGAGCTTATCATTTCAAAGAGATAATACCTTAAGTTTAAATGGCAATGTTTTCTTTCTTTCTTAGGACTTCCTTTCACAGGAAGAGTTAAACACCTATTACAGGTTGAATTTTGTCCTCTTCAAAGTCATATGTTGAAGTCTTAACTCCCAGCATCTCAGAATGTGAACTTATTAGAACTTTGGTCGTTGCAGATGTAATTAGTTAATATAAGGTCACATTGGAGTATAGCGGGCACTAATCAAATAAGACTAGTGTTCTTATAAAAAGGGAAAAAATTTAGACACAGATATCCCCAAAGAGAGAACACCATGTGACCATGCAGACGGAGATTAGGGTGATGCATCTGAAGACCACGGAATGCCAGTGGTCACCAGCAAACCACCAGAAACCAGGAGAGAGGCACAGAATGGATTCTCTCTCACAGCTCTTAGAAGGAATCCATATCATGAAATTGTATCCTCCAGAAGTGTGAGACAAGAAAATTCTGTTGTTTAAACCATCAGTTTGTGGTACTGTGTCATAGTAGCCCTAATGAGCTAGCACCAGATAATTAATTAGAACATGAATTCTGGGAAACTGTGTATAAACTTGTATTTGGCTTCAAGAATTTTATTGCTATGAAATAAGTTACCACAATTAAGCAGCTTAAAAGAACACACATTTATTATCTGATAGTTTCTATAGGTCAAGAGTCCAGGCATAGGTTCTCACAAGGCTGCAATCAAGATATTAGCCAGGCTACATTCTTATTTGAAGGCTTGAACTAGGGAAGAATCTACTTCTGAGCCCATTCACGTTGTTGGCAGAATTCTTTTCCTTGTGGTTGCTTGATGGGTTTCCATTTTTCCCCCTAATTGTTGCCTGGGGATTAATCTCTGCTGCTAGAGGCTGTCTGCTGTTCCTTACTTGGTACCTGTTGCACAGTCAGTTCAGCACATTGGCTGTTCCCTTTTTCAGGGTTCTCCTCCTCTATTCTACTAAGTGTAAGCCTCCAGTAGAGCCTTATGTAATGTAAGATAATGTTAGTAGCATCTCATCACCGTTGCCATATTTTATTGGTGAGATAAATTCACAGGTTTCATGCAAACTCAAAGGCAGATTAACTACACAAGGATGTAACTTGTTAGGAGTCACTATAGGATAGGATAATAAAAAATGGTGTTTTTTGTAACAAAAAAGCACCATCAGCATTCACATGTGCACATGCTCAGGAACACACACACACACACGAAGCAGATCAGCTGTTCAATTAGAAAATCATCATAGCATAACAAAACCTGCAACTCCATCATAATCAAGTTCTAAAGACAGGGCTATAGACTTATATTTACCTGAAGAAGATTAACCATTACAGACCAAGATACTCTGGGATGTCCACTTTTTCTAAGACTCTTTAGTTTTTCAATATTTCCCAAGCTATGATTAAACATATTACCATCTTTTATACACATAAAAAAGATATATTTAAACACCTCTGGTCTACACCTGAAATAGGAAGGAAGTGTCTATAATTATATAGGAAAAAAATGTTTAAATTGTAAGAATCAAAAGAAGGAGAAATAAAACTGACCAGAATTATTGATATATTTTTGATTAACTAGTTCTTTCAAAGAGATATATAACTAAATATAGTTAAAAAAGGGCTAAAATACTAATATTATAGATAAAAAAATTTTAATTAAACTTGATTGGAAAAGTATTTTTCAAGTCCCAAATCTGTTTATTCCAAAAAAGTTTGCATATTGTGATTCAGTTATAATTTGGACATATACTACAAGGTAAATTGCATTTCTGTTAATACTATGTTTTTCTAGGTATGCAGTTAAAAGGGAAAACATTTCAAAATTTAACTCAAACTTACATATTACCTGAGTTCACATTAAGATCATGGAGTGTATTCTCTTGTATCTTTACATTTGGAAAGTGTTTTTTTGAGGTTATATATTGATATATTAAGCAGACATTCTGCAGAGTTAAAATTAAAACATACATACCATATAAAAAGGTCAGTCAGTGAGGATTGCTTTCTAAATTTTAAGTCCCCAGATAGCCATCAGTCAGCCAGCAGAAAAATTCCTTTTGAAGTCATGGAATCTCCAGTTTGTATCTCTGACATTATGTTGAGATTCGACAGATGGAAGCCCAGCAGCAGACCTGCAAAGTGGCTGCCAAATGAGGCACATATACCTAGCAGAGTGGTGTCCTACACAGGTGGTCATCTCCTCCTTTCCAGAAACTTTAACATGACTCACTCCAAACTTGACTGTGCTGTAGCAATACTGACACGTTCTTCAGTCATTGGTGAATGTCAGTGGGCTCTTGGCTCTCTGCATAAGGAACTTTAGCACGCTCTCTGCTCTGTACATATGTCCAAGTTGGCAGTCAGTTGGCATGGTTGCTGAAGTGTCTCTTTCTGTCAGAAATCCTCCTCACCTTTGGGACACAGATAGACGATAGGAGTATGTCGGCAAGAATGCTATCATTGGCTGAGAAAGGATGTCCAGGGGAAAAAATTTGGAGATATTTTAGAAGCAATTTTATAAATTATCTCTATCAGTTAAATCAAGGATGTATTAATCTTCTCTAATACAGGCAAAATCCAATTAGAATAGGAAAAAATTATGACAATTTTAGCCAAGACTTCCATAATCTTTCATAGTTCATTATCACACCTTGAGCAGTTGAGCCATGAGTAGAGGTCCAGCTTATGGAGGACTAGAACAGCTTTTCTAACATAACATTATGCAAGGTATTTTAAAAAACCAAACTGATAGTCAGTATTCTTAATAAATTAAAATTACACGAACAGGTTACAAGAAACAGAATTATACAAGTACTCTAAATCAAGCTTGTCTAACCTGTAGCCCCAGATGGGTTTGAATGTGGCCCAACATGAATGCATAAACTTTCTTAAAACATTATGAGATGTTTTTTGTATTTTAGTTTTTTGTACTGAAGCTCATCAGCTCTTGTTAGTGTTAGTTTATTTTATTTGTAGCTGAAGACGATTCTTCTTCCAATGTGGCTCAGAGAAGCCAAAAGATTGGACACCCCTGCCTAACGCCCACTAATGAGTTTCCAAATACTTTCAGCATGATGTGCAAGTTTCTGCTCTCATATGCACATATGTCTATGCTTCCCATTTATTCTCATTGCCCAGCTAATGGAAGACATCCAAATCATTTTTGCTTCAAATTTGTCAGGTAACCTTGGAATAATGGGTTGAACTGGTTGCATTTTAAATGAACTTCTCTACTATTTTTCGATTTCAGTAATGTTATTTTTAATTGTTATTTTCATTTGTTCATCTATTCGTACCAACAACTATTTACTGAACTCATGACCTCCTGTTCAACACTTGAAGCAGTCCCTCCAACTATGCTCCCTAACTAATTGCATGAATCACTACTCACTCAAGACAAAATTTGAGAAACCTCCTTGGCTTTTTCCTTTCACTCATGTCTCACATGCAATCAGTTATTAGTTTTCTAATTCTATTTCCTAAATGTCACAGATCAGTCATTCTGTTTCCAAAGCCAACAGCAGTATTTTTTTTTTTTTGCAATGTATTCAAATAACCATGAATAGCACTGTTCAATCTAAATTTTGGGAAATATATCAAAGTCATTCTCTTTTATGATAGTAAGGACACATTTTTCACAGAAGGATAAATATTACCACTTTTAGTCATCCTTGGAAGAATAATTGTGAAATAGTATGGGCAGCAATTAGAGCAAATTTTGGAAGAAAATTTTTCCTTTTACATAGGAGTGGAGGTGGTGGACAGTTGAGTCTCATTTTTAGATGCGAAAAAGTTGTTAAAATGCTATTTAAAAAACTAAACTTATTATTTCACTGACGTGTATATCAGGAATGGAAACCTTAAACTTTTGTTTTGTGATAGACTAGAAATAGCAGAAGAGAGATTGTTAAGTCCCTATGCAGCCTGAATCCAGCACATTTCTGTTCTATTACAAGCCAAGGAGACTTACCTGAGTTCCAGTTTGATGGGTGAGTAAGCTGCCCTATGCCTTTCACAAAACAATGAATAATAATATGTAGAAAATTCTAGGGCAAAATAAAGAAAGAGAGGACTTGTGGTAAAATTGGACTTTATATTTACCTAGGCAAGTGCTGGCTGGGATCCTGACATCAGTCATCATTGGTTAGGTCCGATGTATTTGGAATGTAAATTAGTGACTACAAACGTGAGATCTCGTGGGGATTCAATCCATGGGGTTGAGTTTGGATCCTTCTGGGATCTTTAGCAAATAATTTACCTTCTCTTCGTTTCAGGGTCCTCACATAAAAAAAGACATAATAATAATAACACCCATCTTGTAATGGTGTGGTGAGGTTTAAATGAGATAATACACATAAACATTTAGATCACCATTGACCATGGAATAAGCGAGAAATAGATGGATGATATATAACAACTCTGATTGCAATTCATACCTTATAGCTGAAAGTGCAATTTATACTTACTTTATTTCCACATTCTACCTGCGTCCGGGTTGCCCTCTCTAACCCAGTCCACCATTGCTCACATAATTGCCAGAATGTTCCCTAAAACAGAATTAGTTATGTCATTTCCCCAGCCTCACATTTTTTGGGAACTCTTCATAGCTTTCCGATTAGATCAGACTTCTCAACTTGAAATGTTAGTAGGGCAACCATGATTTATTCTGGAAGCTTAAGAGTGAGAATTTACACTATTAATTACTTTCAGCAGCAGGCATAACTCTGGCCTATCCCAGGCAAACAGGGACATGAATACAAAATTCTTCTGTGGGCTGTTCTCCAGCCTCACCAGTCAATTTCCTGGTCCTCTGTTGCAGCTACACAGAGCCAACAAGTGTCCCTAAATTATCATTTTTTTCTGTGCCTTTGTACATATCACCCTCTTTGCCTGATAACCATTACAACCCTCACTCTCCCGTCCTCATTCATTCACAAAATTATATGTGTTCTTTTAAGCCATTGCCAAGTCTTAGAAATTGCCCTGGATTCATGAAATCTGAATCATTTATGTGTCTATGTTTAATGCAATCTGGGCATTCTTTATCACTGTAGAAATAAAATGATAATAGTTGCCAGATATATAATATCTTTAATGCCAATTACCCTGGTATCAGGATGATTTGTGTTTTCTCTAAACAACTCTGCAAAGTGTACTTATATTTTTTGAATGTTTAAAATTCAAAAGTAAGTGATGGAGACAATGTTCAAGTTCAGATAGATCTGTATCTAAGCACTTCTTTTCACCAAATTGACATCTCATCAAAACAGTTATTACAAAGAATTGTAATAAGCTATTAATTATCTCTGTGCCTACATTATAGATTTCTTGAAGGTTAATATTATTCCTTATTCATTTTTCCTTTTAAATTTTCTGTACCTTAGTCCAGCGTTCACCACATGATAAGAGTGATATAAGTGTTTGATGGATGAATACATCACTAAGGCTTGACCAGTTCAATGACTGAAAAATAGCCAGTTTCTTTCAGTTCAAAGGCATGCTTCCTGAGTTTTCTACCTTTGGACACATTTTCCACCCTGAGTGGGGTTCTGGTTCTTAAAGCTCAGCTGACTACCTAATAAAGTCCTGGAATCCTGAAACCAGCACTGGGTTAAAGCATTTGCAAAAAATATCAAGGTAGTCTTACACAGAAGGGAAGGCACAATGGCAGTACTTCATAGGAGGATAGTGGATCAGGAAAACAAAACATTTACTATATGATGCGTCAAGAATTTTAAATAACGACTGCCTCCATTATTGTGTTTTAGAATTAACCAGAAATGTGATTTTTCAACAACTTGCTAGAGAATTAAAAAAATGAGTTTCAATAAGGATAGGAAGAGAAAGAATGGGAGGTAATTTTGGAGCATAAGGGTACTGTGGAGGAGGCCAGGTCTTAATGGGACTTTGAAGCGGGGGACTTTGGATAGCTAGATGACAATATGGCGAGAGTGACAGGATGGTGGCTCTGGGATTCTGGTGATTTGGGGAAGGGAGGATCAGCTCATGAAAGAAGGGCAGTGGCACAGAAAAGAGCTTAGTCCTATGAAAACCCGAAGGCAAAATGAGTCTATTGTTGCCTCTTAAATTCCTGTCGACCACAGGCTGACTGCTGCAGACACAGATGGAATATCTCATAAACATGAGTCCTTGTATTATGGAAAGAAAAAGTGTCTGAGCATACTTTATGACACGAGCAGCTGAGCATGCAAACCTTTGGAAGGATCTGTGCAAATTAGTGACCTTTAATGCTGTGAATCTAAAATGTTAAACTCTTGCTATGCTATCTCAACACAATACAGAAACCCTTCCAGTTTTTATTTCTACTTTGGTTTTACTTGAATTACAGTGGGTGTGATTATGCAATATTTATAACACAGAGAGAAACTTAGAATATCAGAGCTAGAAGAGGACTTATGAATTCCCTAATTCAACGACCTCATTTTATAAATGATAACATGGAAGGAAAGAGACATTATATGATTTCCCTGAAGTTACACAGCTAGAGCGTAGTAAGCTAAGCCCGTCCAGGGTTCTGGTTTCTAGATTCAAATTTCAGTTTTCTTTTTTCAGTAGTGCATAGTTTCAGTGACAATTATATTATCAACTACTGCTCTCCCTGCATTGATAAATGTCTGATAAACACTGATTACATGTATGTATGTATATATATATATGTATATATATATATATATATATATATAGAGAGAGAGAGAGAGAGAGAGACAGAGAGAGAGAGAGAGAGACAGACAGACAGACAGACAGACTCTTCCTATGTTGCTGGACTCAAACTCCTGGGTTCAAGCTATCCTTCTGCCTCAGCCTCTCAAGTAGCTGGAATTACAGGAAAGTGCCACTATGCCTGGTTCATTCATATATATTTGAATATTTGAGAGCTTCATATACTTAGGGAAGTCAGGATCTTTCTTATGAGAAGGGGTAGATGCTGCTAACATTTATGTATAGCATTGAAATATGAAGTATTGCTAAATTTATTACTAGTAGATAGAAGACTGGAGGACAATAGCAACTTATAGGAAAACGTACTTCAAGTAAGAGGAATTGCTCAGTGACACAATTGTCTCTTATATTACACTCCTTTTAAAAAATATATTGTTTCTCAAAATGCGTTCGATAGGGCAGCACTGTTGGCATCACTTAGAAGCTTATTCAAAATACAGTTTCAAGTCTCACCCCTAACCTACTGGACAAGAATTTGCATTTCAAACAATCCCCAAGAGATTTATATGCATATCACATTTTTGAGAAGCACTCTTCTAGAGCACTGATTTATTTTTTTCATATTTTTCTCACCTTGAAAAAAAACCCTAGAAACCGATTTTGTTTTTTAAAACACCAATGTCTGGATGAAAACTCAGATTAGGCTTTTATGAGGCTACAAGTAGAAGAGAGTTAAGGTTAGGGTAAGAGACCTTCATGTTTTCTTCCAAAAATAAAAAGTTGAAGCAAATATAAATTGGAATTGGATCAGGATTTTGGTCTTTCTTGGTTATTTTGAACACAATACCAAAACAGTTTCTTTATTTGTTACAGGTTGAGAGTAATTATTCCTCAGGGCCAGAACTGGGATGAGGCCAGTGGGGTGCCTCATGGCTCTGAGAGTGGGTGCCTTCTGAATCATGCCTCCTCCTCGTTATAGCCTGTTATTCCTACACCACAGCGTTTGTGTGGGAAGTGCATGAGGAATGCATTGGAAGGTGCCATTTGTTCTTCATTTATTCAACAACCACTCTTTGCACATCTCTTATAGCAAAATAAGTGAGACGTAGTCCAATAATGAGAACATCATGGTTTGGATAGCTCAGAGGTGGCCTTCAACAAATTACTGCTGCATTAGGATCCTGAAACTAGAATTCTTTTCTCACCTCTGCCATTATTGGCTATATGTTCTCAGTCAAATCTCTTGGTCTTCTTGTGTCTCTATTTCCTTATGTTTTAACTGAAGGCACTATGCAGGATAACCCCCAAAGTACTTTGCATCTTTAGAAGCTTATATTATTCTTAACTATGCTGGAAATGCTGAACAAGCATGGGATTTTGGAGTAGCCAGATGTAAGATAAAATCTTCAAATCACCACTGAGTAAGCCTGGGAAAATTATGTAGTCTATCCATAACTCACTTCCCATGTGTGAAATGGAATCATATTGCCAGCCTTGCAGGCTTCCCTGTGACCATCAAATAAGATCAGATGTGTAGCTGGCATCATATCTATAGGAGGTGTAAATAAACGGGAACTATTATCAAGACATTCTTACAGGCTGAGGAAAGTCTTGTTTCCTACGATAGGCATGGCACATGGAAGGCTCAAGTTACTGTTTGCATTCTTCACCCGTGAAGGTGTCCATGAATTGAAATTAGCACTGTGTGTGAGCCTCATGGGATTCGAGTGTTGCTAAGGCAACCACTAATTTCCAAATCAGGGTAAATAGTTTCACAGAATTTACAGTTTCCTTTAACACATTGGATTCCAGTGAGGGCATACCTTTCCTTCCCCTGCTGCTCTGCACCCCAGTTAGGGCTGTGCACCTGCAGCTCTGTGAGCCAGGGGCAACTTTCATCTTCTGCCAACCACACTCTGAAGGAAACAGTCAGTAACAGAGGTCCTTGAGGTCTGTCAGCTTGACCTAGTGTTTACCTTTTGTACTTTGTCAAGTTGGAGTCACTTTCTTGACTCACACAGTAGGGCACGGAAACAGCTCCTTGCCACGTCCGTGTAATAGACTTCTAAGCAAAGAGGTCATGCGGTTCACAGTCATGTCATTCTGCCTTCCTTTCCCAACTCCCAACAATCCTTATTTCCCCTACTCATTCGTAGGAATTCCTGCAGAGAGTGAACCTATTATTAAGCTAGCATTGCCTCTCCTGCTACATTCTTGTTTTAAATTAGTCCTCTTCATTGTTGCAAATAATAGGCAACCACTTATATATCAATGAAAATTCACTGCACTGCTGTGGGATTATTTCAGTTCTCGATAAACTACACATTCCTGCCATTGTTTAAGGGGAGCGATTTTAAGTCTCTCTTGCTTCCTTTTAAATCTTTTCTTGTGGGAGTTATGGCCAATCTTCCTCATGTACTTAGCATATTTTCTCCTTGAACCCCTCTCAACAATGGGTACTGCAATAGTGGCATCTTTTTGTGATAATTCCTAGTGCTGTCTCCTGCTTTTGAATATGCCAGGAGCAAAGCATGAATACAATACTAAAAATGCATGGAAGCATGCTAATTACCTTCTTTGGAATATTTATGATTTTTTTTTTCTTTTCTGATCAAGTCCTGAAATCAGAAATAGCTTTACTAGCTTTTTCACAGCTACATCAGGAAAAAAGCTGCATCATTCACTTTCACTGAGATTCCCCCTTGTGCCAGGCACAACGTTAGGCCTCTTGTGCAGGCTCTTTCCCTTAGAATTTAACGTAACTCTGCAAAGTAGGTACTGTTATGTTCATTTTAGTAATGTGGAAACTGATTGGAGCTTTAAAAGATTTAACATTTTAAAAAAATGTAGTCAGGGAAACCTGTGTATCTCAGTGGTGCACCAGAATTACTAATATCATTCACTAAGCCAAACCTTTTTCCCCATGCTATAAAATATATGTATATCACATGTAAAAGACAGCATATACAAGGTATACATTTACCGTAAAGAGTAATAGCAAAATAGACACTTATGTACTCACTGCTCGCATAAGGAAAATGATTTACCTACCTACTGTGCTTTTCCTGGGCCTATTGGCACTCAGATGCCTTGCTCTCTATCACAAGAGGCATGGCTCTTGCAGGTTCCATTATCCCAGTTCGCTTACACCTGTGATAGGCCAGTGTGATTCATGGCAGGAGACTGGAAGGCAAGGAGGAAGTGAGAAACCATGCTGTCTCCTTTCCCTACCCCAGCTTGAGTAGCTTCCCTGACACTGGCTGTGTGTTCTACCAAGCTCCAGACAGGCCCACGTGGTTCCAGTCTGCACTCTGTTAATACGACCTCCTCCCTTTTTCTCTTTGACCCAGAGATGTTAGTGAATATCTGCTTTTGCTAATTGTTGCATTATCTTACTCTCCTATTTGATTCCTTAGCTCTTCTATTACCTAAGTCAGTAATTCCTGGTTAAATTGTCTGTGATGCAGCCAGGCACAGTGGCTCAGGCCTGTAATCCCAGCACTTTGGGAGGCTGAGGCAGGGGAGATTGCCTGAGTTCAGGAGTTCCAGACCAATCTTGGCGGCACAGTGAAACCCGTCTCTACTAAAATACAAAAAATTAGCCGGGCGTGGCAGCATGGGCCTATAGTCCCAACTCGGGAGGCTGAGGCATGAGAACTGCTTGAACCCAGGAGGCAGAGGTTGCAGTGAGCTGAGATTGCACAACTACACTTCAGTCTGGGAGACAGAGTGAGACTCCATCTCAAAAAATAAATAAATAAATAAAAGAAAGAGAAAGAAAAAAAGTCTGTGATGCAAATACTTGAAAGTTGCCTCTTTTTTCATGTTTAGATCCTAATAAGCCTTAGAAGCCCTTGTGTGCTCCTCCTTGGTTACACCTCTTACTCAACCCCAGAAGCAACCATTTTTAATCTTAGCATTCTCTTGATTTTTTTTATTGGTTTTTACTATATATATATATGTATATATATATCCTTAAATACTGTATTTACTTTTACCAGTTTTGCATTTTATATAAACAGAATCACACACTATTTTCTCTTCTGGGATTTGCTCTTTTTTTGCAACGTTTTTGAAATTCCTGCATATTGACATAGGCAGTGGTTCATTCATTTTCACTGCTATGTAGTATTCCACTATATAAAATATCATTATGTATCCCTTCTACTGTTGATGGACTTTTGTCTGTTTCCAGTTTTCACGCTTACAAAGATGCTACCATGAACACTTCAGTATGTGTCTCCCGGTACATATGGGCAAGAGTTTCTCCTGGACATCGGCCTATGAATAGAGCTTCAGGATTGTAGATCATATACATGTTCAGGTTTACGTGAAAATACCAAATTCTTTCCCAAAATATTCGTACCAATTTACAATACTAACAGCAGTAAACCAGTTCCATTTATTCCAAATTTTAGCCTGTACTTGGTTTTATTGAGCACTAAAGATTTATATGAAGACAAAATCTACAAAAGAGATCTAAATAATCTATAAATACTCTTGTGTTGATACTATTTGTGTATTATGTAAGCAAATATAAACACGTCCACAATTTCCATGTGTAAAGCCCCTGCTTTTTTACAGATGAGACTCCCATAGCTCATTATGGTCAATCTTTTTATTTTATGAAGGGTAAGTGATTTGTTAAACATGGTTAGTTATAGTGTAAGAACCTGAAAAAAATGTGGCTCTTTGTAGCTCATGTTTGAATGAGACTTCAAGATGAAGAGAAAGAAAGAAGAGAGAACCAATCATTCCAGAATGACCACTTACTCCTAACTTGCTGAGGAGATGCCCCAAACAGGTCTTAAAATTTTTAGTCCAATGCCTACTTGAACAAATAAAGCATTGAGATTGAAGGGACCAAGAAAAATATCTCTTTGAAGAAATTCACTGCATTCTTGCAGTATCCTCACCACACATGGAAGAAGGTGTAACGTGCTTTTCTCTCACCTCCTGCTGAATCTGCGGCTCGTTAAAGGAACACTTTAAGAGCTTGACTTGGGTTGACTGCATATTTGGGCACGTAAGATGGTGTCAGGTTCATTTCTAGAAAATCCCAAAGGCAAAGGCTGAGACTGGGCAGTTGCACTGATGGGATAGTGAAGAGATAAGACTTCCGTGAAAGTCACTTGTACTCCAAGTGTTTGTCAAGCCAAAGGATCTACAGACTGCAATGTGCTTGAGAGATAGCTTTGTGCTAGAAAGTTTGGATGGAAGGAATATGGGACCCAGAGAGAGAGTCTGAGCAGGGTGGATTGCCAGAGGTTGAAGAGTGAGATGTAAGCAACATCATAGGAGAGTCATCACTGTATCAGCTGAGCTACATTTGGATGTTCCCAGAGTGTGTGGATAAGACATGGGGGTGGTGTCTTCCAAATACGTGCAAAGGAAGTCCACAAGGGAAAGATTCACTTTTGAATGCACTAGTTTAGACAGCACCAACCCCAGATCACTGAAGTACCAGTAACCCTGTAAAGCAAACCTTTCCTGCTCTCTACCTGTCTTTCTCACTCCCTCTTCCCAGTCCCTACAGGATGGGAGTTATGAATGACAGGAAGAAGAAAAGAAGCATGTGGTGGGGAAATAGAGAAAAAGCCTCATTCACCACAAGGTCCAGCATTAAAAATGCCGAAGCTGAGTGAGAGGACAACTGAAAATTCACAGAAACTTCTGAGTTTTGCTATTACCTATACTGGACAACTTAATTACCTGAGTGAAAATGTTTTGTGAATAAGAGTGACAGGAGAACATTTGAATGATGAGAGAAATCATAGAGAGAAATAAAAGGCAGTTTGAATATAAACTGTTGCCTCTTCACTATCTGAAATGTCTACTAAAAGTTCTATACATACATATTTTTAAAGATGTAAACTCTTTGGGACAAAGACAATAGGAGAGGAGGCAATTGGAGATCCAGCAGCCAAAATTTCCAACCCTGTAAACCAGGGGGCTACTGGTAACCCACAAAGCAGAGCCAAGAAGACTCAATCCTACAGAGTGGGAAGGCCAGCAATCTATTTGATTTAATTACAGACTTACTAAAAGTCTCAGAAGTTGGTGCATACTAGATACCTGTAGTGGAGGTGAAGGCGGGCAAAGCAGGAGTATTAAATATCTGTTCAAATACCATTAGGCTGCTTAGGTAACCTCCAGGTTGTTCTAGCCCTGCATAGCCCTTGTATATATCCCTCTATATTTCCAATTAATATACTTGTATTCTCCTTCCTCACTTTTCACTTTCAGATATTATCTTCTAGGTCCCAGCTATTTATTTCCTCACACATTTTTCTATCCCTGCTGGTTTTACTGTCATTTTGGCTGTTTAATATATGTTATTTACATCATTATGACTGTGTAAATGCCACTTACCACTAAGCCATTTAGGATAGTTGGTTATTTTTCTTAAAAATGTGTCTGTTTTCCATGGTATGAATACTTTTTTTCTTTTTAAGATATTGATTAATTATATATATACACACACACATACATGCACTCAGTAGAATAAAATGGTGAGTCATGCGGATGTTCTGTGGGATAAGAACGCCCACATTTGCAAGATAAAGGAAAAACTTTCAGAAAAAACTGAATCTGGGTATCAGCAAAAGCGTCTAGAATTAGAACCACCAGGAAAGTTATATTGATTGGGGGGTTTGGTGTCACTTCCGTTCACTTGATTTAATATATTGCATTCTGTATAAGGCACTTAGAACACAAGCATACTCATTTTTATATATGATTCATGCTTGCCTGTAACATTATAGTGTTGACAGAGAGACAAATAACCAAAAGTTATATCACAATGTATCTGAAGAACCATTGTGGGGGTGATGATAAATTAGGGAAAGCTTCTCAGAGTTGTGAGGCTTGTTAACTCTTATGAAATGGATAGCAATTAATTAAATGGAAATTGAGGAGAGTCGAGTTTCAAACAAAGAGTAAATATTTACAGAGTTTTTTAGTATAATATGTTAGAGAAAATATTGTTTAGTGTTGTCAAGGATGAATAGAGGGAGGGCAAATCTGGAGGCAGTTAGATCAGTTTGAAGCTATTGCAATAGTCTAAGCAGGGAAGGATGAGAGGAGCAACTAATACTCTGTCTTGGAGGAGGAAGAAACCAAGAAACTGATTAGAAATTGTATTAGACTGTTCTGACGCTGCTAATAAGACATACCTGAGACTAGGTAATTTATAAAAGAAAGAGGTTTAATGGACTCACAGCTTCATATGGCTGGGGATGCCTCAAAATCATGGCAGAAGACAAAGAAGTAGCAAAGTCACATCTCATGTGGCAGCAGGCAAGAGACAGTGTGCAGAGAAACTCCCATTTATAAAATCATCAGATCTGGGGAGACTTATTCACTATCATGAGAACAGTATGGGGGAAACCACTCCCATAATGCAATTATCTCCACCGGACCCCACCCTTGACACATGGGGATTATTACAATTCAAGCTGAGATTTGGGTGGGGACACAGCCTAACCATATCAGAGATCTGGTATAAAATTTGAATGAATAGGACGGTGTTATTACCTGCACATTGGGGATACAGAGGACTTTGTTAATTGTATGTTTTTGTTTGGGCCTGCTAGATGAACAAGCACATTTTTCACTGAGATATTCACACAAAAAGCTGATAGGTTTGGGCAGAAGGTGATGAGTTTTAGATCTATTGAGTGTATATCATCTGTGGGACCTATGTATGAAGAGAATGATGAAGTAGGGTAACATTTAGAGAGGTAAACAATGTTTTAATATTTTCTTCTGCAATCAGTAGATCTCCTATTCTAAGCAGCCAGGATATTTCATTCTCACTGCCACAGAGAAGAAATGACCAATACAGAGCAGATAAAAGAGCTAATTCTTAAGTTTGTTTCCATAAGCTTAAGCCCTGACATAGAGTAAGATGTTTTTAGAAATGCATTATGAGAAAAGAGAAAATATTCATTTTCTCTAACTCCCTTCTCCTCCTTAGACTAGAGAAAAATTTTATGGGCTTCAAAGAAGAAAAAAAGGGACCTCTCTCATTTAACTTGAGAGTCTAGAGATTTGGCAAATTGTGATGTTCTTGTACAACAAGCAAAGGCAAGAGCAGGAACAATTCATCTTTTGCTATGTTTAGGTAGACGGGACAGAGAGGACTTCATAGATTTTCCCACATCCATCAGTGGTTAGGGATCAAAAGAGGATTTTCCATATACCTTAATATGTGGGGCTGAACTTAATGCAGTCAACAAGGAGGAGGTTGCAGCACTGTTTTCTTGTGGACTGATGTCCCTACCAACTAGGACCAGGGACATCTCAGCAAGTGACAGAATGAGTATGTAAACACATTGCTCTTCAACTCTCCCATGATCCCAGAATTTAAAAGCAAGTCTGAGGATAAGGAAGATTGTTCCTTCAATCCACTAAAATTGAGCTTTCATTAGCAGATGAAATGGATTTTTTAAATAGAAATAAATTTCAATTATTGAAATGTAAAAAAAAAAGAAACTTATTTTTTGGCCATGTGATTTTGTGGTCTGGGATTCATACTTGCCATATACAATGAGTGTTTGACTATACTCTTCTGAGCTGCAAATGATTAAGCTCATCTGGAGGTATTGACATGGAAGTCAACATATACCTGTGGCGGTGGAAAGTTTAGCAAGAATCAGATTACCTTGGTAACATGTGCAGCAAGAGAGAAAGAAGTTGAGGGTCAAATGTCTAAAGAACACCAAAATTTAAAAAGGTGGAAGAAGAGGGTTCCTTAAAGAATATCAAGGAAGCGTTTATTTTTTAAGAAGACTTATGTCTGAAGGTCTTACGTTGTTGCCTTTGACAATTTCAATTAAAAAGAGCTGCCACCTATGTTCTAGGTATTATGAGAAATATTATATATTGCTAAAATAAAATGTCTTTCCTGCCTTCTTTCATTCACACAATTAAGCTAAATGACTTCTGAAATTACTTCTTTAATATTAACTTCGACTCAGGCAGCAAATAAAATTTGAGCATTGCTATATATAAAAAGTTTCATGAACTTTATTGAAAAAATTCAGTGTTTATCTCCCTCGAACAAGAACACCAAACACAGTCATCAAATAACATGCATTAGATTATGGGAAAGCTATGATTCCCCATAAACATCTGTATTAGAAGGTAGCCTGAAAATTCAGAGGTCTAATAGCTTAGTGATTCTTGAGTCTTTATTAGAGATTCCATTGCCTTCAAGTAAACCCATAGTAATGAATTTCCTCTGGCATGCATGCAGTATGCTTGAGAACTTTAGAGATGAATGCTCTTATATAGGATGAAGCCGAAGAGGCTGCCGATTTTTATGTGTCAGCCTTGGTAAAAACTGATGTTCATGTGTTTCTGTCAGTTGTCATCTGGGATGGATTTCAGTTGCCATTGTGAATATAAAAAGCTCACTATCCCATTACTAATTCCCATGAGTTATTTAGTCCTGTCTTTCTTTTTCTAAAGGTTAAACTCTTATCTTTCTGCTAAAAAGTTAGATAATTAACATTCTCACTTACAATGCTTCCATAACATCTGTAGATTATGCACCATTAATCAAGTTCCTCTGCAGGCATGATTGACTTTTGCAAAGCAACTTGGGGAATAAATCCTTTCTCTTTAGTAATAACTTTGTTGTTATTATGGTTAAAAAAAATCTCTTTCTGAGAAACTCAATTTAGAGTAACAGTCTCTAGCTACTTAAAATGGTTATCATAAAACCATGTAACAAAAATAAGAGCAAATGACGTATTTTAAAACCTTTAAGAGTGCTGACATCTCTTTGCATTCAAAAACTTTAGAATTTGTGATTTCCAAAGCATTGCATATTTATAAAATCATTTGTATTGACATTTAAATTCTCCATTTTCAAATGACAGAAGCTAAAATTAAGGACATACACTTTATCAGCATTTTAACTTGAATTTACAATAGACTTATATGGAAAAGATATATCAAAACTCAGATTTTTAACATTCTAGAATTTCTGTGCCTGAATTATTTGTCAAAAACACCTGCACAAGGCAAGTGCTGGACATTTATAGAAAATATGTCCTAGAAATGATTTCCTCATGAAAAAAATCTATTTTATACTGTGATGTTTCCTTGACATTTTCTTTCTGCTGTATGTTTCTCATAATGCCTCCTTGATCTGTCTGAGGAGATAAATTGTGAGAATTTTTTGGAAGCTTTAGAGATCTATTAAACATAGAAATAAAAACTTTTCTATCATAACCCCTTTTTCGATTTTCTTTCTCATGCTACTTTCTCCTTTCTTTTTACTTCCCCTGTGCAGGAGTTAGAAAATATTTTTTGAAGAAAATAAACTAATATAAGTGTTTCTTTGGTTGTTGGATAACAGAAAACAAAAATGAATTAAGTCACTAAAACTCATTGTAAATGTTTTATTTTAGGCCCAAAATAATAAATGTCTTGGCCCAAATGACTCTTCCTCTAAATTTTAAATGTAATCAATCTGTTTTGCCGAAAACAGATTGTCAACCTTGACACGGGCATTTTTTTTTTTTTTTTCTTCCTCAGTGGTAGCCATAGTTAGGTAGACACAGAGTTATGGAGAGAGGAGTAACAATGAAAAGAAAACAAGATGGTATCAGTAGATCATGATTAGTTGTACTGATAACATTATAGAGTCTAGGTATGTTCTAAAGGTTTTCCATATAATCAAGATCTTTGTATAAGACTCAGTCTCAAGAAGATGTGATATACTCATATTACATGTACTAGTCAGTCATGAGTAACTTGTCTTCTATTTATTAAGAAATTTACTTGTGAGAATCATTACATTTAGTGTTCAATTAAAATTTGATCACTAACCATTCTGGATTATTCACAATTACCTATACATTTTTAAATCTTTAAAAATTGGCTTATATTAACCTCTACTTCTTTCCTACTTGGTGAACCTCTACTCATCCTTTAAGGAGCAATGAAATATCTTCTTTTTGAAGGTTTTGGAACCCCTTTATTCACAAACAGCTTCCTCACTATACATATTAGTCCATTTCATGCTGCTGATAAAGTCATACCCAAAACTGGGCAATTTAAAACAAAAGAGGTTTATAGGACTTATAGTCCCACATGGCTGGGGAGGCCTCACAATCATGATAGAAGGCAAGGAGGAGCAAGTCACATCTTATATGGATGGCAGCAGGCAAAGAAAGAGCTTATGCAGGGAGTCCCCTGTTTTTAAAACCATCAGATCTCATGAGACTTACTCACTATCATGAAACAGAATGAGAAAGATCTGCCTTCATGATTCAATTATCGCTCACTGTCCCCTCCCATAACATGCAAATTATGGGAGCTACAACATAAGATTTAGGTGGGGACACAGAGCCAAACCATCTCAGTATGATTCTAAATTACTTGGAGGACAACTTAATTAATCAGTTTGCATCTTACCATTTTGCTTAGGTCTTTTGTTTCTCAATGTTAAATGTGTTCTTGACAAGGTAAAGGGCCATATCTCAGCTGTCATATACACAGCAATGACCTCAATGCAGACACAAGCAGTCATAGCTCAAAAATATATGTAAAAGTAAAGAAATTTATATTAGAGTTAGAAATGAGAAGGGGTGCAGTCAATATCTTGAGTGCAGGAAATGCTTCTTTCTTCAGCTATATACAGCCTTCGTGGTTTATTATTACTTTCCTTTGGGAACTAAATTAAGAGTAAAAAGAGCTAAGAGCTGAGGTTTAAGTTATAGATTGATGAAACTGTAAAACTCAACATTTGAGGAATAAGACTTATGACAAATATTTTGGAATCTTGCACTTAAATAAACTATTATTTAGGAAAAAATGGGGAGACACTAAGCATTTGGAAAATAAGAATATATTTCTAGACTGATCTTACTTGACCTTTAGCAAATAAGCAGGCACAGTGATGTCAGAATAAGTGTCTAGGATATCAATTATCAACTTTTATATAGAACTAATGATCAAGCAACCTTAAAAGTATATTGTACAAAGAATTCATTACATATACATACAATTTAATTCTATTTGCATATTTGTTCTCACACCTTTGAATTTTAAATGTATGTGTTCCTTTTACTCTTATTTATTCTGATAATAAAGCTGATCAAAGTGATGGAAATTGTTCTAATGATGCTTCTAATTTGAGCACATGCAACTTTTTAGTTTTTAGTTTTTTGCTTTTTTTTTTTCTTTCTCTCAAAAATCCTTATTTAGACAAAGATGCTTTTTTGGAGAGTAGTTGTATTTTTTTCACTCCTTAATGTATGTGACTGACACACAATAAGAACTTGATAAATATTTGTGGGCAGATGTGTATTTCTATTCCACCAAGGTAGGGTATGCATAGAAACAGAAGACATAGTTCTTACTTGGTTGTGATACCTACACAACTAGAAAACCTCTAATACATATGCTTTAATCAGTTTCAGCAAATATTCTTTCTGATAAAATCTGAACTACCTTCATTCTGTTTTCAATCTAGCATTTAATAAAGACAAACTAATTACAAGACCCTGTAAGTAAACCAGTGCTGATCTCTGTCCCTTAAGTCGAGAGATCAAATTGACATTATCATTGCCCACTCTGTTTCCTCTAACAGGTCAGCTTGCACCTTGATTGTAATATAATAAAACATATTTTCTAGAAGATGTAATAATAAATATTGTCAGCAAGAGAGAAACCAAGTGTTTATTGAGCTGTTTGCAGTTTCTGTTACAAAAAGAATGCTTAGCTGTAACAGCAATGTGCAAAATTTATGGGCATCCAATAATTTAACATTTTAGAGTTGAACGTTTTAAGAGTTTAAAGAGTCATCATTTCTAGGACCTTACATTTTTAAATAAGGAAATAAAATGTTGCATGTTTGAGTGAGCAAGAACTCTTAGGTGGTTAGTCTCCAGAAGAGAATTCATAACTCCTGGATCCCATTTAGCACCCATTTCCGTTTCAGGGCACCCCTACTGTGAAACTATCCCATGATTTAATGAAATCCATATTCTCACAAACTGTTAAGCTAATTCGGCCACTAATGTAAAGGAGAAAGAAGTGTCTTAATATAAGTAACAATAACCCAAGCAAACTGGGGCAAGAAGCCATGTTTTGCTTAATTGATAGAAAACCACAGCCTCTGTATAATGCGTATATTGCAAAACACCAGATAATGTAGAAATTTTCAGAACTTCAGTGTAGATGATTCCATATTTCACAAGCTCTTGGCATTATGATAGGTCATATCTTTCTTGAGGGTATGAATTTTAGTTATCCCAATTTCTCTGCCTTTTCTATAGAATTTTTGTCCATTTTTTGTCATTTTTTCAAATCGAATGGGAATCCCTGTTTATGAAGGCTATTTTGTGCCACCACCAACAAAATAGAAGAGTCTATGTTTGGGAGGCTAGTGTGCAATGTTATTATTGGGTGTTGTGAATAATTTTTGAAGCACTCCAGCATTTGAAAAGCAGTATGTGAATCAATAAATAATTAAAATAATGATGATGATGACACAGGAAATCCTATGGGAAAGCATTTCAAACTGAATCATTGAATTTCAAGGTATCAACCAGAAAAGCAGACAATAGAACATATACAAATTAATATCTTGGTCAGGTGGAGAAGTTAAAAAAATCCTTTAATAGAACTGAAAGTGTAGCTATTGATTTCTTGGGAGATAGGATTGCTAACGGCTGAATTGCTTCTATGATTAAATCACAAGCTTCAGCTCTGGCATCAGTGTTTCCTTCAGTCAAAATCACAGAGGATATCTGCAGATCCCTAGAGCTGTTTCTCTGAGTAAACTAGGAAAACATAAATATTTCCCTGGGGGGTTTTGATCCAGTGCTAGATTAGCTGCCTGGAGTTGATCATTTCAGTTTTTCTTGGAGAGATCTATAGAAGCTAGTTACCCACTTGACTTGCCCTTCTGTATCTGAGAATTAAAATGGATAACTGTTAAAACCTCTGCATTTATTTAGTGCACTGCAGGGCAAGATGGAAATGCAGGTTCCTAATGTATCAGCTTTTTACGCTTCCACCTTCTGGGGTAGATATTATTGCTTTTGGTGTTTGAAGATATTATATTCTAGAAAGGGAATGTCTATATTTAGAGTTCAGAGTTCATTACCAAGCACCTTTTAAATCTTGTGAGTCAAATAAACCACCATTAAAAAAAATTTTTATGTAACAAACTGTACATATATCGAATCCTCCAAATCCAAAATGCAGCTTGCAATAATGAAATGATTAAAGTTAGTGAGGTGAAAGAGCAGCAGCTAAGGTTGTTAATCAAATACATTTACTGGGCAATCTCAACTGGTATTATACAAACCCTGAGATAGTGTTATTTTCCTCCAATCATTGCCTTCAACCATGCTTTGTTGATTGTTCTCTTTCTGATCCTTAATGACATCCTGGGAGATCCCATAGCTTTCCCATCACTTTCAGTTATTAAAAAGTGCAGTCTAGTCTTGTCCAATTTAAAACTTCAATTTCATCACCTTTTCCCCTCCCAGTGCTGACCAAGGAGCATTGCACTTTCACTACTTTGCTCCTTAGTGGATCAGACCACTCCATTGCTAATGGTGGGAGGAGGCATTGCAGAAACAGGCAATACTTTTAATCTTGCTGGTGCTTTTCACTGCTGTGAATACTGATGTACATAACAATGGCCAGCTATGGATGTCCTCTGTCTGGCAGGTATCAAAGCTGCTTTTCCAGAAGACAAGTGAAACTCTTTGGGGGCCGTAAGTTCTTTCTTTCCATCCCACAATCCCAGAGGCAGGAGAATCACTGGCTCTATTTCCTGTAACCTCCTTTCCTATCTTTCCTCCTCCTCTATCCCCAAGGCTCCAGCCCTATTCTTATACCCTCTCTTCTCCCTGTGGCCATCCCTCCTTGAGAAGGGACCAGTAAGATGGCTCAAATCTGGGTACTCTCTGTAATATCTGCTGGACTTATTAAAACCTGTCATATTCTCACCAGATTAAGCTGTGGAAACTCAGGCTGCTCCATTGTTCTTGTCTCTTTGCTCTGTCTTTTCTAGGTAATTCTCTTTTCTGCCTGTAAAATAGACCCTAGAAGAAAATTAGTGGGTTTGTGGCATAAGCCAACTTTCATCCAGAAAATAAGATGCCAGTCTTTCCTTCTGGAAAGAATTATCCCCCATGCCTATTGAGTTAGGATGATCATATATTTCAATGTCTGAACCAGGTCACTTTTGAGAATAAAATTGGCTATAGGTATAAACCTGTTTATTTTGGAGGAAAGGATTGGTTGGTAGGAATGGCTGATGTGTAGAGCAAAGTGGGTTTGGCCACAATCAAGGTGTCGCCTGACTACATCTGCTTTAGTTTAGAATATTAGGTGTTTGATGACCCTTTGTTCTTAGATTTTAACTTTTCATATCATTTATTAAGAAGAAAAAAATACATTCAACATCATCTTAAATATAGAGATTTAATTGTACAAAATCAGATGTTTCAGGAGTCATGATTTACTACAAATTTAATGTAACCCAATTATTTTCAAGTAGTCACAGGTAAGAAATGTGGTTTACAGGACAAGGATCCTGGCACTCCAAGACTATTGCCTTCTCGATAACTTTCATTCTATGAATATATATTTTATCTCCCATCTTATTTGTTATTTCCTCTCATTATTTTCCCTCTACTGGCTTGTTCTCCTCAAGTTATGTAAACACCATAAAATACATTATATCTTACTTTACTGAAAAGATGATTCCACTTTTTGTGTCACTACTGCACTATTTCCCTGCTCCTTTTCATTGCAGAACCTCTCAAAATAATTGCCTGTGCACATTGTCTAACTTAACCTTTATTTTCTTTGCAACCTTCCAAGATAGGACCCTTCTTCTCCACTCACATTGCTTTGTTATGGTTACTAGTGGCCAAATCCAGTGGTTACCTCCATGTTTTCATCTTGACTTCAGCAGAACTTAGGGAAGCCGGCCTTCCTTTCTTAACGTATTTCTTTTTTTGGTTCTCTGAAACATACGTATGCTTAGTTTTCTTCTTACTTCAGTAGTAGTCCAGTTTGAACTTCTTTGGGGACTTTTCCTTTTCCAAATCTTCAAATTCTACAGTGATTCAGGGCTCAGTTCTAGGCCCTCTACTTTCCTTCTACATACTCTTTTGTTAGATGATCCTGTCCTATAACTTAACATTTGATCTCTGTAGAGGTAGTTTTCAACTGCACGTTTCTAGCCCTGATCCCTCTAGATTTGTGTAGCCAATGGTGTTCTCCATACCTCCACTCTTAATTATCCTAAACCTTTTGTTTAAGATGGAGTTCTTGGCTGATTTCCTCTATATTACTGAGATTAAGTAAATGAGACCACAAGTAGCCTAGAAAAAATCTTAGGAGTTAATCCTAATTTTTCTCTTTCTCATTCCTCCCAAGTCTAATCCATCAGTTGAGTCTAAAAACTTTTATTCCACAGTTTATTCATGACCTGTCCATATAATCTCTATTTTGAATGCAAACACTTCAGGCAAATAACCTAAATCATAGGTTATCTTTAGCCAGGTTATGTCTTGATATTTCTGGTCATTTTAGTAGATAAGTAGTGATTTTTATAAGTTAAAAATTCTGCGCAATTCATTTTCCCTGATAGAAAAATATGGATAACTTAATGCTCTTTAGAATTACTTTTATTTTAACTTTTCATTTTCCATACATTCCCATAACTTATTTTTTCTTTAGTAGGTAAAGCAAAGAAAGACTATAAGCGAAAATCCCAAACTCCCTAGATCCAGGTTTCAGACTTGAAATCCTTTAATAAATAAGTTAGCTCTCATTTATTATTTATTGTAACAGTCATACTTTAGGTTATTTACACCATTACAAATCTCTTGCATGTTAAAACATTATGTGCTTACCTTGTCCTTTTATTACATAATTGTGTGTTTTTACTCGTACCCTGACTGTAATGAAGAGGAGTGGACTAGGATATCAAGGCTTTTAAAACACAAACATATGCATAATGTGAACCAAAGTAGAATACATACGGTGGACATTGTCGTTCTTTCTCCAAATCTATTTTTTTATTTATTGATAATCCTCCATACAACTTATAAGAAGTGTAAGTGTTTTGGAGCAGATTGGCTTTATCTATGGATCTGGGACTGGGTCTAGTTGGCTAAAATCAAAGGCCATCAACAGAAACCCATCCTTAAAAGGCACAGATTCAAGAGTGGTTATTTTATTCCATTTGGGTTAATGAGACATAAGAAGAGGTTTTCCTGAGAGTTTGGGGAGACGAAATAACTATACTTCTAAGAGAATTTTCAAGAGTGAGTATTTTGTTGCATTGGGGTTAGATTCAGAATCAGGTAGTCCTGACAGTTGATTGTAGTCATTTTGTGTTGGATAAATCAACCTTAGAATGAAGCAGAAATTCTGGGAAGCAAATCCATGAAAGAAAGAAAATGAATTATTGATATAAGATCATCCTATCATCCTGCTGTAGAATTCAGTCACCTCTGAGGCATACCATACTTTTGTACCTTCCAAGCAAGAAAACCAATGGATGTGTTTTTACTATTTAAACAAGTTTCCACTGTGTTTTCCATTGGTTCCACTTGATTACCTCCTAAACGGTACAGTGAATTAGAGGAAACGATAAACAACTCTGTTTATTTTAGTTTGTTTAACAACCTGAGAGATAAAAACATTTTGCTCTTGAAAGAAACCAGAGCAGGAAAGAAATTAAGAAACATGATAACTTTATGACTTCAATTCACTTGTAATGTTTTCACCATAGCCTCAATATTGTGTGAAGAACAAGCATCAGAAATTCATGCATTATTATACAACATTGAAACTGTTTTCCCTTTAATGATTGAGATACCTGACTTTTGTTTGACCATTGTATAAGCTATCCAGAAAACTGATTCATAGGATTTGGCTCTGTGTCTCCACTGAAGTCTCACCTTGAATTGTACTCCCATAATTCCCATGTGTTGTGGGAGGGACCTGATAGGAGATAATCAAATCATGGGGGTGGTCCCCCATACTCTTCCTCTGGTAGTGAATAAGTCTCACAAGATCTGATGGTTTTATAAGGGGTTTCTGCTTTTGCTTCTCTCTCATTCTCTTTTGCTGCCATTATGTTAAGAAATGCCTTTCACCTTCCATCATGATTGTGAAGCCTTCCCAGCCAGGTGGAACTGTCAGTCCATTAAACCTATTTTTCTTCTCAGTCTCGGGTATGTCTTTATCAGCATTTTGAACATGGACTAACATACTGATCAAAACATTAAGGCAAAGCAGTGCCAAAAAATATGCTATTACCAAAGAAATAAAAAAATCATAAACTGAAGTTAAAAGTATATTTTAACAATATGATAAAAATAATGAGATTACTGAAAGCACACCATAATCAACCTCCATGCTTTACTGGCTTTGTTTAGGGGTGAGGTGTCTCAAGAGGTATAAAGGCAAATTTCTTAATCCAACATTTCCTCTCCTTCAATCTGTTTGAACCTTATGCCCTTTTGAGTGGGAAATCTAAAGTCCTATTAATATTCACTTTTCTCCATTAATAGTATAAATTTAAATGTTTGAAGCATTCAGGGCTCCAGAAAATTTCTTTCAGTAAGAAAACTGGGCACAGTGGCTCACACCTGTAATCCTGGAACTTCGGGGGCTGAGGTGGGCAGATCACCAGGTCAAGAGATTGAGATCATCCTGGCCAACACGGTGAAACCCCATCTCTACTTAAAGTAAAAAAATTAGCTGGTCATGGTAGCATGTGCCTGTAGTCCCAGCTACTCAGGAGGCTGAGGCAGGAGGACCTCTTGAAACTGGGAGGCTGAGGTTGCAGTGAGCCAAGATAGTGCCACTGCACCCCCACCTGGGGACAGAGCGAGGTTCCATCTAAAAATAAATAAATGAATAAAACCGGTTCATTCAATCAAATTTAGAAGCCATTTGTCAGTCAAAACCTAGAATATGATACTTTTCTTTCCTTTTTCTTTCTTTCTTTTTTTTTTTTTTTTTTTGAGATGCTCTGTTGTCCAGGCTGGAGTGCAATGGAGCCATCTCAGTCCACTGCAAACTCCACCTCATGGATTCAAGTGGTCCTCCCACCTCAGACTCCTAAGTATCCAGGGTTATAAACATGCACCACCATGCTCAGCTGATTTTTATATTTTTAGTAGAGATGGCACTTCACCAGGGCAAGGCTAGTCTTGAATTCCTGACCTCAAATGATCCTCCTACTTGGGTCTCCCAAAGCACTGGTAATAACAGGTGTGAGTCACCGCACCTGGCCAGAGTACAACACTTTTCCTAGTTTATCTCTCCTTGAAGATAATAAATCTCAGCATTAAGGTCTAATTTTAACTATGGAAGGACAAGCCAAACAAACAGAACACTAAAAATCCCATTAGGTTACCATTTCAAAATGTTAGCCTACTGTGGATACTTAGTTTTTGTAAATCAGAGGTTTTATGGGTCGTCCCTTCTCTTCTTGAGTGGGGGTGGATCTGATAACATACTAGGTAGTTGGCAGTGTAAACTTAAATGTCTCTTCATTTATCCTCCACAAATGTTTTTTCTGGGGCATGGGTTTCTCCACCGATGCTCTTTGGGACTATTTTTATTTTATTTTATTGCATTTTAGGTTTTGGGGTACATGTGAAGAACATGCAAAATTGTTGCATAGGAACACACGTGGCAGCGTGATTTGCTGCCTTCCTCCCCATCACCTACATCTGGCATCTCTCCCCTTGCTATCTCTCCCCAGCTCCCCACTCCCCACCGTCCCTCCCCTGTTTCCCCCCAACTGACCCCAGTGTGTAGTGCTCCCCTCTCTGTGTCCATGTGTTCTCATTGTTCATTGCAGCACTGTTTACAATAGCAAAGACTGGAACCAACCCAAATACACATCAATGATAGACTAGACAGGGAAAATGTGGCACATATACACCATGGAATATTATGTAGCCATCAAAAATGTTGAGTTTGTGTCCTTTGTAGGGACATGGATGAACCTGGAAACTATCATTCTCAGCAAACTGACAGAAGAGCAGAAGATCAAACACCGCATGTTCTCACTCATAGGCGGGTGTTGAACAATGGGACTACTTTTTGGTGCTATTGATTAACCTTTGTACTTGCAAGTCGTCATACACTTAGTGGCTTTTCTTTGATGGCATCTTGGAGTGAATGGATGGAGCAGAGCTTCTCTATTTTTGCACCTTGTCATGCAATCTCTAAAATGCTAATACACAAAACTGCAAGTATGTGTAGTGGGAGAAGTTTCACAAGGAGATTACAACGTAGAAGGGAAACAAAGCTCTAGACAATTTGAACTTTCTCTTGAACTGGCTCTCTGAGCTCTTTACAGATGCATCTGAATAAGAGGGGCTCTTCCATGGTTATTTCCTCCTTTCCTGACCTCAGCTTTGTTGTTTATGTATTTCATCTACCCCTTCAAGTTTCTCTGTCTGAAATTTGACCCCATCTGCCTCTTGAAAGATGCTAACCTTCTTGACAAGTTGTGCTATTAAATGTAACTGGTTGGGTGTGGTGGCTCACACCTGTAATCCCAGCACTTTGGGAGGTCAAGGCAGGCAGATCACCTGAAGTCCAGAGTTCGAGACCAACCTAGCCAACATGTTGAAACCCCAGCTCTATTAAAAATACAAAAAATTAGCTGCATGTGGTGGCGTGTGCCTGTAGTCCCAGCTACTCGAAAGGCTGAGGCATGAGAATTACTTGAACCCAGGAGGTGGAGGTTGCAGTGAGCCAAGATTGTGTCAGTATACTCCAGCCTGGGCAACAGAGTCAGATTCCATCTCAAAAAAAAAAAAAAAAAAAAAAAAAGTCTGTATCTTTCCTGAGTCCTACGGTCTCAATGGTGCTTCCAGCATTGGGTAAGTCATCCTGAATGCTTATAACTTTGCAGTCTCCTAGGTTCCAGTTCCCCGAAGGAGAATTAAAGTAAATCCTTCAATTTTATGATCCTTCCCCGACGCCCACTCCCAACTGGTGTTTTCACTGTTATACAAACTCTTAAGAAAGCTAATCTTAGAAATACAAATTTTTAATAAAAATAAGTGTAATTGTATATATTTAAGGTATACAATACGATGTTATGGAATACATATACCAGATAGTAAAATGACTACTATAGTGAAGCAAATTAACATATCAATTTTCTCATATACTTACCCAATATTTTTTGTTTTTGTATCAAGAGCAGCTGAAATCTGTTCATTTAGCAAGAATACTAAATACAGTATAATGTTATTAATTATAGCCCTCAAGTTGTATATTACAACTGTAGACATGTTCATCCTACATACCTAAATCATTTTTCCTATTTTACAGATAGCGTCATTTAAATCTAAATTGGGGAAAGAAGGTTTCTTCCATTAGTAAAGCTGAGTGTTGCCAGTGGGTCGACAGCATTGCACAGTGGAGCCCTCGGGTCTAGCTTCAGCCCAAAGACCGCAGTAGCTTTTAATGGCTGCTTTCTCTGTTGAATGCGGGGGGTGGGAATAGGTCTCAAATTAATTCCTGGGATTCAGATTTTCCTCTGATGTGAAGGAGTGGGGTTGCAATTTCCTGTTACCACATCTATATGGGAGTTCCTTTAAAGTGAAGCCAAAAGTTCAATTAAAAAAAAAGTGCTTTCATTTCAACATAAAAGGTTTTTGACCTTAGGCAATTTATATTCTTCCAAACTTAGTTTTATTATTTAGCAACTGACAATTATATAAGCTAGCCATTCTCCAAATACTGGGAAGCATTTAATATACAGCATTTTGTTTGCACCTCTAACTTAATCTTTACCTCATTCTACCTTGTGTTGTAATTAGTCATGTATTAAGGATACATGTATTAAGGATCTTTAATGAGACAATTTCTGCTAAGCACAGTGAATGATATTCCCACTGTTGGGGGAGCATGTGCATACGTATGTATTTTTCTCTCTTCCACTAGGTGGTGACATCTTTGAAATAAGGACCTTATTAATTATTGCATCTCCTACAACATGTAGCACAAAACCTTGTTCAGCATCAGTATACAAAATAATTCAGAGATTAGCTGCAAGAACAGAGGATGAAAAGATCATTTTCACACAATTTGCAAGCCTATTACTGAAGTACATATCATAATACAGTGACCTTTCTCTCAAAATGATCAGAGAATAGTTCAGATCTTTGACTCCTCTAGTCCAATCACAGACCTTGACATTTTAACCAGGAGCAAAAATTCATGTGGCTTTTTTTTTTTTTTTATCATGGCTTGTTGATTATAATTAAGTTTCAGTCATTCCTTCTGGTCAATCAGAATTATCACCTCCCAGGACCTATGGGATGGTCACCTCATGCCTCAGGTGAGGGTTTTTTTTTCAAAAGAAGTTCTCCTAATTTCTTTAGTGTGTTTGTCTGTTTTTCTTTGCCTGGTATGATATTTCTCAGGCTGTGGGTGATTAACAAATGTTAAATGGTAATGCTTTATTGACCTAACTGGGTTTTGGGAGCTCACAAAATTTTCAGAGAAGCATTTTAAATGTTTTGTAATCTTAAGGATTTTAAAGCAGAATTATGACCTTTCCAAAGCAAGAAGGCAGAAAGTTACTATAAGCTGAAGGCCAAGCAGTTAAAGCTAATATGATTGGTCTCTTTTGGCTCATTAATTGCATCTGAGTGGATACAGAGGACTGAAGCTTTTGTTAAATAACTGACACAGAGTTAATTCCAATTTGTAATAGGTTCTGGGAATGGTATTATAATAAAGTACGAAATAGCCTCCGTGGTTTAAAGTGGAGTGCAGAGTCAAGCAAACACTGCACGGAGAGCCAAACTACGTAACTCAGATTCTCCCCATATCCTCAGTGTTAGTGTAGATGCCAATTATGATGCTTAGAAGCTTACGGTGGCTTCATTACTGCCAAGACCTTAGGAAGGGAGACACTGTTAATAGACCTATACAACATGTATTTTCTATTGCTGCTGTAAAAAAAAAATTTCTAAAAATGTAGTGACTTAAAAGAACACAAATTTATTATCCTATAGTTCTGGAAGTCAGAAGTCTCGATGGGATCTGACTGGGCTCAAATGAAAGTGTCAGCAGAGCTGTGTTTCTTCTGGAGGCTCTAGGAAAGAATTTACTTCCTTGCCTATTCCAGTTTTTAGAGGCTTCCTACACTCCTTGGCTAATGGTGTGATTCTTTCATCTTCAAGGCCAGCAGTACAGCATTTTCTTTTTTTTTTCTTTTGTTATTTATTTATTTATTTATTTTTAATTGTACTTTAAGTTCTGGGTTACATGTGCAGATCTTGCAGGATTGTTGCATAGGTACACACATGCCATGGTGATTTGCTGTCTCCATCCCCTCATCACCTACATCAGGCATTTCTCCCAGTGCTATCCCTCCCCAACCTCCCTGTCCCCTGCTGTCCCTCCCCTGGCCCTCCATCCCCCAAAATACTCCAGTGTTGATGTTCCCCTCCCTGTGCCCATATGTTCTAATTGCTCAACACCCACCTATGAGTAAGAACATGTGGTGTTTGGTTTTCTGGCAGTTTGCTGAGAATGATGCTTTCCAGCTTCATCCATGTCCCTACAAAAGACACAAATTCATCGTTTTTTATGACTGCATAGTATTCCATGGTGTGTATGTGCCACATTTTCCCTGTCCAGTCTATAATTGACAGGCATTTGGGTTGGTTCCAGGTCTTTGCTATTGTAAACAATGCCACAATGAACATATGTGTGCATGTGTCTTTATAATATAATGATTTATAGTCCTTTGGGTATATACCCAGTAATGGGATTGCTGGGTCAAATGGTATTTCTATTTCTAGGTCCTTGAGGAATTGTCACACTGTCTTCCACAATGGTTGAACTAATTTACACTCCCATCAACAATGTAAAAGTGTTCCTATTTCTCTACATCCTCTCCAGCATCTGTTGTCTCCAGATTTTTTAATGATTGCCATTCTATCTGGCGTGAGATGGTATCTCAATGTGGTTTTGATTTGCATTTCTCTAATGAGCAGTGATGATGAGCATTTTTTCATGTTTGTTAGCCTCATATATGTCTTCTTTTGAAAAGTATCTGTTCATATCCTACACAAAATTCAGTAGAACAGCATCTTTAATGTACCGATAGAAAAACTCTGTCAAATACAGCATTTTCAAATATGTCACCTACTCGTACATTCCTGCCTCCTTCTTGTAGGGACACTTATGAGCGCCTTTGGCCTGACTGGATAATCTTATTCTCTCAAGATTTCTAACTTAAGTTACATCTGCAGAGGCAAGGTTTCTTTTGCCATGTAAGGCAACATATTCACAGGTTTCAAGGATTAGACCTTGGACATCTTTGATGAAGGGCAGGGGAAGAGGTCATTATTTTGCTTGGCATGTATTACAAATAAAATTTCAAAGTATTTTAAAGAGTAATTTTATATTTTGATAATTTTCCAAGACATAAGAGCAAAATATTGTTGCAATATCAAAATGATGAAATTAAAAATTGAGCAAATACAATCTGTGTTATGGAAAAACTTGGTTTTCAATTGTCCTAAATTTTAATCATCTCAGTGCTGTGTATTTACTGTGTATATTTTCTGAGACAATGAGCTATAATGCCTGACTCATAAGATTCTTTGGAAAGGCTTATGCTATTTTTTTTTGCGTTGACACCTAGCATGGTAATTCTTCATTAACATTAAGGGAGAACTAAAGTTTTAGCCCTTAATTCTCAGTCAATACATTGTCTGATAAGTGCATGAGTCAGTCAGTAAGTGACATTCATACTAGCATTTGGGATGGCCTTGGCGTGGCCCTGAGAAGAAGGATGCAAGAATGTCCTATTACATACTATCTCTTATTTACTAGAATAAGATAGGCCAGTGAAAAAAACAATATTCCATTTGACTATTTCTACCACTTGCTGGAAAGTTGTAGTTTCAAAGTCTTCATCAGAAAGAAATGCAAAGCTTAGTGTTTAATATCAGAGAGTATCATGTTAATATCTTCAATTAAATAGATTCTGTTGAAAAAGTAGAACAAATGAGAGCCAATACAGTGTTTTATTCAGTTAATAGATTGTTGTTATATCCAGGACAAAATGGATGAAAATTGAATTCTACATGATAAAATATTAGTTTTGATAAAATATTATTAGATAGATTGTTAAGCACTTTCCATCAAGTTCTTTTATACCTAATTTTTCTCCTCTTGGTTTTGCCCGTATAAATAAGTGGATTCCATTTCCTCTGTATTTCATTAGAATTTAAGGTCTGAAATCCTGATCTAGTACTGTAATTTTATTATGTCATTTGATGTCATAATCTATTACAATTTGTTGAAAATGCAGTATGCACACTTTTGATGGCATCCTTATGTATCCTTTTAATTTGGAAATTTATTTTTAAATATTCTGGTTGGTCATAATTTGTCAAGATAAAATGGGCTACAATAGAGAAACTATATGTACTACCAGATTTCTAATTTTAACAGTGCATAGAATCATATGCATTAATGTATTAGGAGTTTTGATTGAGTGCTTCACATAAAGGCTTATCGTATGTAATACATTATGATTTTGCTACTCCAGCAGTTATATACAATTATTAATTTTTTAACATTGAATACATCTGTGTAAGTATGCCCTCAAATAGCTAATAAGGTATAAAGAAATCATTAGTCTTTCTTTAGAAAGATATCTAAGCTGGTGAACTATAAAATTCTGAGTTTGTCTAAGTGTCACTTGGAGTTCTGGGGGTTGTCTCTCTTTTGAATTCAGAAATCATAAATTGAGTAACTTGATATAGTTGAATAAGCGGGAAATGAGCACTGCTTTTGCAGTTGACTCATAGATATGATCCTAAGCAGGAGGACAAGGATGAAGAGGGCAAGAATGAATAATAAATATGTTTCAAAATGAGATTTAACATTTCGAGTACCAAAATTTTTCTAGTACTTTAAAGAATCCATTTCTTTTTATTTGACTATGTTTTCTAAAGAATAGAATATATGACTGATAGATTATTTCATTCTAATTAATTATTATTCTATCTTGAAATAAAACATAAAGTCTTTAGAAATATTTCTTGCTGTAGTAATATGCCCAAATAGGCTACATTTCCCATGGATAAACCCCTATTTTTTCCTCAATACTTTCTTCCAGTAATAGTCAATATATTTAAAAAAATATTTTCAAAAATTTACATTGTTGTCTTGACATTGGAGTTTAGTGTTTTCAATTAAGAACAAGTGAAAATGGAATCCGAAGTATATTTTACAGGGTGAAAAATTTCTATACAACTTCAGCTCCTTTTCAGGCTTAAACTTTCCTTTCATTTTTTTCTTTGAGGATTCTGAAGAATTCCAGCTTCCCTACTGTTGCGTCTTACATAGATTCATGTTGAATATGTATTTCCCAGCATCTAGAGATGCTGATTCAGTGTAGTTGGTGACAGGTGTCTCAATGACAAAGGCAGGAGGCCTTTAAAATCTTCAGTTTGGGAGTGTCAGGATGGGTATGACATAGGCCCATGCTGACAATCTAAAATGAAGGCTCTCGGCATAATTGCTTTTCATTCAAAAGTTAAGAAATGCAGCTGCGTCCTCTTCACCTTCAATTCCTGCAATCTCTATGCATAGGATGAAGAATTGCGTGCTTCATTTCTGACTTCCCTTCCTTCCTTCTTTAAAGTAACTGAAGATCAATGAACTTAGTGCTGTTCTAGTCCTTACTAAACTTGGCCTGGCTAAAATAATCAAGTGAGCTGGAAAAAAATATCTAATTTACAGAGAAAGAGTTTGTGTTCTTATTTATAAGAGAATGAATATCTCTTTCCTTCCAGTGACAGGGGCACACAGGCACTGCAGCACAACCTCAGGCAAAATAGAAAAAGAAAGGAGAGAGAAAGCACTGCCTTTCTCCAGAAATGACTCATGATATTTATTCAGATGACAGGAAGAATAAATTAGTTGAAGATTTATAGGAGTCTATTAACTCTTGTGCATGAGTTGTAGGTTAATTGAACTATAACAATATGTTAATCCATGAATTACTTAGATATTCATGACAAAAAAATATGTGGGTAAACACACGTGTTATCATTAAAAAACCCTAATTTAAGAGAAACAATAGTCTGCAATGGGTTAAAAATCAGGGTATAATCAACATAGTGCTGTATTTCATTACATGGATTAATTGCTTACATGTTTTCTCTCTGAATTTAACTGTATACATATACAACACTTCATAATTTGGTAAGAAAGCTTTTATCACAATGACTTCCTGCACAGCACTTTGAATTGTTGAATAAAAGCTCTCTATAAATGAACATCATTATAACCTTAGGGCTTCTGGATAATTTGAATTGGTTTTACAATCCACAGTTGGGTAGCGTAAAAGGAGCCTCTGATGGCCGTAGGAGCAGCCTTGACAACTGTCAGCCTACCACACACCCAGTGCAATCTCTCTGAATTTTATCTCTGTCAAGAACAAATCATAGGTAAATGGATACCAATTCTGATAACGAAGCGGACAGAAATCATCCAAGACCTTCTTACTAAATATAAAAGAAGGCAACATCAAAGCCAAATAACTATGGCCCAACCAACATTTTTCTTTTTGATTACACTGTGGTAAGGCAGAGAGACAGGTAGGTTTACAAATGCATTGAAGTTAGTGGTGAGCTTTGCATACAAATATGTAACAAAATAAGTATCCTCATGTGGGCATTTGCAGTGTAAAACATGGAGTAATTTGAGGTATATAACTCTTTAAGTCACTACTATTATCAACCACCTGGGGTTGGGTTAAATAACTAGCTTCTACTCAAAGAAAAGCTCTTATCTTTTGAGCAGCACATTATGTTTTGTGATACATAAATCAAAAACTCCAGTGTAATCCTTGTTTGTTATTTTCAGGTGGTTCATTTCTTTCTCCCTTCTTCTTTCTTATATTTCTATTTGTGGCAAGTGGATATGATAGCTTAAGTATTAAGACCTATGATTATGAAAAAGTTATAGATGGGACTGTTTATTTAAGTAGCACTTACAGATTTCGACTTAGATTCACAGAAGTAATATTTCACTGACCTCTGTGATTGTGAACTAAACGGCTTTTGAGAAGGCCTTGAAGATTTAGTATCAGCTTTCCACTTGGCAAATGTACTATCCTGTTTATAGATGGCAAAACTCTGAGTAGCTTTCATTAAAATGTAATAATATCATCCAAAGCAAACTAAGCCATAGGTTAGATGGGTTTAGTCAGAGTTTCTGTTATGTAATTTCAGAGGGCAAGTCAACAGCTCTACATTCTCTTCAAAGTGTGGATTCCAATGGACTATGACATTTAAGGAATGCTTTTGTACCCTATATTTTTTCAGCATACCAGCTGCAGAGTGATTAGTGAATCATTTAAGGACTTTACATACTAATTGCTAAAATGATTAAGGCTCTTTTCTCTCCTATACTCAATCCCTTAACCCATCGTTTTCCACTTTCACAATTTAAACACAGATTATCCAAATTTGGTTTACTAACATGCTCATTTAGCCGAAGATCAATTTTGTTTCTGAAAGATTCATATCGGTTTTCCTGATCTTTTGCAGCTGGAATTGCAAACCACCATTCTTGGCCAAATGGATAGAAGGAGAGAGAGAAGGGAGATAGATAAACAGAGAGAAAATGGGAAGAGAGAGAGCTAGAGAGTAACTTATCCTGGGGCTCAGATTGGGAGCTAAGCTATCTCATCAAGAACTGCACTGCGGGCACGGTGGCTCACGCTTATAGTCACAGCACTTTGGGAGGCCAAGGCAGGTGGATCACCTGCGGTCAGGATTTCAAGACCAGCCTGACCAACATGGAGAACCCCTGTCTCTACTAAAAAATACAATATTAGCCGGGCATGGTGGCACATGCCTGTAATCCCAGCTACTTGGGTGGCTGAGGCAAAAGAATCCCTTGAACCTGAGAGGCGGAAGTTGGGGTGAGCCGAGGTAGTGTTATTACACTCCAGCCTGGGCAACAAAAGTGAAACTCCATCTTAAAAAACAAAACAAACAAACAAAACAAAAAACTGCACCGAAGCCTAAATCTGAAGACATTACTGGTTTTCTCTTCCAAGGATAAACTTTATTACATCTTTACACTAAGTAACATTCCAGACAGATGGAGACAAGACAATTATATTTTTTAAAAACTATTTGAGAATCTTTTTTTTTTCAAACAGGGGTTTTTACACAAAAAATTTTCAGAATCCGAATATCAGTGTATTCATGCAACTCTGATAATATCATACTCATCTCCACAGATAAGAAAATGCTACCACATTTTTGAGGGCCAAGAAAAAATTCTGACTAATAAAATGGTCAAACTGGGCTTGATAACAATTTATTTCTGACCTTTTAATGCCTTCTGTTCTTAATGATTTTCTGTCATTTCTGTCTAGTCTAGACTTGAAACTCAGTCTCAGAGGTGCTTAGCTTTATGTTGCCACTTAACTTTCAACTTCCATTTTCAGCACAGAAAGGTAAATCAGTAATTGTCACTCTGGCTTCTCAAGGTTTGTTAGACACCCGAATGGGACTATGACATAGATCTGAAGGGTGTTTCATGTGACTTTTACTTTAATTTTTACATAATCATGGAAATGCTGTAGGACTTCAGGAACTTAATTACCCTGATAGCCTTACTTCTCTTATTTGTATTTTTGGTTGACTACTTTGGTCTTTTCTGTCCCCTGACCTGTCAAAAACTGATTTTAAAAAAAAAAAAAGAAATTAAGAGAAATCTTCACTGAGTTGCTTTCTTGGCTGACAGTTGTCTCTTCTTTCCAGGGAGATGATGTGTATATTTCTCTGGTTTGGGCTTTGTGGCACAGTTGCAGAACTGAGAGAACCTCACTCTGAGGAAGAGTATTGTCCTGTATTTCAAAATATGTTAAAATCTGATTTTATCTTATCAAATGGAGCCCTGTGAGACAAAAACCCACCTAGAGATCTTCTTTGGAAGACAAGAGAAATAAGAAAAATGAGTCTCAAAGAAATCGTTTCTGGAGAGTTAAAACTTATGCTTTCCAATACATTTATTCAGACTGCTTTGTCTACAGATCTATGTATATAGATTGTTTAGTGTTGGCCAAAACTTCTTCCTTTGTAAGTGAAAGGTGCTGAACTCAAACTAGCTTAAACCAGAGCATCTCTCTGTGTGGCTGGATTCAGGACCTCAAACAGCTCCCTAATTCTCTCTTGTCCTCGATTGCTCACCGCTTCCTCCTTCATTCTCTTCTTCTTGCCTGTGGGCTTTCTGTGCGTTGCCCTTATTCTCTTCTGCTAATGATTGGCTCTGTTTATATGATGGAAAAGATGGCTGCTGGCAGCTCTAGTGCAAAAACAAGAGACCCTTTTCTCCAGGGCTTCTATTGCATCTTGCAGGGAAGTACTCAAACTGGTCCTAACAGGGTTCCATGGTCCCTTCTTGGCTCAGTTGTATTAGATAGGGGATCAAGAACCTGGATCAAGAGCTCATCTCTACTGACAGGCAGTGGTCTATCCCTGTGATTGGTTGTCCTATGATATAAGATGGGGAAATGGCAGGTGGGCAAAGGAAGATGGGTATGCTGCTTCCAGCATAAGTGGTACAAGAAAGCATGTTGGGAAAGCCGTATTTACAAAAACGCAGATCTCTTTTTATTGACGCATGTATAACCAACCAATCGCATACCTGGGGTGCATATTTTATTTTATTTTTCCTTTAAAAATCTTTTCACAGACAGGATGCGGTGGCACACACCTGTAACCCCAGCACCTTGGGAGACTGGGGCAAGCTGATCACTTGAGCTCAGGAGTTTGAGACCAGCCTGGCCAACATGGCAAAACCCTGTTTCTACTAAAAATACAAAAATTAGCAGGCCATGGTGGTGCATGGTTGTAATCCCAGCTACTTGGGAGGCTGAGAATTGCATGAACCCAGGAAACAGCAGTTACAGTGAGCTGAGATGGTGCCACTGCACTCCAGCCTGGGCAACAGAGTGAGATCTTTTCTCTAAATAAATAAACTAATAAATAAATAAAAGAAAACAAAATGTTTTCATAGAGTGCATATATGATTATCTGGCTTTTTGCCTATAATGCATTTGGTGGCGATATTCTGTGGCATAGACATAGGAAAAATGAACTATCACTTATTCTCATCTTCACTCAAATATAGACAACATTATTGGACACCTTTTATAGACAGAAAATAACTCCAGACATTACTATTTATGTTTTAAAATAACAAGCAACAAGAACACTTTGCATTTTCATGGTGGTTTCATTTACTTTTTATCATAACAAGTAAAAAGAACAGTTTACATTTTCATGGTGGTTTCGTTTAACAGTTGTCTTAAGAATTCTCCAGTAGATGTATCTATTCTGCTAAAAATAAAAGTCATGAAGTTATAAGGTGACTTGTTCATGATTACCTGTGCTAAGTTTTACCATAGTTAAAAATAGTTACTTATAACAAAAATCATATGAGATTTTTAAAGTATATGTATTGAAACTTAGTATTATGAGTAATAGAAAAGGACCTTAAAACCATCCTTCTGAACAGTTATTGCCCTTGTGTCTTATTTCTAGACCTCATTGATACATTGTTAACACTTAGATCAATAAATAATTACTGTGTTTTGTGAGATGCTGAGAGTAGATTTGGAGAGTTTACAGATAAGAGGCATCCTTTACCAGGAGCTGTCAAATGTCAAAATAACAACTACCATGTATTCTATCTGTCTATCTATTTATCTGTCTATCTATCTATCTATCTATTTGATCTGTATCTGTGAGTACTGAAATATCTGTATAAATCTATCAACCAGTTACATAAAAAATATTTGAATTTTTTCTTTCTGCAGATTTCCACAGGGAGCAGAACTGATCTTCCTGGCTCTGTGCCTCATGGTGAGTTATAGTTATGATGGGGACAGCAGGAGCCTGTACCTCTGTTTAATAGAAAGCACGGTACCAGCAGAGATTTTCTAACTCTGCATTTAAAATCCCCCAATAGTTATCATTACCTCTTAAAACCATTGAGCATTAGTGCCAAATCAAGTGGAATAGTTTCATTTAAATAATTTAAGGCATTGACTGATATTCTCACATTGGTCATAATAAATAATATTATTAATTTTGCTAAAGAGAGGAGAATCAGAATATTGTGATTTTGGTTCTCTTTCAACTGAAAAGTATTTTGAAAAGGATTAAAGGAGCAGATTTTCCTCCTCCAGGCTTGACTCCCCATGTATCCCACCCCTAGTCCTTTCATAGAAACCCCACCCTTTGTGTATGGCCCCATGTACCTGCCCCTGCAGTGTGGTATCCTGTGGTGGGAAGGTTTAGTCTTCTGTGGAACAAGCTTATTGATCAGCAGGGTTTGCTCACTCAAGTGTAAGGATGTTCTGATTCTTTCCCTTGGGTTTTCTTTTCCTTTCTGAGAAAACCCTTATGAAGCATTATTTTGCCGCTCTTATTGTGCTTCCAATCAATCTTTCATTTGATATGATATGAAAAAAATTAAAGGAAAAAGAATCTTAAGAAGTCTCCAAAGAAAGAACCACCTATATACAGTAGCTACTCTTCTTTGTTTACATGATCTGTATTTAATCTGTGCAGCGTGGAATAGCCATCTCAACTCTATTTTTGGGAATAAAAGTTTGAGGTTTTTTGCTCTTTTCTGTGCCTCCAATGAACATTAAAATATTACTACGTTTCTCAAAATTCTAATCACAAAAATTACTTGAAAATAAAGATTTCTAGTGTCTTCCTTGAAATTTGGGATTAGTAAATCTGGAGTGGGGCTTGGAATCACTATTTAATAATATCCCAAGCAATTCTTGTATTTTTAAGAATTATATCCAGGTGACTTTAGTTTGGAAAATATTGAATTATATTCAATAATTTGACAAGTTAATGAAGTTACACTAGTTGATGTTCTGAGGTGAGTATCAGCACTTATTATTTCATGTTCTTACCTCTCATATTTTGGGTTACACAACTGCCTTTATAATTTCTCTTGGAGCCTTTCATTACAGAACTAAAGTTGCCTCTGCTCAGCTATATTCTTTTTTTGAGGTGAAATTTGAGGGTCTTTGATTACTCATGACAGCCTAGAGGGGAAGAGAGGACAACCAGAATTAAAGGGCAATTGCTGCAATATAGCTGATCTAGTGCTAAGGATGAGGACCAACAGGAAGTAACATGCTTTGATAAATGTATTATGAAAGATTTACTTGCAGAGGAAACAATGCTGGAAATGGCTAGAAGCCAAGAACATCTGTGTTCCTGGTATCCTAAATGTGTAGAAGGAGCAGATGTAACTGAATATATAACAGAGAGCCTGGCACAATTCCTAACCATGTGGGGGAGGGCTGTGGATGTGCACAGAAGATGTTCTCAAGCTCAGAAAAGTAAAAAAAAAAAATGCTGGGGAACTCCCAAATAATTTTATTAGCTATCTTGAGGAGAGGTAGATATTATTAGAGCAGTTTAGTACAATGAAGGCAGCTTATTCACATAAGAGAAAGGGAAGTGATGTATTGCACAAAACTGAGACAACTGCTCTGTAAGTGTATTGTTGTGTTTATATACAAACAATAAGTAAGCATAAATACGAGACATAAAGTAAAAGGCTTGCTTCTTATACCCCCTGTAAAACTATAAGCTCTTTCAAACTTAGCACATAATCTTAGCTTTACTAAGTAGTTCACACTTTTCAGGGACTTAGCCAGTAGTTCTAAGAATGACTGGGCAGAAGTACCGATAAAATAGAATAAAATGTAAAATCCAGTCTAGGAAGAGCCAGGTAATATCAGCTGCTATTTTTCTTATTCCATTATACTGAGAAAATTTATTTTAATGCCTTTTATAAATGAGCATCTGGGTAGGCCACAGTAGTTGGCAGAGCTTTAATTTTGTGTATGTAGTTAGGGTGGACACTCAAGACCCCTTCCCTGACTACCTTCCAGCTAGGATTGGATTGGCCATGTGACATAATTCTGGTCTATGAGATGTAAGTAGAATTCTGTCAGGTTCTTTTTTGTTTTCCTGATAAAAAATGGATAGACTAGGTTGGCATGTCTCTTAGCCCCCACTTCTTGCCTATGATGTGGACATGATACTGAAAGTGCAGCAGTTATACTATGAGGTGATAATCAAAATGAGGAAACAGATCATCTAAACATGACAACCTGAATATGATAGCGTGGAAGGCTCTGCTGATTTCTTAATGACGACTACACTGACATTGGACTACTACATTGAACTTTAGCTTATGTGAGAAAAAAAAAACAACCCACTGATTTGTTTAAGCTACTCTTGGTCATTATTTAGTAACAACTCTGTGCTAAACATTTTAAACTCATGGGTTGGGGATACAGCCATATTCTTGTTTGCAAGAATTTTTAATATTCAAAGACACAGTGTGAGCCCAAATATCACAAAACGATTCAAAAGTTAATGCTCCATTTCACACTGAAGAAATGCAATGGTGGCAACCAAATTCAACATAGTGGTGCTACTTTGCCACTAGAATGTACTTGGAATGCTGCTTTCACTTTTGGATAAACTGCCAAAAGGTTACTGATAAATCAGAAAGAATCCAGAGTGTGATCACGGTTGGTGAGGGGCTTGAATAGCATTTCAAAACAAAAATGATTACTGCAGATTGGAAAGTTAAGCATTAAACAATGAAAACAGAAAAAGAAATAAAATTTAAAAAACATGTATGATTCCCAAATTCTTGAAATGGTTTCAAATAGAGGAAGTAAACTTCTTATAGTCTTCTCTAAAGAGTAATATTAAGATAGATAAAAATAATGCCAAGGAAGATTTCTGCTAGATTATAAACAAATACTTTTTGAGAGTTAAACCCGCTAACAAGGAATGTGCTGAGTCATCTTTTGAGATAAACACTCCACTGGATAAACCTTTGTTGTAGAAGAGTGTGAATCTCATTGATCTTTGAATATCAGAAACCCAAAACATAAAAGTTCCTTAATAGTGCCTATGTAATGAATGAATGAATTCTATTCATTCATTTGAGCATAAGCTCAAATATCATTGGAATCTAAATTTCTGTACAATTAGAATATATGCACATGAATTGTGAGATTCCCGCCTCCACTGTCTAGTTGTATTGTCTTTCAAGGTTATATAGGATTAAAGCATCCAGCCAAGTGAGGAAATAAATGCATGCTGATTACTCAGAGAAGAGCATTGCAGAATACAGCACTCTTGGTAAGGCTAGCCCTGGGGCTAAAGACAGTATAAGCTCAGAATGCTCAAAGCAAGTTTAGAAGACATTTTATCTCTAAGAGTCCTACTCCCATATATCCATTATGGAGATTACGGCTCATGAAAGGGTATAAAAATGATTATTTTTTTCCTCTGGTCTCTATTGGATGTGAAGCACAAGCTTCGGTTGCTGCATCTAGTCTCAGAAATTGATTCAAAGAGTTACTTATGCTTTCAGGACATAATCCTCTGAAACAGTTCTAGCATCAGTTTTTGCTATTGTGTGCTGTCTATTATTTGGTTTTCTGTCAACCAGACAAGATGTCAAGTCATGTTTCCTCGCTTCAAATTGCTGTATATTATCTATCCTCTGGTGAACTTCTTTTCCACATGTTAATATTTAAGTAGGAATAGAGGTGAATACATAAAGTTGAATGCTTGAATTGTTTTTAAAAGGCCAATTCAGAACATTTTTTAAGTATTTTAGTGTGTCAAATGTGAATTGACACACAGTATTTTGCTCACAGCAAGCTGAAAAATCTTTAGTATATGAACTTTTTATATGACTTAGTAACTAACAATTCAAAAATGTAAACCTGACTGTTTTGTAATGAATGTTTTTGGAAACACATTTGAAATCTATTCTTTACCCAACAAGCTTCTAAATGAATGTCTTGGGTATTCTCTTTTCTTCACTTGGCAAGCATAGCTGCAGACAACATTTACACTTGTCCAAAGAGTTTCTTTGTTGTTATAACTTCTCACAATTTTTAGTGAGGATTTTCTTTCTTTTTGAAAGAAACCGTAAAAGGGGTTTAAGCTGCTTTGTTACAATGCTGGAGTTTATCATTAGCCCTCATTACCTACATATTTGTCAAGAATGTTGCTTACATTGGGGTAAATAATTTCATTTTATTCCAATATAGTCTTGACATTTATTTAAGAATAGTCAATTCTCAATTTCTCAGAGTAATGTAGAAAAGCCCAGTCATAGATTAGCCAAGTAATATATTAGAATATGCAAAATATGCTAATTAGTAATGAACATATTCATCATTCAAGTAGAAACTAGTGTTCTGCAGTTTTGTTCAGCTATAACTGGAAAGTGCTGAAATTTCAAGTATAATTATAGCCATCAGTGGTATTTATACAGCAAAACGTATTTATAGTCAAAAGAATATAAATATAACAAAAAATGCTTTTAAAAACAATTGCTATCTATCTACTTTTTTTTTGTTTGCACACAGCTGCTGGTGGGTTTTGGTGGGTAAAGATGTGGGAGGACAGGTGAAATTATTATTATTGGGGCATTGCCATAGTTATACAGCTCCTTGTGAATGAGGGAAGAGGCAACCAGGAAATAAGACAGCTCCAAAAGATAGGGATAGGGAATCAGAATGATCTGGCAGTGATTGAAAGCCATGGGAGAGAATAGGAAGGAAGGAAAGAAACTAAGAGTCATTATCTGTTATGTACCAACGCCTACATAGTACTTGGTGTTTTACAATCATGACCAGATTTCATAGCAGTATCAACCCTTTGAAGTAGGTAGTCCCTCCCCAATTTGTAGTTAAGAAAATTAAAACTCAGAGAGATAAGGAAACTCACAGATTTACAAAGCCAAGTGGAAAATTAAGATTAGTTTTGATGCTTATGAGACATCTAAACAGATATGATAAGTAGACAATTAAGTGTATAGTTGGGAAATTAGGGGAGACATAAAGGATGGAGGTAGAAATTTGGAAAATATCAGAGTAAAGATTATGATTATGTCATGTGTCTTGAGATCATATAACATCGAGGCAGGAATAGAAGTAAAGAGGAAAACATGAACTGTAGCTCTCTCAGCCTAGTTCCAATAATGATTAAACAATTCTATATAAATTCTAATATTGACCACTTGAGGATTTTTATTATGAACTTGTGGAAAATTTCATTTTTTCATGCATCTACCCCTCTTCCCCCTGCCTTTATTTTCCTGTTAAAGAGAGAAGTAAGGCTGGGCATGGTGGCTCATGCCTGTAATCCCAACACATTGGGAGGCTGAGGTGGGAGGATCAGCTGAAGTTAGGGGTTCAAGACCAGCTTGGACAACATGGTGAAACCCCATCTTTACTAAAAATGCAAAACATTAGCCAGGGCAGGATGACGGGTGCCTGTAATCCCAGCTACTCAGAAGGCTGAGGCGGGAGAATCACTTGAACCCTGGAGGCAGAGATTGCAGTGAGCCAAGAACACATACTGCATTCCACCCTGGGTGATAGAGAGAGACTCTGTTTCGAAAAAAAAAAAAAAAAAAAAAAAAAAAGAAAAGAAAAAGAAAAGAAAAAAAAGAAAAAAGAGAGAGAGGGAGAGAGAGAGGGAGAGAAGTACAAAAAATTCCATTCTAGCTCAATTTGTGTCTGGAAGGTGTGAAGGTTGGTGATGGTGGCAGTGAAAGGACTCTAGCATCAGATTAGTGTCAAATAATTGCTTTCATTATAACATATGTAGGAATTAAAATTGTAAAGGCAGAATTAAGGGATAAGGCAAAAGATGGAGAACAATAAAAGAGACACAAAACAAGGTGTTATTACCAATACATAAATATGGCCAGAGGAAAAAAAAAGACTTACTAGAAAAAAATTAATGCTAAATGAGTAATACACTAGTAAGAAACATTTTCTAGCATGTTGCATAACTTTTAGTAAGACAAGGACAAATAAGGAGGTAAACCATCTCTTCTTGGTACATATGAGACCCTATTACAACACCACCTTCCAGCTTGGTCTCTCCACTTGATGAAACGAGTTGGAAAATAATGGAGGAAATAGAGAAAGCAAAAAAGTTCTGTATCTTATAAGGCAAGGATGAACAAATTATCACAATATCATCAGGAATAAGAATAATAAGAACATTATAAGAATTTAATAATATATTTGAAAGGATAAATTAAGGAGAAAATTAAATAATTATTTTCCATATTATCACACAAATAGATGTACATTGCTTGAAGTCAGAGTCAGATTTAAAGAAAGCAAAATACTTTCTAGCAGTAGCCATTAGTTAACAAGTTGTGATGCATAACTGTCGATAAGCAGGTCCTAAAATGTCCAAAAGTGATGAATTGAATAGAGTTATATTTCTCTAAATTTCCTTGCCCTTGTCCATGTTCAGGTACCTCCATCATTAGGCATTTCTCTTTTCCCAGATACTTTATGTCTAGTTTTTGCTCATATTGGCTGCCAATGAATTTCTCCTAGAAAGTTGAGTGCTAGATTATTAGAAAGTGTGATAGTGAATGGAAAGATTCTTGGAACAGAAAATAGTAGTTGTGTTTCCAGTCCTGGTTCTTGCTAATTTCCTGTGTGTTTATTTTGGTAATTATAAGAGAGCTTCGTGGAAGACTATGTAGCCATAAAAAAGAATGAGATCATAGCTTTTGTGGGAACATGATTGGAGCTGGAGGCCTCTATCCTTAGCAAACTAATGCAGAAATAGAAAACCAAATACCACATGTTCTCACTTCTAAATAGGAGCTAAATGATGAGAACCCATGGACATAAAGAGGGAAACAACAGATGCTGGGGCCTACTTGAGGGTGGAACGTGGGAGTAGGGAGAGCATCAGAAAAAGCAACCATTGGATACTAGGCATAGCACCTGGGCAACAAAATAATATGTACAACAAAAACCCATGACATCAGTTTACCTATATTACCAATATGCACATGAACCTCGGAGCCTGAAAGTTTTTTTTTTAATAAGATAGCTATATTAGACTCTCTAAAATTAATCTAAATCTATAGCTTCATCCTGGATTTAAGATTATTTCATTGAATTCTGTTTATTGTGAACTTTTTCACAGCTACTGTATTTACATTTAGTAGTGGAAGTTTTATGACTTCTGGTGACAAGAACTATCATGGAAGTTTCCCAGCAAAAATTATCAGGAAAAAAAGTCAAGACTGCCAGAGGAACTCTGAAAGGATCTCCCATCCTACTCAAGCATACCACGGTGTCATCTTTTGTTCCTTTCTTCCTTAATTTTTTCAGTCCTATCCTTTCTATCTCCTCAGGGTTTCTCATTCACTCCTACTTTCCCCCCTCCTGCTACTGCCCTTCTTAAGTACCCCTCTCACTTCAACCACTGCAAGATTTTCTTATATAGAATTCTGGCCTCCATTTTAAATCCTCTCCAATCTGTTTGCTGTACATATTAAGTGATTTTCCTAAACTAGGGTCTTAATCATGCCACAGCTGTGCTCAAAATTTTGATGCCTTCTTATTGTCTATAAAATCCAAACTTCTTACTAATTCAATGAAGACCTGAACGATATCTACACTGAATTCATGATCCTGAGCCTATTGCTGTCTTTGTCTACCTACTATTTTCTGAATACATTTTGGACCCTACAACTCCTCTGCCATTAGTGGTGGTGTTCCCTTTGTCTGGATTGTTTTTTTTCTTCTCTTATTTCTTTTCTACCTATTTGTTAAATCTCAAGTCAGCCATCTTCTCTGTAAAGCCATTTTATGGCTGGATTAACCTTTCCTAACATTTAATATGTATTGTAGAAAAAGACTCATTCTTTTTTATTTAATTATTTGGGTTTGAATCTTCTAAGACTGTTTAAACTCTCTGAGGGTGGATTCTAATAGTATTTTGCATCTGTGAATTCCCCCAAAGTGCCTTGCCCATGCAGATATTAATAAATTTTTTTGGATTAAATTCTCCTGAAGAATGAACGTGTAGATGCAGGAATTTGATTGACAAGTCAAAAATGACTTGATTGACAAATACTATGTGACGTTAGTGATCCTAGAGAAAGTAAAATGAAGCCAACATTTGATACAAGGGGTTTCAAGAATGCAAACAGTCTATATGGAAATAAGGGAAAGTTAGATGAGCAGAGAAATGTTAAACTGGTTTAGGAAAGAGCCAGAGTATGACCCTAAGATCCATCGGAGGTGAAAGAAGGCAAGCCAAACGTCAGGCATAAGACACAAGAACATAACTAATTTCTCTGTACAAAGAAGCTTGTTAGCAATGTAGGGAATAATCTTATTTTAACTGGAAACTAGTGCTGAGACATTTTCAGTTTCCAAATATGTTAAAGGAGGTCTCCTCCTGAAGAATAGAATGAGATGAGATTAAGCGGGGCCTCAGAAGAAAATGGGCTAGTAGTAAAGAGATGATGTCTTTTAAATTGATATAAGAAAAAAATGCTGGGGAAACTGGGGTGTCCTTCTACATGATTTGAGAGGAAAATAATGTGCTCCAGTGAGGGTGCTCATGTTTGAGGCTTTCTATGCTGCTGATAACATGCAGACTGGAAGTGTGGTATATGTCTTCTAAACCTCAAAACTCATGGCCATTATACTTCGTGGATTCTTCATGTTTGAAGTGTGTTTAGAAGGTTAGAATTCCAGGACAACTTACTCTTATCTTATACCATGTTGATGGTATGGTTTCTGAGTAGCAGCTAGCCTTGCTTTTCATTCAAGAACTAATGAGCAGCTATCACTTCTTAGATTCTGTGTTAGGTAACCAAAATCAGACATCCCTGTACTTTAAGGAAGTGCAGAGTAGTAGTAGAGGCACATATTAGTTTCATGTTTTAAAACACTTTACAAAGTGTTATAAGTGTCCAGGGACATAGTGTCATAAGAATCTTCGGACCTTACATGCTAGTGGCAGCCAGCTGTTGACTCATAGCTGGGTGACCGTTCAGTAACTTCACTGGCTAGTTTTGTTCTTGGGCAATTTACCACATGTTGCTTCAGTTTCCTCTATGGCCAAATGAGATAAATAAGATGATCTACTTCATAGGGTGTTAAAATGCTATCTAGCATATGCTAAACATTCAATGCATTTTAGCTATTGTTTTAGTTCATTGGGACCGCTATGAAAAAATATCATATACTGGGTAGTTCATAAACAACAGAAATTTAATTCTTGTAGTACTGGAAGCCGGGAAGTCCATGATCAACATGGCAGCAGATTTGGTGTCTGGTGAAGGCCCACATTTTGGGATCATAGACAACACCTTATTGCTATGTCCTCCCATAGTAGAAGAAGCCAGGAGATTCTCTCAGGGATCTTTCATAAAAGCCCTAATCCCATTGGTGAGGGCATCACTGTTATAATTTAATTACTCCCCAAAAACCTGTGAACTAATATGTTCACCTTAGGGGTTTGGACTTCAACCTATGAATTTGAAGGGACTTAAACCTTTGGACCACAGCAACTACTATATCGTTATTATTGTTTTAGTGAACCAGAGTCCTACTCCTAGCAGTTATTCTCTCAAGAAGATCCATTCTCTCATGCTTCTTTTGAGCATTTTCTTTGGTTTGCTGTTACATAAAAATCTGGAATAAAGAGCACAAAGATAGTGGAACTTGATACATTAATTATATTGTGATTATTTCTTCACATTACAAAAAAACAAGAGAATGATCTTTTTGTTATCTGTTCTCATTCTCTCATTCATCCCTTCCCTCATCCATGTATCAAACATTTCCTGAGAAAATAAAGCTAGGTGCCTGCGGGACAAAATGATAAATTAGCATGAATTCCTAATCTGTCTTTCAGTCTAGTAAGGCTGACAGACAAGTACACAAACAGCTGCTATGTAGTGAGAAAAGTTATATGCTTGAGAACTGTACCAAGTACAGCTGAGGCACAATGGACCACTTCTGCTCAAATCGAGGGGCTAAGAGAAGGCAAATGGCTGGCAAAAGGGGGAGCCCTCTTGTCTTTGTTCCTCACTTACACATGTAATTAAAGAAACAGACCTTCTTGTTAGCATTTTCATCCACAGGATATGTGCTAGAGAGAGCTGTGAAGATTTCTAATGGTGCTCTATTAACCATAGTGCAAAAACATAGCAATGATAGGCCTTCAACTTAAGGATTGAGTATAGCAATCATATACAGTGTTTTCTGGCAAGTTTACATTATACCATTCATTCAGTTTATCCACCTGTTTCTCTTCTGTTCCAGTTTTATCAAAAGAGCTGATAATACTGTCACGACCTCGGTTGGTAGTTTCACACATTATTTTTCTTAAACTATTCCCTCTTGCTTCTTATACTTATTTTCCCCTCTTACCCTTTACTGACAGTTTCACTGCTAATCTTCCTATCCTTCTGTCCTTTCCATTTTAAAAACTCTCCAGAATTACAAATTATAGGAATTGGGGGAAAAAAGAGCAAGAAATAGTGTGCTATCATAAGGTATGCTGGTGACAGTTTTTAATGCACATTATAGAAGGGAAGACAAAGAAAGAAAAGCTGAACAGAGAAGCTTTTGATAGCAGAGCAAGAATGATTTAAGCAGTTTCTGATGCGTATTTTCCTTTACATCTATTTTGTAAAATTTCTGCGTGCTGAAGGTGAATTGACAATAGAAAGCTAATATTTGTCAGTTGATAAAGAATAACTAGGTTTCACCAATGCAGATTTATTTCATAAGCAAATATTTTTGTATTTAAAAGGTGGTTGAGCAGAGCAATATAGTGCTGGGTTTAAAAGTTTCATTACCTAGTGTGAAAGGATAGAAATACTTATTATTCAAAAAATGGGGAAGGAAAAGGTAACATGGAAAAGAAAGGCAAAAGTTCCTAAAGAATCATGTAGAGTTAAAAGCAATAAGTTGTAATGAGTGGTCTCTGGTTTATTAGATTTGAATAGATTGAAAGGATGTCTATGTTAATATCTTTTATTTCAAGAGGGTGAATACAATGAAAAGTAGGCAAAGCAATGATGGCAGGTTCCTTGCTCTGCAATAAGAAGCTACTAAAACTACTGTAACTGCCTGTGGCAGAAGTAAAACACCCTTTCAAAAAATGCTTGCCGAAGAGGTGGCACAGCACTGTCTACTTGCTGAAAGAATCATGAAGCAAGACTTTTGGAAGAGATGGCAATGCTAGGGGGAAAATGTATGAATCATCTATAGTTTAAAAACTATCAAATCAAAAGAAAGAGAATGGAGATAAATGGAAAGGGGAAGAGAAGAAGGAAAATACACCTGAGTATACAAAAAGTCTTTAGGTTTTAAGCAAGTAATTTCTGGAAGGATAAAATATTATAAAAAAGAAAGCAGCAAAGTCAGAAATTGTGAATAAAATACTTATATCACAATGTTCTTGATTCCCAGTTCAGCCCATAATCATTTATTTCTGGGGTGCCAGTCATGGACCAGCAGAAGCTGGCTCAGAGCCAATGCTGCTGTTTAATGAGCTTTGATATACAACTCATCTAGCATTTGTAAGTGTGGAAAGTGTAGGAAGACCTTATAAAGTAAAATACTCATAGGAAATTCTTGGAAATTAAAAAAAAAGGATTCTGCAAGGATGCTTATTGAAGAACGAATTGTTGTATCCATTAAGAAATGAAAATGGGAGAATTGAGAAAAGGAGAGTTTTCTATAATTCCTTTCATCAGTTTTGTTTGGATTTTTATAGGAATAAGTCATCATTCTTAAATTTAAAAATTAATAAAGATTTTTCAAAGCCAAAAATGGACTAACTTTTCATTTGCATATTGTTTAGTCAGTAACTTTGTCAAGGCTATAAGACTAATTAGTTGATTAGGTAACAAATGGTCCCCTACCCTGAAGCTCTTTTGTAAAAGAGATTGAAGACAGTTGAGCATGAGAATAAATCGGATAGGCCATACATTTTCTTCAAGTTGGTATTTTTTTTGAGTGAATACAGGGTAGAACATTTGAAGTTTTCATTCTCCACTTTTCTTGCCCCCTTCCCAGTTACAACTGGGTATTCTCTGTTAAAAATTTCATGTAACACTTGTTGAAATACAGCTAACCAGGATCTATTTACAGGTACTCTTTTTCTGTAACATGGGGTTGGGCACACAGATCTACATTTTAAATAAATGTCCTTTAGGACAGGCATTGGCAAATTTTGTGTCTGTAAAGGGCCAGATAATAGATATTTCAGCCTTTGTGTGTCAGAAGGACTCTATTTCAGATCCTCAACTCTGTAGCTGTAGCACGAAAGCAGCTATAGATAACATAAAATGGGCATAGCTGTGTTCCAATAAAACTTAAAAAAAACAAACAAAAAGAGATATCAGAGTAGATTTGGCCTATGGACAGTAGTTTTCCTTCCCTTGCTATAGAAGATTCTTTTCAAATGGGCTTGGAAGATATTTTGAGGATGTGCAATTTTATATATAATAATTTAGTTAAGTGCAACTCACACAATTGTTTCAGAGCAGGAAGATTGAAGAGGTGTCTTCTTCCCTTTCACAAGGACAGTTTTACATCAGGACTTGGAAAACTTAATTGCATGTGTAATCATGTAATTAAAGAGTTTAGTATACTAACTGTCAGCACTGAGCTGTTACTACCATGGCCTGCCGTTTTGATGAAATGTCAATGGTGGAATATTGCATGATTAAATGACCCTGACAATGTTGGTGATAAAATGTCAGTGAAAAGGTGCTGTATGGAGAAATGTTCCTACAATATCGCCTAAATGTTGCATAACAAGATGTTCTTATGATGAAATGGTCAAGAGAATGTCACCAGAACAAATGAACACACACACACACACACACACACACACACACACACACACACACACACCCCTCGAGAAATTACGTGGCAGCTTTGCTGCCTGACTACTTTTAATGTAATTTATATTGATAGAAAGCCTTTTTACTTTTAAAATCAGAGACTGCTAGTACATTTAAATGGTGAAAAGTTTTTTTTTTTTTTTTTTTTTTTTCCTGGGACACTGCCAGTGGCCTCTTTCATCTGTGACTTCATATCCTGCAGAATGTTGTGGAGCAGGCGATCCTGGCATCTCTGAGTCAGGAGAGCTAGTTCAATCACCTGCTTTGCGTTCCCCACCTCTCCCACCTCCTTCCCAGTTGGAACAGTAAGTTCTCTATGAAAGCTTCTGCAATTGATGACAAGAAGAAGAGTTCTCAGGGAAAGCAGCTGAGCTTTAATGCGAGTAAAATGGTTCCAAATGTAAAATACATTTGAAAATCTAAATGTGTGCCCCCAAAACCACATCAATAGAACCTTTAATGATCTTCAGAACCAGCCTTTTCTCTTCCTGTCAGTAGGAAGATTGTTTCAAATCTGTTTGTGCCTGAAGCACTTTTGATTGTGACAGTCTTCTCATTCATGGGCTAAACATGGCGTCCCACTGGAAGTGCCATCTAGGTTCACAGCAATACAGTATGATATGAAAGTATAAACAGAAGTCGGAAGTGCATTTCTCCTCTGAGATAACAAGTGCAAGTAGATTTTTCAGACCACCTATTATGCTATGAAAAATAAAAGGGAAAGAAAAATAAGACCTACTCTATGTCAGCTGCCTGGTTCATAGGAATGAAACTTTCCAGGTCAATATGGAGCCCTTTAAATGACTTCTGAATGGACAGAATATCAATCCTTGTTCTGGGCCAATCATTAAAATTTTTCATAAGATAAATGCAAAGATATTAACATCAATGTGAACTTCTTTCTCCTTTTTGTTGGTTGGCTAATCATGATTGATTAAAAAATGGATTGCTTCTTCACCTGGCTTCATTTTCCTCTTTTGCTTTGAATCCCAACGTAAAAATAAGGGCTCAGCCATAGATAATAATGGGGCTCCCCAACATATACATTAAGACTTAAGATTCTTATAACTCTGTTTCTCATAGTAATGAGCTGACTGGATGAAATAACAGTAGTTTTCTTATAGATAGATATGCTCCACCCTCATTAGAGAACTATTTTCAAAAGCCAAGGATATTGAAAGTTATAACAGTAATGTCAGCCCTCATGATTAAATCATGAGGCACATGAGTTTTTCGTTTAAATTTGATGTTCTCATGATCTCAATATTTTTCATGCAAATCTTGTTATTTCTACATCCTTTCACACTCCAGCTTAAATTGCTTGTCAATCGCCGTGCTTTCCTTGAGTGCAGCACTTCTGAGCTTCTCCAATACGATTTTATACATCTATTTATATCTACTTCTTTGGTATATTTTCCCTTAAAGAAGACATTGGTACAGCATTCCAAATCACATTTAATGAAGTCTTTTGAATTGGAAACAGTAACTTTGGAGGCCAACGGAGATGAGGCAAGAGGATTGGTTTGGCCAGAAGGTAGGTGTGGGGAAAAACTGTCGGTTAAGACAGGAAGAAGCCCTTTTATACATTAGCATTTATAGAATTTTAAAACACATTTTAACTAGAGTGCTTACATTAGGGTTGATTAGAGCCAGGGCAAAGCTGTAGTCTAGCAAAGAAAAACGCCATAAATAGGAAGATCATTATAAGTTTAGTTAACGAAAAAAAAAAAAGACATTTGAAAGCACCCTCACAAAATAACCCTTGAAATCTCACATTGTTAAAGGGATTTCAGTTTTTCAGAATCTATAAGCCCACAACTTAAAAATTTTTAAACCAAATGTCCTTTCTCTCTCTCTCTCTCTCTCTCTCTGTCTCTCTGTCTCTCTCTCTCTCTGTGTGTGTGTGTGTGTGTGTGTTTGTGAATACTACTTCTAAGCACCATAATATTTTCAAATACCATCATCTGCTTTGACCTTAGAAATGTAAGGGGAAATGACCAGAGACAAATAGGTTTCAGTCATGTCACTCTCCTTTTCCCAAATTTTACCAGACTTGTACCATGAAGATCTATTCTTGTACAGCAAGCCTTAGTCCCTTGTTGCCCCTCTTCGCCCAGCACTCCATCTTGTTCACTCATATGGTGTAACATTTCACCATGTATCTTGTAAAATCAGCTACTGTGCTTGCACAGGGCTGGAATGTCATTGGTATAACAAGACATGCAATAATGTGCATTCATGTAGTTGAAGACATTTCTAATTGATTATACATTTATTTGCCACACCACTATTCTCCCTGGAATATTTATGACTGCTACATGTTCATATTTAGAGGTACCAGATTCTACCAAAACCAGTAAGAAAAGAGTAAGATCTTTTTAGGCTCAGACATTAGTTCTGACCTACTATTTTCCCCAGTATTTTTAAGGCTATCAAATTAAGTTTGATAATTTTTGCTGCTACATCCATATTAATTTTCTATATTTAATCCGAAAAAAGACCACCTGTGGTACATTTACTGGGACTTTATATATTTCTCATTCTAGAATAAGCCCATATTGTAACTGTAAGTAGCACATTGAAAATCAGCAGTAGGAGAATGAAGAAATTGGAGTCAATACAGGATCTGGTAAGAGAGAAGAAAAACCACTCTTATGGATTGTTCTTTCAGATCCTAAGCAATTGTGAATGTCAAAACACTAGACTTTCAACTTTTTTTAGCTACATGCTCAAGGTGAAATGATTTTCATGTATATAAGGGTACATGCTTCTGGGATTCATGATAATGGCTAGAGAAACATCAAATATTCTGATAAATCAAGGGGAGAAAATTGAAAATTTTAAGAAGCTTCAAAAATAAAAGTTCAAAAAAAAATGCTATGCCTTGGCAAAGATATTTCAGACTTTAAGGTTTTTTTTGTCTATTGGGATAATTTTTTCCAATATGTTAAGGAAAAGTTAAGCCTAGGGTGGTATGATAGGAAATCTACAAACATTAAAATTCAGCAAAAACTTTCTCTTTTCTGAAATCAAGATAAGCTACTTTAGAAAACATTAGCTACCATAAACTAAGGATCCTCCTAAACCACACATTTCTTTTAATAATTATTTGGTAATTTTAAAAGTTAAATTATATAATTTCTTAGTTTGAATTAACCAACGTATTATTTTAGCTCAGAGTAGTAAAGAAAAACTCCCCCTTTCTCTATATTTGGAAACATCACCTGTTATCTGATAGAATAATTATTGTTGTTTTGGTTTCTAGATTAAAAGCAAATGACAGGGAGAATGCAAGAAGGGATTGCTGGGAAGAAGGCCAGAGGAAATTGGAGTTAGAAATGTAAAATGTATGCAAGAGTTTGTCTAAGGAGATTCAAAGCTACTATGTTTGGAAACGGTAGAAATTTCATTATTTTGCAAGAGTTACGTTAACAACTGCAAAAGCTTTAGGAATTCCAGGTAATCAAGAGTCTTAGAAGCTCACTGAGCCAGCATGCTTCTTCCTGTGAGTGCCGCCTCTATAAAGCAAATTTTTCATTTTCACATTAATAGCATGGTTGAGAAGCTCTTGATAGAGTAGCTTCTGGGGGAATGGAATTTGTCTGAAGAAGAAATAAGCTTGGAAAAGCTACAGAAGCCATAACTAAAGGCTGAAATTTACTTCCCTACCAGGCCTTCTTTTTTTTTTGAGTGAGGAAGCTCTGGTTTTGAAATCGTTGTGTGTTTTTGCCAATCTAGGATTGCTTAAAATTATTCGGGATCAGAAAGAAAAGGATTTGAAAACATATCTTGTCAGTAGATTTTATTTTTTTAATTAAATAAGATTTTTAAAGAGACAGAAAAAAGATGACTTTTGTCTCTTTGGCTTTTGCTGAGCAGTTGTATTTATGATAAATCTGTAGCTCCCATACATTTTGTATTCTATTACTTTGCTGGTTACTGACTGAAGCCCAGTGTAAAGTGATTGCTGCTCTCTCTCTCTCCATTTCTACCTCTTAACTCTGTTCCTTGATCACAGTTCTCCTACCTTCATACATTTTCTCCCTGATGTCTTTTCTCATACACTGTTTTGAGTATAGATTTCCCTAGTGGAGTAATATTGCATGGTCTAAAAACAAAACAGAGCAGAATTCTATATTGATGTAGATAGCCCAAGTGATGTAGTGAGATTTTTAAAAAGAAAACCCAAAATCCAAAAGGAAAGAAAATAAAAGAAAGCAAATGGGAAATAAAGCAAAGATTTGAAACCAAAATGTAGCTTGATTTTCCTCAGACTTGCAGCTCATTATAGCTCTGACCACTTTACTTCAGAAATATGTAGAGGAAGGTTTATAATCAGAACAGCATTTAGTTTTACAAAGCTAATAACATTTCCCTGGATGATTGGAAGATTATTAAATTTGATCACATTCTATTTCTCACCTGATATGTTGTACTATGTTGAACTGTATCAACAAATGTAAATATGTGAAGGTGTATATAAAGCTTTAATATATTGTATTAAATTTTCTGAAGCTTGCATACATTAAATTAATACACTGTACACTGTTTTGTAGTTTACTTGTTTTTAAGACATTTAAATCAAAGTAATATGTTGCAGTTAATAAACAAAAAATAGAATCGAAATCTTATTTCACAAAATGGTATTAAATCTCAAAATTAGAATTTTATATTCCTGCTCTGCCCCTTCTTACTCTCTGCTGTGCTCCCTAGTCCCATCACTTTCAAATCTTTTCACATTTTTTTCTGTGTACTGTGTTCATCATGGTTTCATAGATGCATACCTGGTAAGGTGATTAATACGGTCAATTTAGTTAACAAACTCACCACCTCACAGTTATCACTCCCATGTATGTGGTAAGAGCACTTAAGATCTATTCTCTCAGCAAATTTCAAGCGTATGATACGGTATTGTTAACTAGAGATACCATGCTTCAGGTTATAGGATAATGATTCCCAGAACTTCTTCATCCTATAACCAGAAGTTGAAAGTTTGACCAACAACTTTACCTCATCCCTTAGCCCCTGGAAAACACTATAATACTCTGTTTCTATTAGTTTGACATTTTAGATTCCACAAATAAATGAGATTGAATAGTATTTGTCTTTCTCTGTCTGCCTTATTTCACTTAATATAATACACTTCATGTTCATCCATGTTGTCACAAATGACAAGATTTCCCTTTTCTTTATGGCTGAATAATGTTTCATCTGTTATTTTATCTATTATTCAACCATAAAAATATGTATGATTTTGTGTGCACACATATACATAACACATTTTCTTTATCTATTCATTCATCAACGGACACAGGTTGTAACTATGTCTTAGCTATTATAAATAATTCTGCAATGAATATGGGGCTAAAGACAGTTCTTTGAGATACTGATTTTGTTTTCTTTGGATATAGACCAAGTGGGATGATTACTGGACCATATTGCAGTTTCATTTTTAATTTTTTGAGGAAACGGTGTACTATTTTCCATAACGGCTATACCAATTTATGTGGCCATTTGTATGTCTTCTTTGAAAAAATATCTATTCAGGTTCTTTTTCAATGTTTTAATTAGGCAACTACTATTATTATATTTTCCTATGAAGTTGTAAGAGTTTCTTATATATTTTAGATGTTAACTCATTATCAGATACATAGTTTGCAAATATTTTCTCCCATTGTGTAGTTGCCTCATTTTTATTGTCTTATTCCCTTCGCTGTGCAGAAGTTTTTATGTCTGCCATGGTTCCACTTGTTTATTTTTACTTTTGTTGCCTGGGCTTTTAGTGTCATATCCAAAACATCAGTGCCAGGGACAATATCAAGGAACTTTCCTCCTGCACTTTCTTCTAGTAGTTTTCCAATTTCAGGTACTACATTTAAGTCTTTAATTCATTTCAAGTTTATTTTTGGGACTTAGGTGTAAGATAGGGGTTCAAGTTCATACTTTTGCAAGAAAATACAGTCATCTATAGTCATTTATTAAAAAGACTATTCTTTCTGTATTCTGTATTCTTGGCACATTTTTTGGAGATTAGTAGGGGTTATTTCTAGGCTATCTATTCCATTGCATTGGTATATATGTTTGTTTTTATGCCAGTACCATACTGCTTTGATTACTATACTCCGAAATATAGTTTAGAACTAGGAAGCATGGTGCCTTCAGATTTGTTCTTCTATCTTAAGATTGCTTTGGCTATTCAGGGTATTCTGTGGTTTCATACAAATCTTAGAATTGTTTTTTCTATTTCTGTAAAAATGCCATTGAATTTTTGATAGGAATTGCATTGAATTCTATAGATTGCTTTGGGTATTATGGGCATTTTAATTGTATTAATTATTTTGATTCATAAACATGAGATATCTGTCCATTTACTTGTGAATTCAATTTATTTCATCATCTTATAGTTTTCAGAATACAGATCTTTCATTGCTAAATTTATTCATAAATATTTCATTGTTTTTATAATATTTTAAATGACATTTTATTTTATCCTTTTTCAGATAGTTCCTTGTTAAAATACAGAAGCAACTGCATTTGCATATTGTTTTTGTATGCTAAAATTTTAATGAATTATTTTTAAGTTTCTTTTTTTTGATGGAGTGCTTAAGGTTTTCTAAATGTACAATCATGTACCTGTAAACAGAGACACTTTTATTTCCTCTTTTCTGATTTGGGTGTTTTTATTTCTTTTTCTTGCCTAAGTGCTCTGGCTAGGAGTTCCAGTACTTTGCTGAATAGAAGTGGTGAGAGTGGACATCCTTGTCTTGTTTCTGAGCTTAGAGGGAAAGTATTCAGCTTTTCACCATTGAGTATGCTGTTAGCTACAGGCTTGTCATTTATGGAGCATATTATTTTGAGGTACGTTTTTTCTATATGTAATTTTTGTGTGTGTGTATTCTCATCAAAATAGATTTATAGTTATTGTTTTATACATTTACTTTGTTTTTAACTTTTACTTCGGGATTTGGTAACACATGTTTAGGTTTGTTACATAGATAAACATGTCATGGGGGTTTGTTAGATATTATTTCATACCCAGGTATTAAGCCTCAATAGTATCCTTTCTGCTCTTTCCCTTCCTCAATTCTCCTACTTCAAGTGGATCCCAGTGTCGTTTCTTTCTTTGCCTTCAAAAGTTCTTATCATTTAGCTCCCACTTATAAGTGGGAATATGAGGTATTTAGTTTTCTGTTCCTGAATTAGTTTGCTGAGCATAATTGCCTCAAGTTCCATCCATGTTCCTGCAAATGACATGAGCTTGTTCTTTTTTATGGCTACATAGTATTCCATGGTGTATATGTACCACATTTTTGTTATTCAATCTGTCATTAATGGGCATTCAGGTTGATTCAATATTTTCTATTGTGAATAGTGATGCAATGAACATTTGTGTTCATGTGTTTTCATGGTAGAATGATTTATATACCTCTGGGTGCATACCCAGTAATGGGATTGCTGGGTCAAATGGTGATTCTGCTTTTAGCTTTTTGAGGAATTGCCATAATGCTTTCCACATCTCTATGTAATTTGTGAAGACTGTTTATTATAAGATTATATTACATTTTGTAAAACTTATTTTTGAAAAAAATAAAATAAAAATAAAAAATAAAAAAAGAACAAAAAAACTTTTTTTGAATCTGAGATGATTACATGATTTTTATCATTTAGTTTGTGGATTTGGTTTCATATTTATAAATTTGTGTATGATGAACTAGCGTTACATCCAAGAGGGAAATGCTTCTTACTTATGGTAGATGGTACATTTGATGTGTTTTTGAGTTTGTTAATATTTTGCTGTCAGTTTTTACATTGATGTTTATCAGGGATATTGGCCTGTAATTTTCTTTCCTTGTATTGTTCCTATCTATCTTTGAAATCAGAGCAATACTGGCCTTATAACAAGTTTTGAAGTGTTCCTTTTTCTTTAATTTTTTGGAAGAGTTTGAGAAGTATTAGTGTTAATTGTTTAAATGTTGGGCTTTTCTTTGTTGAGAGGAGTTTGATTTCTCTTTTGATTTCTTCTTGATCTACTTGTTCAGGAATATGTTAATTTCAAAATATTTGTGAATTTTCCATTTTTTTTCCTGTATTGATTTATAGGAAATCAATTTATATTTATAGGTATAGCTTTATAACATTATGTTCAGAAAAAATATTTTAAATAATTTAATATTCTTGAATTTATTAAGACATTTTTTGACCTAACATTTGATAGATCATGGAGAATGTTCCCTGAGTGCCTGAGAAGAAGGTGTATTTTTCTCAAGAATGTAGGATGGGATGCTCTAAATGGATCCATTTAGTCTGTAGTGTTATTGAAATCAGCTATTTCCTTATTTAATTTCTATTATGAGTGAAATATTAAAGTTCCTTACTGTTATTGTATCGCTATTTATTTCTCCTTTCTGTTTTGTTGTCATTTTGCTTTATATATTTAGTTGTTCCAATGTTGGGTATAACATTTACCAGACATTTATTTTAGCATAAATGTTTACAATTTTTATATCTTCTTGATATATTTAACCTTTTATTATTATATAATGACTTGCTATGGTTCCTGTGACCATATTTGACTTAAAGTTTATTTTGTCTGATGTAAATATAGCCACCTGTGCTGTCTTTTGGTTACCATTTGCCTAAAATATCTTTGTGTATCCTTCCATTTTAGCCTGTTGTCCTTAAAGCCAAAGTGAGTCTCTTGTACACAATATATAATTGGAGATTTTTTCTTCAATCTATTTAGTCACTCAGTGTCTTTTAACTGGTGAATTTAATCCATCTATGTTTAAAGTAATTTTGATAGGTAAGGATTGACAATTGCCATTTTCTTGTTTTCTGATGGTTTTGTTGTTCCTCTGTTCCTTTTTTCTCTTTTGCTGTCTCTATTGAAATTTGATGGCTTTTTTTTTTTTTTTTTTTTTTTGGTGATACGTTTTTATTCCTTTCTTTTATTCTTTTTTTTTGTATCTACTTTAGTTTTTTTTCTTTTGAAAAAACCATAGGGCTTATATAAAAAATCTTATGTTTATAACTGTTTTAGGCTGATAACAACTTTAATTTTAAAACTTCATGCTTCTTACATTTTAGATTATTGATGTTGTAATTTACATCTATTTATTGTGTATTCATTATGATGCTATTATAATTGCAAACTTTTGTCTTTTAACTTTTATACTAGAGTTGAAAGTGTTTATATACCATTATTACAGTATTAGAGAATTTTGAATTTGACTAGGTATTTAATTTTACCAGCGAATTTTATATATTAACATGGTATTATAATGTAAATTAGCATCCTTTCAGCTTGAAGGACTCACTTTAACATTTCTTATAAGGCAGTCTAATATTGATGATCTCCCTCAGCTAAAAGGGCCCCTTTAGTTGGGGACCCTAACAGGGGATTCTTCAAATTTTATTTTTATTTCTCAGCACATATGTATACATTTATACATAAATGCAAATATCACCTAAAATATTAGTGCGGGGGCTAACAGTAATCAAATGTCTACTATGTTTGCACAAAGTACTCTTACAAATACTGTTGCATTTAGGGAAGCTTTACTATGTACTTGATGAAATATAGGCTTTGAAGTTAACAGCCATGGTTCTGAGTTCCAGCACTGTCAACTATGAGCTGTGTTATCTTTAAAAAATTACTCAACTCCTCAAATTAAATACTTCCCAGTTTCCTTATTTTTACAGTGAAGATTAAAATACCTATCTTGCAAGGGGCTGTTGAAGATATTACATGAGATAATATGGGCAAAGTGATTAGTACATACTACTACTTCCACTAACATTAATACTATACAGAAGAAGTTCAGAACATGCCACCCCAAATATGGTTCTCTGGCATCTTGATTGCTTTGAGTTAAAAACACTGAAAACCAATAACAGATTCAGGAAAGGGTGCTCTAATCTAACTTAAAGCAGGAGATGAGATTCCCATGTGGACAATGTCCTCCCGGCAACTAGAGGCAGAAAGCCCAAAGGCATTCTTACCGGAGATGACAAATTGAAGCCAGAGAAGTCGGCACCAGCAAACCCTGTTAAACAAACCCTTATTTTCCTAGTCACTTCTACATGATTAACTGTCCTAGCCCAACTCCCCTTGCCTTATCATGTTTTTACACTTTTGTACTCTTTGTTCAACTCAGTATACAAGTGTTCAACTCTAAGTGCTTCTTTGGCCCTCCATTTCTTTGAGAGGGCTCCTGTGTCATGCAAAATGTATGGTAAATAAATTTATATGTTTTTCTCCTGTTAACCTGTCTTATGTTAGTTTAATCCAAAACTGTAAGAGTATAGGGAGAATTTTGCTTCCTCTGCACTATCATTCTGCTGATATTGTTACTATAATAGCTACTACTACCACACTTTATGGGCAAAGAAACTAAGGGTTTAGACAGGTTAAGAAATTTAATGAAGATCATATTTCTGGTAAGTGGAGGAACAGGGATTTAAAAATGGATATGACTGACTCTAAAGCCTTCCCAGTATATCATACACTCTGTATGAGAAGCAAACAAAGCCATCCATATCATTTTAGACCTTTTGATTTGCAACATTGTATCAACCATCCACTGACCTCAGTAAGTTGTCTCAAAATGGACAAGCTTACACTGTGTTTAGGAAACCAGTCACTGTCAGATTTGGATCACAAGGGTAGAAAATTTCTTGTTGCAACCTTTACTAAAATGTTTGTCTCTGGTTTTCCAGTGGGCAAGTGCAGGACCAATTAACAATTAAAAAAAAAAAAAAAAAAAAAGACACGGCTGGGCACGGTGGCTCACACTTGTAATCCCAGCACTTTGGGAGGTTAAGGCGGGTGGATCATGAGGTCAAGAGATCGAGACCATCCTGAACAACATGGTGAAACCCTGTCTCTACTAAAAATACAAAAATTAGCTGGGCGTGGTGGCGCACGCCTGTAGTCCCAGCTACTTGGGAGGCTGAGGCAGGAGAATTGCTTGAACCCAGGAGACGGAGGTTGCAGTGAGCTGAGATCTCGCCACTGCACTCCAGCCTAGTGCCTGGCGAAGGAACAAGACTCTGTCTCAAAAAAAAAAAAAAAAAAAAAAAAAAAAAAGAGACACCTGCTTTTTTATTGTGTCCTAGATATCATATTTTGGGTCTTGCTTAAATCCTGTGTTTGAACAGGCTTCCTGTGATACCATGCTGGTGTGCAAAGTGGGACTCATTACTGCCAGGTGGGGAAAGAAGTCCAGATTCCTTTTTGTTGGACTCTTGGGGATAATGACTTGTTACTACTGGTTGGGAGTAAGTACAGGCTGCTCAGTAGCCTGTGCTGACACCACTGGGTGTGGTAAGGGCAGGATCTCCTTGTTACAAATCCTCATGTAGCCTGTGCTGACACTAAGTTGGTGGTAGAGACTTGTTACTCCTGGAAAGTGGTGAAAATCTAGGCTTCCCACTCAGCTTCCTCTGATACCGCTTAGTGAAGAGGAGGAGGAGGCCCCTCACTATCTCAGATTGGAGGTGGGAGTACAAAATTCTGTATGTTCTCCATTAATAACATGAAGTGAAGAGGCTTTTTAACGTCCAGGCAGAGATGTAGGTCCTGGCTCTCACACCAGCCTGGCAGGGGTGGGAGCTTCACTGCAGCTGACTAAGGATCTAAGTTTGGGCTCTCCACTTGGCCTTTGCTGATCTGAGTGCTGAACTGATCTGTGGTTTTTTACATATTGATTGGTGGGAGTCAGCTAATGTCTAAAAGTTTCATCTTGTTATGCTTCCCTTCTCTAGTGCAATGTCTAGAGGCAACAGGCTTTTGTTAGTTTTGGGTATTAGGTGTGCACCCACTGGTATTTCTGGATATGTGCTTCTCCAGCGTCCTGCCTGGGCTATATGAGTCCAAAAGGAAATATGATGAACTCCCTGCTATTTCATTCCTCAGGTCCTGAAATCTCCAGCTGATCTACATTTTTTCTCTCCTTTCTCATAGTCTTACATTTTCATTTGTTTGTTTTGTTTTTTTGAGATAGAGTCTTGCTCTGTCACCCTGGCTGGAGTACAGTGGTGAGATCTTGGATCACTGTAACCTCCGCCTCCCGGGTTCAAGCAATTCTCCTGCTTCAGCCTCCTGAGTAGTTGGGATTACAGGCACACACCACACGCCTGGCCAATTTTTGTATTTTTAGTAGAGATGGGGTTTCACCATGTTGGTCAGGCTGGTCTCGAACTCCTCACCTCGTGATCTGCTGCCTCGCCTTTCAAAGTGCTGGTTTGTTTTTTTAATACTGTGATCTCTGAAAAATGGAGCCAGTTCTCGGTTAACTTAGACAGCTTATTTTGCCAAGATTGAGGACACACACGTGTGACACAGCCTCAAAAAATCCTGATTACATGTGCCCAAGTTGTTCAGGACACAGCTTGCTTTTACACATGTTAGGGAGACAAAAGACATCAATCAACATATGTAAGAAGTACATTGGTTCCATCCAGAAAGGTGAGGACAACTCGAAGCAGGGAGGGGCCTTTTAGGTCACAAGTAAGTGAGAGACAAATTCTCACACTCTTTTGAGTTTCTGATAAGCCTTTCCAAAAAAGGCAATCAGACTATGCATCTATCTTGGTGAGCAGAGGGATGACTTTGAAGAGAATGGGAGGCAGGCTTGCCCTGAACAGTTCTCATCTTGACTTTTCCCTGTAGCTTAGTAATTTTGAGGCCCTGAAATTTTCCTTTCACAATACCTAATGTTCAGGGTTTAATATTTCTTAATAAGAACAGTAGAGAGAAGTGGATCTACAATATCTCATCTGGAACTGGAAGTCCTGAACTGACTTTCAAGTGTTCTGTTTTTCACTGAACCCAATAAACAAATTGAGCTATTTTATTCAAAGAATTGTATAAAAACATATGAACACAGAATTTGTTCATGGACGTATGTTGCTACTTCTGAAACTCACACAGAATGCAACATAGCTAGATGATCCTGTATTGCGGTGCTAGGCAATGTGTTAGTTATACAGATGGTAGTTTTGAGCTATGGGGTAGTTTCTTGATAAGCAGCATTCATATCAACACGAAATATGCTAGAAATGCAAATATCCACCCCCAACTAAAACCTACTGATTAAAGAACTCTGGAGGCTGGGACCCAGCAATCTGTTCTTAAGCCCTCCAGTGATTTAGATGTGGGCTAAAGTTTGAGAACCACTGAGCTATGGGAAAACTGGGAGTGTCCCTGCAGGTTCGTATGGTCTGCTGGTAGGAGAGTGCCCTAGAGCCCAGATACTCCTATACTGTGCTACACTTGTGTGGCCTTGTCCTGGAGGTATCTCATGCAGCACTTTCTTTCTCTTCCTTAATTTTGAAAATAAACCAGGGGAAAGAAAGTAATCATACACAGCACTGAAGTTATAAGTTACCTGCAGAGTCTTGGAGTGAATGAGCAACTCAAATCTTCTACTTATTCCATGTGAGAATTAATACAGTCTGAGTCTGCCTAACATTTAAGTTGCAGAAAAGGAGAATGTTTACGGACTCCTTGCATTAAAAAAATGCATAAAAGTCCACTACTGAAAATAATATAGCTTGAATACATGCTTCAAGTTTCACTACTGAAATTATTTTGAAGGAATTGGCATCTTCCAGAATAAAGTAACACATAAAGCTGCCTTTTTCTTTGCACTAGGAGAGGCATACACTGAAAATGAATAGAGACCTAAGCCTCTGTTTGAAGAAGATCCAAGATCTGTGAAGAGGCCATACTGAGAGGGGAAGTTGATAGGAACTTAAGTGGGAGTCGGCCAAAACAAAGTTGGCTGCTTTACAAGTTTCTCTGACTTGCAGTACGTAGGGACTTCTCTGGTAATGCTGTGGGTGCTCATCAGTACATAACTAATTCTGACCCAGTTAGTTGTTTTCATCCTTTATTATTAGCAGCATTTATAGCATCGAACAAGAAACCTATGCTAAATTTCCTGTGCTAAATTTGTAGGCAGAGGAACATCTAGCTTTTAAGTATGATTATTTGCTCAATGTTTTGGCAGAGTACAAACTACGCACCGTAAAGAACATTCTCTAACTCCGTTGAGCGTTATACTCATTATTATTATTGCTATTTAAGGATATCACAATTCTAGATTGTCTTTTGACACCGTGGTTCATCATCATCTACTTTAAGGATCCTGTGATGTTTAAACATCTCTTGGCCCTCAGGGGCAGATAGAATCATAGCTCACTTGCTCCCCTAAAAGGCACAAAGTCAAATTACACCAAAAGGCTCCTTAGAGTACAGCTCTTTGCCAATTACTTGAATTATTTTCAGCCACTTTGGCACATTTCCTCTCCAGATGAAATGAAAATCTTTTAGTCTGCACCAGTGAAGGATTCCGTGTTTCTTAGTGCTTCCACATATACAGTATAATGAGAATAAAAGCTTCTCTGCCTCACAGATCTTTTCGTACAGTGCCATAATGCAGGGAAAATAACATGCATTTCTAACACATGAAGCCCACATATTTTCTAAAGAAAAAGGGAAAGACATTAACATTACACAAGAAAACTATTTGCTCTTTGCTTTAAATTTCCAAATTTGAGGACACCAGAGATTTCAGACTTCAAAACTACATACATCTGTGCTGAGACACAGACCCTCTAAGGTGCTTCATTATTGGCACTTAAAGCTGGTTTCATGAAACACCTGGTCTGAGTAAGCAATATGATCAGAGAGTGTCAGCAGGGCAGACAGATTTTAAATGGAAGATTGTTACTTACCCAAAAGCCATTTTGAAGCTAGAAACAGCATTATCAGCAAACCAGTAACACTAACTTAAGCATCCCCAAGTACATTATTAACACTTCTAGCCCTCTAAAGATTCGATGACTTCTTTATAAAAGTTCTTATGTCCCAAGAGAACATATTGTTCTCTGCATTTATTATTTTACAAAAATATTATTTTTCACCAATAGTTTTACTTTTATTATTCCCAGTCACCTTTTATTTTTGCTTCTGATAAGTGTTATTTCCTCTCTACCAGTGCCTGAAGCAGCCTGCACTGAAATCACGACCTATTGCTCAGTATTTGTGCCTTTTCTCAATGGCACAGCCCTTCAGATTGAAGCCCTTTCCTAGAGCATTAAGAACTGGGGGCGAGTGGTGGTGGGGGGTAGAAATCACTACTCATTGCTTTGCTTGCAATTCTCATTTGGACTAGCGCTTGCAGAAATTGAGCTGAACTTTCTGCACTATTACTGCATCTGTAAGGTAATTGCCTAAACTTGTTGAGCCAATCGGAATTGCTGTTGTTGAGTTTTGCAAACGCGAAGAATCCGATGAAGCAATTTGTAAGCCGTATGTGGTACATCACTCTTTCTCCACTGAAAGTCATATTGCTGTCTATAGGATTTTGTGTGATCCTTATGAAACATCACACTCCAGAATTCTGTTTTAAAAGCTTCAAACATTAGTGTTTAAAAAGTCATTCTTATTTATGGGACTATTTTTGTTGCCAAATTCTTGTATTAAAAGAGGGTTAAAACTCTTTAGTAGTATTTTAATGTTTTGGATAACTTACAGGAAAAAATTATTTAAAGAGAGAGAACAGACACACACACCGCACACACACATATGTTCTTGTAAAATAGGGGAAATTTTGTGTCATCTGATTGTTTTACATTTTGTTTATCATAAAATTTGTGTTCAGTGCAGAGACATTCAAAAATGTCTCATTACTATTGCTTCCTGAGTTGAATATATATATATATATACATATATATATATTTTTTTTTTTTTTCTTCTTCTTCTTCTTTTTGAGATGGAGTTTTCCTCTTGTCACCCAGGCTGGAGTGTAATGGCATGATTTTGGCTCACTGCAGCCTCCACCTCCCAGGTTCAATAGATTTTTCTGCCTCAGCCTCCTGAGTAGCTGGGATTACAGGCACCCACCACCACGCCCAGCTAATTTTTGTATTTTTAGAAGAAATGGGGTTTCACTATGTTGGACAGGTTGGTCTTGAACTCCTGACCTCAAGTGACCCAACTGCTTTGGCCTCCCAGAGTGCTCAGATTACAGGCATGAGCCACCGCACCTGGTTAGAATGTTTAATATGTACATAAACACACACACACACACACACACACACACACACACACACACAGACACAGAAAGAGAGTGAGGGATTTATACCTTCAGTAAAAGCGCAGGGAACATAAATGCCTTATCTGTTCTTTCATTTAGAGAAATAGTGAATGAAGAAATTATAAATTTACTGGACCATATTTCTATCCCTGCTTGTTACAAAATTGGAAGTACTTCCTGACATGAGAGAAGACACTGCTCTGACCCAGTTGAATCCTCACTGAATGCTTAACTCGCTAAATTATCCCCTTCATATTTTATGTCATGCAGGTCAATAACTCTTCAAACAGAGAATTACTAAGAACTAGTCCAATTAAAAAAAATTTTAAACTCTTTTCTGTCTTGCAGTTTAGTTGTTAAAAAGATAAAATAATCACCTAAAGTAACCATAATTCCACAGATCCTGTTATACATATTTACCTTCGTGTCTCATTCTTTTTCTTAAAAAGCCACATTATTCACAAGTCCAAGAATAATGTACTAACTTGACCAAGAAATGCACTATAGTGGGACTCAAAGCAGAGGCCTAAGAAATTTAAGTTAACTTAAGGCTGTGTAAGTGATTACATTTACATGACAGTACAAGTTATGGTGTTAAGTGAAGGCTATAAGTTTAAGAAACTTGAGAGTTCACAAGAATCAGAGCAGGCTAGAGGACAGATAGAGCTGACACTGACTACAGCGCTATCCATGGCATGCAGCTGAGGCATTTCAGTGCAATGTGGTAATTATAGTGATTAATGAAAATCATAAATGGTTGTGTAATACTGTACTTCTGCAATGTGCTACATAATCATGACTGATATGATAATTATTCCTGAGCCATGTGAAGGGAATAAAAATCTGGGATTTCAACAGGAACGATGTTCTTGTAGGAGGTAATAAAGGTTATCAGAAAAATAGGAGGGACATGACAATAGAAGTGTATTACCTTAGATTGAGCGCTATGATAATTAATAACCTCTTTGTACACAACATTATTCTACGTGCTAAGGGGATTTACACAACACCAGCATTATATAATATAGTACTATTTCCAATAGAATTGTAATGTAATAAATTGAATCAGAGCAACAAAATTGCATTCCATTTATCCGTGAATAAAATATGTGTATATGGACAGATGTTAAATATAGTTAATGAAAATACTCGCAGACAAGCAGACATGCTGGTGAAGCAGATACTATTAAGATATGGAATGAGTTTTAAAAGGCAGTAAAGATTTACAGTAGGAGATAAAAATTGTTTTCAAATATGATGGATGGAACAGAGGCTACTGTGAGAATATGGAACATTCTGAGAAAAATCTTAAAAGTACTCAACAGAAAAAATTGGGTGGGAAACTCATATAAGAACTGAGTTAGGGAGGGCAGAAGAAGTTGAGAGGGGATTTGGAAATCTGGCCAGGAATTCTGATATAAAAGTTCAGGAAATTAAAGGCTTTTCAGAGATTTGAGGAAAGAGGCTGTAGGCATGCTTACAGAGGATAAAGCTGCTCATCAGAATGCTCTGAATATGAGAACACAAAATAAAAAGTAATTAAGAGTATAAAAAAATTGATATAGATTTCTTCTGCAAGATCACTTTATGTATAATTGGAAGATTCTCAGTCCTGGCTAACTAAGAAGATTTTAATGCTAATTAGATTGTTGCAATGACAAGATCTTATTTTTTCACATAAACATCCTCCCCCCACCCCATTGACTACAAAAATATTTTTCTTTCACTTTATCGCAGCAGCTCATTTTGATTACACTCAGACCTCAGTGCATCACCTACACCTACCCAGCTAATCTCAGTAATTAAAGAAAAATGGTGCATGATGCATTTATAGTTAAGTAAAATGAATATAAATCTTGCACAACAGCTGGATTCCTATACTTGGCAACATGGCACAGTTTGAGAAAAGCAATCATCTTCCTTTCCTGTTGGCAAAACACTTCACTGGTCTCTCCAATTTCAGTCCTCTTCAGGATTTAGTGCCTTCTCACTTTATAATGCATAGAACGTTACTTCCAGATGGACAGCCTTGTCATATGCTATTTTTATGCTGCACTTTAGAATTTTAAAGTGGGAGCAGTTATTCACCAAACATGAAATGTATCACTTATTGTATACGTTGGAGCAGCTTTTCAAATCAGCATGCTCAACCAGCTGCTGATGAGCTTTATACATTCAGATGAAAGAAAGGAGGCTTAAGTTAGACAGTCATCCTACATTTGAATATGCTTGTGTGGAGCTGATAGGGTTTGAGGATAACACAAAAGAAGAGAAGGTAAGACTCCTGGCCTTGAGGAGCTTCCAATCCAACATGGAGATTAAAACCAAACTTATATACTTGACAAGAATTTGAAGGCAGAAAGCATCCTAGTAAATGTGTTATGCATATCCAGGTGCTGAAGAAATGAGAGAGAGATCAAAATTGGGCTGACATGTTGGAGAAGTCAACTGTTCTAGAAGCAGTTGACTAAGTCTTAAAGGAAATTATTTACATTTCAATGCAAAAGACTTTATTGGTAGTATATTTCATTTTTAATAGGAAAAAAAACTTCACAAATACTATTTAAGCCATCTGCATAATTGTTTTGGTTGCATTATGAAAGGATATGTAAAGGCTTGAGGTATGACATTAGAAAATAAAAAATTCGGTATTTGGATTTGAGATATACAGACAATAGAGAATCACTAGAGATAATAGAAAGCATGAAAATGGTATTTTTAAAAGAAAATGTATTTTATTTTAGATTCAGGGGTACATATGCAGGTTTGTTAAATAATTGTATTACATAATGGTAAGGTTTGTGCTTCTAATGATCCTGTCATCCAAGTAATGAACATAGTACCCAATAGGAAGTTTTTCAACCCTTGCCCCCTTCCCCCCTCCTCCCTTTTGGAATATCCAGTATGTAGTTGGCCAGGTTGGTCAACTATATAGTGTTTCCATCTTTGTGTGTACCCAGTGCTTAGCTCTCACTTACAAGTGAAAACATGTGGTATTTGGTTTACTGTTTCTGCATTAATTCACTTAGGATAATGGCCTCCAGCTCCATCCATGTTGTTGCAAAGGACATGATTTTGTTCATTTTTATGGTTTTGTAGTATTCCATCGTATATATGTTCCATGTTTTCTTTATCCATTCCACCATTGATGGGCACCTGAGTTGATTCCATGTCTTTGCTATTGTGAATAATGCTGCAATAAACATAGAAGTATATGTGCCTTTTCAGCAGAAGGATTTATTTTCCTTTGAGTATATACCCAGTAATGGGAGTGCTAGGTCAAATGGTAATTCCATTTTTGGTTCTTTGAGAAATCTCCAAACTGCTCTACACAGGGGCTGAACTAATTTGCATTCCCACTAACAGTATATAAGCCTTCCCTTTTCTTGCTAACATCTATTATTTTTTGACTTTTTAATAATAACTATTCTGACTGGTATGAGGTGGTATCTCATTACGGTTTTGATTTGCATTTCCCTGATGATTAGCAACGTGGAGGATTGTTTACATTTGTTGGCTGCTTGTATGTTTCCTTTTGAGAAGTATCTGTTCAAAGCCCTTGACCATGTTTTAATGTTTTTGTTTTATTTATTTATTTTTTTTCCTGTTGATTTGTTGAAGTTCTTTATAGATTCTGGATATTAGTCCTTTGTCAGATGCATAGTTTGCAAATATTTTCCATCATTTGGTAAGGTCCCAGTTTATTTTTTGTCTTTTTTTTTCTCTGCAGAAGCACTTTAGTTTATTTAGGTCCTAATCATCAGTTTTTGCTTTTGTTGTATTTGCTTTAGAGGGCTTAGTCTTAAATTCTTTGCTTAGGCCAATGTCTAGAAGAGTATATCCTAGGATTTCTCCTAGGATTTTTATAATTCGAAGTCTTATAGTAAAGTCTTTAATCCAGTGTGAGTTAAATTTTGTAATGGTGAGAGGTAGGGGTCCAGTTTCATTTCTGCATGTGGTTAGCCAGTTTTTCCAGGACCATTTATTAAAGAGTCCTTTGTTCATTGTTTATTTTTGTTATCAAAGATCAGTTGGTTATAGGTGTGTGACTTTATTTCAGAGGTCTTAGTTCTGTTCCATTAGTCTATGTGTCTACTGCTGTATCAGTATTATACTGCTTTGGCTACTGTAGCCTTGTAGTACGAAGTTGGGTGACATGACACCTCCAGCTTTATTACTTTTGCTTAGGATTGCCTTGGCTATTCAGGTTCTTTTTTAGTTTCATATGAATTTGGGAATAATTTTTTATGATTCTGTGAAAAATATTGTCAGCAATTTTATAATAGCATTAAATATGTAGATTACTTTGGGCAATGTGGACATTTTAATGATATCAATTCTTCCAATCTATGAGCATGGAATGCTTTTTGATTTGTTTGTATCATCTCTGATTTTTTTCAGCAGTACTTTGTAGTTCCCCTTATAGAAACTTTTTTTACCTCCTTGGTTAAATGTATTCATGGGTTTATGTGTGTGTGTGTGTCTATTGTAAATAGGATTGTGTACTTCATTTGGTTCTCAGATTGCACATTATTGGTGTTTAGAAATACTAGTGACTTTTGTAAATTGATTTTTTATGCTGAGACTTTCTGAAGTGATTTATAAGGCCTAGGAGTCTTTTGGTGAAATCGTTAAGGTTTTATAGGTATAGAATTATACCATCAGTAAGAGACACTAGATCATTTGACTTCCTCTTTTTCTATTCAAATGCCTTAGAAATAGCATTTAAAGAACACTGGTTTGTTAATTGTTTATAGAAATACAAGGCAAAGATCCAAAATCAGCTGAGTAACTCAAGCATTAAAGGAATAAGGGCCTGATCTTGTGAACTGACTACAGAAATGTATAAAGAGTGGTAAGTTCTCTGTTAAATCTTATTTAGGTGTATAAATTACTTTTATCCTTTTCAAATGAGTTTGGTATTTTAGTGCTTCTCAGGGTAGTCTTATGAAGTCAAGCCAATAAGGGACATTGCTAGCATTTTTAGCCGGGTGATGGTGTGTGGAAATGCTTGCTGAATTAAGTGGGGTTAGAGGAAATGTCAACTTCTGGGAAGCATTTTATTTAAAAAGAAATCTTTCTCTTTATTTCTTTCGATGTACCATACATTCTAAATCATCATCAAATAGTATAAACTTATAAATCAGGTAATTGTTTACACCTTGCTCATTGAGTCATTTCTTTTCTGAGAATAGTTTGCAGTAAGTTTGAGAGACATCTCATCTTTCAGCTAAAGATGGTACTTAATGGTTCTCTGGCATTCTGCTCTGTAGACTACTATTAATATTGGGCTAACTATAGGTGGGATTCTGTGAGTCTGGGGATGGACGGTGAATGGAGTGATGATATGATTTCTGAAAGCTCTACAGGTATTAATTTGGAATCCTAACTTTTCCTCTAAAACCAGTCATGGAAATAATTGACTTATTAAGTTTTGGAAGTGGAGAGTTGCGGTAGAGGGGATTTCTTCGTATAAAGCTTTGTTGTGATTGATATTTCCCCCCTAGAGACCTCTCTTGTCACCACATAATGCTTTCTGTCTCTCAATCTGCATGCAAATACGTGCAGTTAAAATGTGTACAGATAGCTAGATGGCCTTCTCTTAACATTTGCATTTAAAATTTTGCTAATTTATGTTGTTCAGTGAAAGTACCTATGTTTTATTAACTGTTGAATTTAAAAATCTTTGGCCTTTATATAAACATTGTTGCCATTCACTAGAGACATCAGTTTGTTTTGGTAACAAATCTACTCTCTTTTCAAAATTTACCACTCTGCTTCATCACATCTCATAATTGAACTGCATTGTCGTAATTGATATCTATCTTAACAGTTTAGCAGCCTGACCACCTGACTCTCTGTGGCTTCGTGCATTACTGCCCTGATCTCTGTCACTAAAGATTTCACCTCTTCTTCTCTGCCTGCTTCCAAGTACTAGTATTGCTTCAGTAAGCTTTTTTTTTTTTTTTTAATCAAAGACAATACTATAATCCCTAATAAGTATGACTGTGCTGATGTGGACAGTGAAATAGAGTATTTCAAATCAACATCGCTCAGGAAAATACAGGCTCTGTGGTATGTCATTTATGATGCTTGGGTTGCAAGTAACAGACAACAATGTGCATAATTTTTTAAATGATAAGAGAATTTGTTATCACAGGTAAGAATCCAGAGATGACATTTTAGGATTTCTTAACTCAGTGGGTTGACACTATCCTCAGTGACTTAGATTTGTACCATCTCTCCATCTCTGTCCTATCAGCCTCACTGTATTACCCCATGTCCTCAGCCTACACCCCTTAGGAATGTAGGTTCTCTGCAGCAACCTTGTATTAGTTTCCTAGGTCTGCTAAGAAAGTACCACAAACTAGGTAGCTAAGACAAGAGAAATTTGTTGTTTCAAAGTTCTGAGACTGGAAGTCTGAAATCGAGGTGTGGGCTAAATTGGTTCCTACAGTGAGATATGTGAAGAATCTGTTTCATGATTCCATGATTCCTCCTATCTTCAAGTGGTCTGTTGGCATTCCATGGCTTGTGAACACATCATTTCAATTTCTGCCTTCATTCTCATGTGATGTTCTCCTTGTATCTGTCTTTACATGGCCGTCTTTTTATAAGATCACTAGTCATACTGGATCAGGAGCCAATCTTATTCCAGTATGACTTCATCTTAGCTAATTACATGTGCAATGACTCTGTTTCCAAATAAAGCTATATTCTGAGGTATGAGAGTTAAGATTTCAACATATATTTTTTGGGAGAACACAGTTCAACCCATAACAAAGGCCTTGTATCATATCTTCAGATAGCAATGTTCAAAGGCTGAAAGAGCAAATATTTCCTTATTTTCCTTTTGAAGAGTACACTTCCCCATGTGCTTCCATTCTGCCTAGCCCCACAGCCCCAACAGACACAATAGATTTTCCCAGGCATCTCATTGGTATGGAAAATACCGCCTGCCTTTATTTAAATCAATCAATGTAAGACAAGTGGAATCACTATGATTGGCTTAGACTAGAGTTGGGCAAACTTTGTAAAGAACCAAAGGACAATAGTTTAGGCTTCCTGTGGAGGATACTTTATACTGCAACTGCTTACTGTAGCATATATACATTCACAGACTGTAACAAGTGGGTAGAGCTGTATCACTGTATTTTTTTTTTTTTTTTTTTGTTTACAGAAACAAGCAGTGGCTAAATTTGACCTGAGAACCATATTTGGTCAGCCCCTGCTTTAGATTAATACAAATTTACTATCTAAAGTTGGTGACTGACCCCATATTAATTTTTCATTTTATTTCTAAAGAAAGGGAGAAGTTTAATATTCACAGGGAGGCAACATATGGTCAATATAAGTATAGCATGCAGCATTTCTAATTTTGAGTCTCTTTTGGCATATCTTGCCATGACTACTCACTTGAAAATGTTTCCTTGCAAGAAGGTGTTGAGAACAGGAGTCAGGATGTCTTGAGAAGCTAGATGACTACAAGCAGCTTGCTAGTAACAACCTGTAACCCCTCTGTGTCTAAATTTCTCATAAGTAAATTGGAGATGATAATAATAGTACTAACTTATATCTAGAGTCTTACAGCATTTTATGTAAATTAAATAATAACCTAGAAATGATCATTCATTTGCCTCAATGATTATAAATGGTTTTATTTCGTGTATATGGCCTATTTCCACATTGTGGAGGCACCAGAACGTGAGGTAAAACTTTACACAGACTTGTTTCCCAAATAATATTCCTTCTGCTAATAGCCCCTTCAGGATGAATGAATTAATTCATATAATTATATACATGAATGAGCCATAGATACAAGGATGATCTACAATACAAGAAATAATAAGACGGCCAAGTTTAATTAATGATACTCATGATCACAGCTGGAGAAAAATGGACCGCAGCACAATAGATTGAGCCTATGGACTTGGATTTTGTTGGCCTCTACAATCAATATGGACCACCAGAGGATGGAAAGAGCAGTAGAAATCCATATTGATGATGTCACTTGGCAGAGGCAGCCCTTGAGATCTGTGGCTGCATTGCTCTTGTTGGTTTTTATTGCTTATTTGTAAATGCAGTTTAACTGATTCTATGTTATATTCTACCATTGCTGCTTGTTCCCTATCTACTGGATTCACAGTACTATATTGTTTACTCACGAACAGAGAAATCTTAGAATGGCAAATTTGTCTTTTACATCTTTTCTTCTATGACGCAGGTTAGTGATGCCATTCTATAAAACGCTAACTAACTACTACACATTTCTTTTTTTTTTTTTTTCAGAACGACCTTAAAAACTGCATAAGATGACATTATTGAATAAGCTCTCCCATCTCTTTTTCCATATTTATTTATTTATTTATTTATTATATTTTAAGTCCTGGGGTACTTGTGCAGATCAAACAGGTTTGTTACATAATTATACATGTGCCATGGTGGTGGTTTTCTGCATGTATCTCCCCGTCATCTACATTAGGTATTTCTCCTAATGCTATCCCTCCTTCTCCAATATCCCCATCCCCTGCTATTCCTCCCCTAGCTCCCCATCCCCCATGCCCTAGTGTTTGATGTTCCCCTCCCTGTGTCCATGCGTTCTCATTGCTCAACATCCATTTATGAGTGAGAACATGTGGTGTTTGGTTTTCTGTTCTTGAGTCAGTTTGCTGAGAATAGTGGTTCCAGTTTCATCCATATCCCTGCAAAGGACATGAATTCATCCTTTGTATGGCTGCATAGTATTCCATGGTGTATATCATGTCCTTGCCTGCAGAGGATATGAACTCATCCTTTTGATGGCTGCATAGTATTCCATGGTGTGTATATGTACCACATTTTCTTTATCCAGTCTATCATTGATATGCATTTGGGTTGGTTCTAAGTCTTTGCTATTGTGAACACTGCCACAATAAACATACATGTGCACGTGTCTTTATAATAGAATTATTTATAATCCTTTGGGTATATACCCAGTAATGGGATTGCTGGGACAAACGGTATTTCTATTTCTAGATCCTTGAGGAATCGCCACACTGTCTTCCACAATGGTCAAATTAATTTACACTCCCACCAACAGTGTAAAAGCATTCTTATTTTTCCATATCCTCTCCAGCATCTGGGGTCTCCTGACTTTTTAGTGATCACCATAGTAGCTGGTGTGAGGTTTTAATTTGCATTTCTCTAATCACCAGCGATAATGATTTTTTTTCATATGTGTGTTGGCTGCATAAATATATTCTCTTCATATCCTTTACCCACTTTTTGATAGGGTTGTTTGTTTTTTTCTTGTAAATTTGTTTAAGTTCTCCATAGATTCTGAATATTAGCCCTTTGTCAGAGTGCAAAAATTTTTTCCCATTCTGTTGGTTACCAGCTCACTCTATTGATAGTTTCTTTTGCTGTTCCACATTTATTTCTAATCAAAATTGGACTTGAATTTCTTTATTGTTGAATTTCAGAATTTTAGAAAGTGAAGGGACCTTTGCTGTCATATGGAGCCAATCAACTGAATACAAAAAAAGATTTGACTGACATTATATAGCCATGAATGACAAATATTCATTGTTCTTTATGCCACAGAATTTTTATTGTTAAAAATTTCCAAACACATGCAAATTTAAGAGAATAGTATAATGAGTCCACTATGGGCCTATTAGATTGGTAATATGGGAAAGGATCCATAATTTTCAATTCTTGCCTTATTTCCAGTACACTTATGCTGACCACACTTCCTGGTTTAATCCAAGCCATGACTGTTAATGATCTTAACCCTCCATTTGTTTTCCAAATGTATTCTATTTTGAATAATGAATTACATGGTCACCCTCTCAGCATACCTTACTAACCTCTGCCCACTCTCTAGCCCCCGACACACTGACACTGGGTTATTTTGAAACAAAACCCAGACCTTGTATCAGTTCATCTTTAATTTTTTTTTTGTACAAATTGATTTCTTGTTAAGAATTTTCAGCTTGACATATGTCCATTTTCTCTAAAACCATATGAAAATACTAATCAAAAGTAAAATATTTGGAAGTACACAATGCCAGATAATAAAGTACACATGCTGGATAATATTTTCTTCCTTTTCTTCCTCTTTTTTCACTTTCTTTATTTTTAGATGTGTTTTTATGATTCAGATGGACTATTCTGACTGAATTCACTAATCCATGTCAACCTGGGTGACTCATTATTTAACTTTAGGGACTGATTATTTAATGGCTTAGACAAATCCACTGGTAGTTTTGGCACCTGCAGATGTACTTCAGTTGGTAAAAATATGATATATTGGATGTAGTTTAGGGCTATGGTAAAAAAGATGTTATGTGTTATAATTATTCCTCTTGTATGACTTAGCAATTATATAATTAAATGTGTAGAAAAAAACTCCTCAGTTTTAAACATGGTTCAAAAAGATCTGGAAATTGACAGTTTTTTTTTCTACCAAAATATCTACTGGAAAAACTTGTATGGATATGAAGAATAGTTGAAACATGTGAGAGGTTTCTATTAGCAAATGTGAGGCTTTCACATAATGTGCTATTTTGGAGTTGCGGGAGGTATTTGTTTATACGTAGCACAATCTTTTGTGTAGCATGGTGATTTAAATACCAGTTGTTGCCTTTTTCTTTCTAAATTTTAAGAGGGCTAAGACAGTAGTGATGTTGAAAGACAGGGCCAACATGATTAACCACTAGTAAATAATTATTTTTAGATAAAGCAGACAGTACCCTTTTTCCTCTCAGTATCATCCTACTAAACTTTCTCTGCTCTTGAAATTTACTTCCTAAGATTCCAGATTGAGCCATTGCGAAGATTATAACCACTTGGGAATATTCTATTCAATACAAACCAATAGAGCCCAGTAAATTTCCTGCTGAGACATTTTGAGCAAATTGTATGTCAGGTGTTTTTTATATAGTAACAAAAGTCCCAAGACCTTTGACAAGATCTGAAGCTTTTAGTTCATTTGAAAAGGACAAAATCAAGACAGTCTTGTGTATGTATACGTGTATGTGTGCATGTGTGTGTTTGCGTGTGGTGTATAGTATACTTACATATTGCTAGATAGAGATATTTTGTCTTTAGTTTTTTTTTTTATATATAGCAGGATAAAAATAAAAAAATTAAAAAATCAATTCCTTTTGATGAATGCTTTAAATCAGGAGAACAGTTGTTAGTCTGAAGTTTTTTTGTATATTAAAACTCTAAAATTCCCATTTATTATCTTCTGTTGCTTAAAACACAATCCAATCTAGTCCAAGCACAAATATCATTTGTCATAGAATTGAAGACGCTGGGATTCATATCCAATCTTGATCCATTACTTGATTAGTTTTTTCTCTCTGTCTTCCAGCCCTCTCCTTCTCTCTCTCTCTTTCTCTCTCTCGATTTCTTTTAAGATTTTTTGTTTCTCTTGAGGTCTCTTTACTTTTGGGGCATAACAGCTAAAAAAAAAAATAAAAAAAATAAAAAAAAAAACACCTCTGTGTTTAGAAGTTACAGCATAATTCACTTTACTTGGCCCTGTGTTTATGACATGATTGGTATCTGAACAGGTAGGGAATTGGAAAAATGTTCCATCTGACTCTGAATGTGGCATAGTCTGATTACAACAGAGGCTGTGAAACAGATCTCTTTACTCTGATCCTAGGAACATCCTTTTGCTCTTGTACTGACACCAGGAATAGTTCTGTCTTTTTAACCTTCTCCAAAGATCAAATTATTTCTGGTTCTAGGCCTTGACTATAACTCTAGTGTTATCAGTTGTCAAGGCATGTTCTCTATGGCCTTAATATATCCTGGCAATCACTATACTGAATTATTCTGGGTCCTAACCTTGAACAGATTCTCATCTTGGTCACATTTTGCAAAAATTTGCAAGTGCACATGAAGCTAATGAAAAGAGGTTAAGCCCAAAGCTTTTAGCTTAATTGTGCATGCAGCCAAGGTAGAAGAGTCAGAATGCTGCATCTTCCTGCTGCGGTGACTTGCATTTTCTTACAGGTAAGCCCTAAACCTTTCTAGGCTGGCATGCATAAATAAGAAGATAAGGGAATTGAACTTGGGTCCTGAAAATGGAACTCTAAATACTTAGAAAAGAACCTTACTTAAGAGTGGGCAGAAATCTGTTCATCTTCACAAGCCCAAGGAACAAGGCACAGGTCTACTAACTACAAAAAGATGGAGATAAGAACAGCTGGAAAAAGCTTAAATGGCACATTTATTTTTTTCTCATTTACATCTTCTTCATGGTTCTGATTTTCCTCTAAGGAACCATTTCAGAAAGCAAATGAAAAAATGTACCTGGGAATTCATAATATGCTGAAAGCACTACAAAATGAAGATGTTTTGAAAGTGAGGAAAAATTTTTGTAGATGCTACTTTATTTTTGAATGGTCACCCTCCTGAACTGATATTCTATAGATATGCCTAATGTAAATTTTGGATGAAATTTAAAAATATCTGAACGTTTGTTTTGGCAAATGTCAGGGTGTCTTTTGGACTGAAAATACCTTTGCTAGTTTCACAAGATCAGGCAGTTTTATATGCAAAATGACTTTCTGGAGAAATGAGCATTTCATTAGGCAGCTGCCTAAAAATGTTAAGAGATGCTAATTGCTTGGCAGACTTGGAGGAGCAGGGAGCACAGAGGGATGCTCTTGTTACCCCAACTCATAGAAAGCAGAAAGTGACACTAAGCCGAATCTAGAAATCTGTTTCCCTGTTGTGATGCTACTTTCTTGATTCTGAAAAGAAGCTTTATATGTTTTCTGGTAAAACAGGTAACAATTCAAGACAGAGCAGAATTGTCAATTTCTGGAGAGTCTCAAACCAAGTAATTGTCCTTGAAGGATCAGATGTCCCCCCAAGAAATTATCATTATTACAATTAAAATATTCTCCAATATTATTAGTCAAGTATTAAACAAATAACATCATACTTAGGGTTAATTGCTGCTGGTCAGTTTGAATCCTAAGAAGCAATAATACAATAAGTACCTACCTACACATTATAGCTAACAAGCTGCTAATAGATCTTTACTAAAAAATATTGATTTTTTGGCCATATTACTGCACATTTATACCTTAAACACTCATGTCTTTAGTTAAGACATTGCATCATTCATTGCTTAAAAAGTAAAACAAGCCTGCTGAAGAAATGTCTTCTAATTATTAAGTAACTAAGTTTTGCATTTTTCAGAGTATTTGAATAGTTTCAAGAGTTATTTGTTCTTAAACAAAACATTGTACTGTCATCAGTTATTTATGCCTCATAACAAACCAAAGCACATTTATTGAATGTTTACAATGTGGCAGGTACCGTTCTAGTGATCAGCATCTATTAACTAATTTAATTCTTACGGCAATCATATCAGGTAGGTGCTATCATTATCATCATCCTCAATTAACAGAAAAGAAAGTAGACACATAGAATTCAAGTAACTTGCCTAGAGCCCTACAATCAGGAAATTGATAGAGCAAGAGTTGAACCCAACTAGCCTGAATCCAGCTAAACACTACATCAATGGTTCTCAAACTTCAGTTTGCATCACTCAAAGCTTACTAAAATACAGGTTACTGGGTTCCAGTTAGGGCCAGAAAATTTGTATTTAATAAGTTCCTAGATAATGCTGATGCTATTGGTATGAGGTCTACATTTGAGAATTTTGCACTGTGTTACAGCAGTATTTAATTTACTTAGAATCACCATTTCTTCCACTAAGAGAGACCGTAGTCTTTTTGAGGGCAGAGAGAGTATGTGTTGTATTTAGTTTTCAATTTCCTGTAGCTAATGTCTGCAAGTAGCAAGTACCCAGTGTCTGTTTGAAGTAGGAATTAATGAAGGACTCTCCAGAGTTTCTATTTAAATCGTGAAAGACCCTGGCAGTAGTATTTAACTAAGTTGTCATTTTATAAATAATTTAGCATGAATTTCTTTATTAGAAAGTAACTAATTAACAACCTGAAAACCGTGGAAGTGGAAGAGAGACACTGAGAAGAGAGACACTGAGAAGAGAGAAGATTGTTCCTTTTTCCAGGAATAATCCTGCTGGGAAAATGTGAATAAGTTTATGAAATCCTTAGAAAAGATTGAAGGTGATAGAAAGAGCTGAAGCTTTAGAAACAGGCAAATAAGGGTTTAAAATGCTGGTTCTCATCATTCTCAGCAAACTGACACAAGAACAGAAAATCAAACACTGCATGTTCTCACTCATAGGCGGGTGTTGAACAATAAGAACACATGGACACAGGGAGGGGAGCATTACATCTGGGGTCTGTGGGGAGGGGGAGGGACAGTGGGAGGTGGGGAGTTGGGGAGAGATAGCATGGGGAGAAATGCCAGATATAGATGTTGAGGAGGAAGGCAGCAAATCACACTGCCATGTGTGTACCTATGCAACAATCTTGCATGTTCTTCACATGTATCCCCAAACCTAAAATGCAATTAAAAAAAGTAAATTAAAAAAAAAAGAAAGAAATCAAAATGCTGGTTCTGATACATACTAGCTGTATGACACTGGGCAAAAATAGAGTTTCACCTTTATTTTCTCAACAGTGAAATATCTTGACTCAAAAGATTACTATGAAGATCAAGTTATATAACTGATATAAATCATACACCAGCAGTGACTGGTACTCACCAAAAGTTAGTTTTTTTTTATTCTCTAACACTTCTGATTCATGCTATAAATTAACACCAGACTTTCCACTTTGGCAGGAAAGTCGAAAGGATAGTAAAAGAATAAAGGAAGAAATATGTGCATTTGTCTATCATTATGTAACATATAAAATATATTTAAACTTAGGCTCCCTATTAATTTAGTTTACATTGTAGTTGTATCTTTTATATTTGATGAAGTTTAAAAATCCCAGATTAATTTCTTTAATTATTAGATTTTTAAATTATTCTCTTGCACCACATATCCAGGTTAAATTATATTGGCTGTGGCTATGTAATCAAGATTAATACTACTTAAAAGATTAGAGGTAGAGCCTTTGTCATTTTAGCGTAGCCCCAGATTATTCTTAGTAGAGGTTTATCTTCTTTACCTTTAAAAAGAGATGCTAAAGCACGAACATGTGAAATGATTAGAAGAAAAGTGATATGTTGTTAGAATTCAGCTATTCAACGCCCACTGCAGTGCTTTCTATCTGTTAGGTGTTGCTGCTTCAATGAATTACAAATAATAGAACTGACATATTCCTGTTCATTTGTATTAATGACACTAAAAGTTTTGTCATTATAATAGTATAGAAAAGTTTTCATGTCTTAGAAATTAACTACTCATATGTTTTAAGAAGACCATTTGATACAACCTCTAATTTACAACTGTGTTCCTTCTTTTAAACCATTGTATTTAGCACTTCCCTTTCCCTCATCCCATGGTACCTGATTTGGCAGAAAGTAAGTGACATGGAAATGTAGAGGAGGCTTCTAGATGCCCGTCCAGCTCAGCAAGTATATTTAGTCGACTTGGATTAGTATATGTGTTATGGTAGTCCCTTTGGGCTTTCATGTTTTTAAAAACAATTTTCCAAGCACATTTGTAAGATTTAGAGTCAGTTTTAAACAAAAGCATCTTTTGCTTTAAATCTCTAGTTTGTGTCTTTTCTCTGAATAAACAAAACAAAACAAAACTGACAATAACGATCAAAATGAACTGTTTAAAACATTTGTTACTTTCTACCCAATTATGCAGACAATACCTTCCATGCATAAAATGTCTCATTTTTCTTGAAAACATCCCCTTCCCTCTGGCTGTCATGGTCTCTGTTTTCCTGTTGTACACTATGGGCCGTTACAGAGAACAGGGCTGGGGGGTGTTCTAAAAATGCTGTAAAGCATTTCAATCATTGCTGCCACAATTGTGGTTGGCACATCCCTGTAGCCACATATTCGTTAGGAATTCACATGCTCATGCTTTTTTACTGTAAATGATTAAAAAACCCTCTGTGTGGCTTTATATTTTTAATGTTGCTTGTTTCAAAACCCTGCAGCCTTACAAAATGTCGTTTATAATGAGACCTCATTTTTTTGATGTCAACACATAAAGATGTAAATATGCTAAGGTACTTGATAATAGGCAATGAACATTTTCACCTTTAAGTCATTAGCTACAAGCTAGGCTAAATTAAGAGCAATGGATTATTTATTATCAATAAAATAATTTTATCTCTACAATGCAGTGGAGCTTAGTGATTGCCAAGAATAATATAAATAAATATCCCTTTGTCTTCAATGACAGCAGGCCTCAATCATTGCTTCTAAACCTTCATTCAGTCCCAATAGGCCTGTGGCCTATGATATGGTCCCATTTGTAACACAGGCTCCCTATAAGATGTGGGAACTAGGTAGTATCTGAAACTGAGACTGATTATTTAATTGCTTGAGCTTATCATTTAACACATATTTATTGAGTGTTTTTAATGGCTTAGGAGTAGTTTCTAAGTACTAGGGAAAAATCAGTGAAGCAGGTCTCCACCCTCATGGAGCTTATATTCTAGTGCAGGAAGCGGACAATACAAAAATAAATGTGAGATATAATTTCTTTCTTTCTTTCTTTTTTTTTTTTTTTGAGACTGAGTCTTGTTCTGTTGTCTGTGCTGGAGTACAATGGCACAATTTTGGCTCACTGCAACCTCTGCCTCCTGGGTTCAAGTGATTCTCGTGCCTCAGCCTTCCCAATAGCTGGGATTATGGGTGTGTAACAACATGCCCAACTAATTTTAGTATTTTTAGTAGAGATGGGCTTTACCATACTGGCCAGACTGCTCTCAAACTCCTGAGCTCAAGCAATCCACCTGCCTTGGCCTTCCAAAGTGCTGGGATTACAGGCGGAAGCCACCATACCCAGCCATGTGATATAATTTCAACTGGTGATAAATATTATAAAGAAAAAATAAAACAGGATAAAGGAATAGAGATTGATTGGAGAGAAAGTCTAGTTTATATAGAAAGAATGCATAGTATTAGAACTTTCAATAGGTAATATTTCTTAAAAAGAGCCTTGTTAATTCTAATGTAAAAATAATAGCACAAAAATTCTTTGTTGAATTTAATGAAGAAACACTATTTCCCCTATATGCTCAGAGAATTATTGTCCTAAAAGGACTCCTATGGGTTTTGATTAAGCGCTAAGCAATTTCAAACTCAGGAGAAGAGGACAGTGATGGTGGTGGTGGATGCTCTGTAAAGCAGACAGAGCACTGTCCTCTGTAAAGAGAACAGTGATGGTGGTGGAACTCTTTAGTTGGAAGCCCTCTCAAACACAGGGGCCACTAACGTAAAAAGCGTGAATTAAGCTGCTCATGTTCAGGGACAATGTGACGTAGGTAACAGTGATAAATATTTTACGGCAAGCACTTGAATTCCATGGCATCTGATATCAGTATGTGTGATCATAAAGAATAAAAATATTGATACAGGCATACCTCATTTTATCGTAGTTCATTTGATTACACTTCACAGATGCCACATTTTTTAGAAATTGAAGGTTTGTGGTGATCCTGAATCAAGAAAGTCTATTGGTACCATTTTCCCAACTGTATGTGCTCACTCTTTGCCCATGTGTCACATTTTGGTAATTCTTATGACGCTTCAAACTTTTTCATTATTTCGATATCTGTTATGATGATTTGTGGTCAGTGATCTTTGATGTGACATTTTAAATTATTTTAGGGCATCACAAACCATGCCTGTGTAAGATGGCAGACTTAATAATTGCTTCATGTGTTTTGGCTGACTGTTCCCCTATCTTCTTTCCTATTCTCAGGCCTCTGTATTCTCTGAGAGACAATAGTTTTGACATGAGGATAATTAACAATCTTACAATAGTCTGTGAAAAGTGTCCAAGTGAAAGAAAGTGCTACACATCTCTCACTTTAAATAAAAAGGTGGAAATGATTAAGCTTAGTATGGAAGGTGCGCCAAAAACTGAGATGGGCCAAAAGCTGGGCTCCTTGTGTCAAATGGTTATCCACATTTTGAATGCAAAGAACAAGTTCTTGAAGGAAGTGAAAAGTGCTACTCCAGTGAACACACAAATGATAATCTGGAAGATAGAAGATCAAGCCAGCCACAACATTCTCTTAAGCCAAAGCTTAATCTAAGCAAAGTCCTAAATCTCTTTAAATTTGTGAAGGCTGAGAGAGGTGAGGAAGCTGCAGAAGAAAAGTTTGAAGCTAATAGAAGCTGGTTCATAAGGTTTAAGAAAATAAGCTGTCTCCATAACATGTGTACAAGGTGAAGGGCTGATGGAGAAGCTGCTGCAAGTTAGGCAGAAGATCTGGCTGAGATATTAATGAAGGTGGCTAGACTAAATAGTAAATTTTCAATATAGAGGAAACAGATTTCTACTGGAAGAAGATGCCAACTAGGACTTTCATAGAGATAAGTCAGTGCCTGCCTTCAAACCTTCAAAGGACAAGTTGACTCTAGTTAAGGGCTAATGCAGCTTTTGACTTTAAGTTGAAGCCAGTTCTCATTTCCCATTTGGAAAACCCTAGAGCCTTTAAGAACTATGCTAAATTCACTCTGCCTGTGCTCTATAAATGGAAAACACAAAGCCTGGATGACAGCACATCTGTTTACAGCATGGTTTGGTGAATCTTTTAAGCCTACTCTTGAGACCTACTGCTCAGAAAAGAAAAGATTCTTTTAAAATATTACTCTTCATTGATAATGCACCTGGGCACTCAAGAGCTCTGATGGAGATATACAAGGAAATTAATGTTTCTGTGCACACTAACACAATATTCATTCTGCAGCCTATGGATAAAGAAGTAATTTGAACTTTCAGCTCTTATTTAAGAAATACACTTTATAAGGCCATTTCTGTGATACATAGTGATTCCTCAAATGGATCTGGACAAAATAAATTGAAAACCTCTGGAAAGTATTCACCATTCTAGGTGCTATTAAGAACATTTGTAATTTATGGGAGGAGCTCAAAATACCTACATTCACCTTTGGAAGAAGAGTTTGGAAGAAGTTGATTCCAACCCTCATGAATGGCTTTGAGGGGCTCAAGACTTTAGTGGGGGAAGTAACTGCAGATGTGGTGGAAATAGCAAGATAACTAGAATTAGAAGTAAGTCTCAAACTATGTCTCAGAGAGTTCTTTATTGCTGAAAAAATGTACTTCAGAAAAGAAACACATGCTAAATGACTGGATTATTGTCATCTCATAAAACTGATTGATGTGCAAAGAAAATGGCTTCTTGAGATGGAATATTCTTCTGGTGAAGATGCTATAAACATTATTGAAAGGGGAGATTGGGGAGGGATGACATTAGGATAAATACCTAATATAGATGACAGGGGGATGGATGCAGCAAACCACCATGGCATATGTATACCTATGTAACAAACCTTCACATTCTGCACATGTACCGCAGAACATAAAGTATAATATATAAAAAAAGAAAGGGCAACAGCAGATTTAGAATATAACATAAACTTACTTGATAAGGCAGTGGCAGGATTTGAGAGGACTGACTCCAATTTTGAAAGGTGTTTAAGTGGCTAAAATGCTATCAAACAGCATATCATGCAACAGAGAATCTTCCATGACAGGAAAAGTTAATCAATTCAGAAAACTTCATTGTTGGCTTATTTTAAAAAAAATCGTCACAGCCACTCCAGCTTTCAGTAATCGCCACCCTGAATAGTCAGCAGCTATCAACATGAAGGCAAGAACCTTCACCAGCAAAAGATTACAACTCACTGGAGGGTCTGATGATCATTGGCATTTTTAGCAATAACGTATTTTTAAATTAAGACATGCACATTTTTTAGACATGTTATTATACACTTATAGATGAGAGTACAGTGTGAACATAACTTTTATATATACTAAGAAGTAAAAAAGTTGTGTAATTTGCTTTATTGCAATATTCATTTTATTGCACTGGTCTGGAGCCAGACCTACAATATCCTTGAGATATGCCTGTACATAGAAAAATTTTCAAATGCATAAATCAAGGCTTTTTGTTGTTATGGGAAGCACTAAAAAAGGTAAGGAATAAATGGATCTCAAAGAATTAGTTCTTTATAGCAGAAGAATGTACTTTGGAAAAAATCACATTCTCCATCACATTAGTATACAAACTACAGTACACAAGGAGCCCAAAGACTACTGTAATTTCTCATCACATGCTCTCTAACAAATGTAATATGCTTCTGCACTGACAATATTTGATGGGTCAAACATCTTTGTTTTTCAACTAGAGTCCCTGTTACTATATGAAAGGTTCTCAACACATTCTATGAGTTGGCCTCCTCAGAAATATGAATATTGAATGGGAAATGGCTTATAACTTAATATTTTACCCCTCTCAGGGGATATTTTTATTTATATGAGAACTAAAGCCTTAAAGGAAAGGTGGAAAGCTTTTTATGAGATTTCAAGACATCAGGGAGGTAAGGGAGATATTTTGAGGAGGTTCTTAACATTTTACCGGCTCGTAATTTTACTTAAGAGTAGTGCAGAAGTATTCTAATTGCAGGAATGGGAAGAAACCTTCACCTTTTTTGTTAACTTTATTGAAGGTCAGATTTTATTTTTGAACTTGTCTGTATTCATCTGTTATACACTCACTACTCACAGTTAAAGCTTACTGCTTTACTTATTGAACAAATTAGGAAACACACATGCATGCACATACACATACAGGAAGAGAAAGAAAAAATACCACAAATAAAGCCCAGAAATTCACTGAATCTTTCACATTTAATGTGTATTAAACTGTCAGCATTTCACCAGTTTCTTCTTTTTTGTAATGCTTCACTCCAGTAGTAACTGAGAGTACTACAGCTTACAAAAAGAACTTTTATCCATAAAAAGAGATTTTCTATTGAATGAATCAGAAGATAAAACCAATGCACTTTTAAAATATCTCTCTATCATTTTTTTCTCAGCTTGTTGCCCTAGACCTTAAGTTTAAACTAGCTCAAAATCAATCAACTCACTCAGAAATAGAATGAAAGACTTCTCAGAAGATAGTGAGAACACAGGAAAATATATATTTTAAAATTGCCGATCGTCCCTTACATCTGACAGGATTTTTCACCATCTCACACAGGATCAGGGCACATGGTGAAGCATTTGGAAAGCAGATGCTGAGCTCAGGCAGCAAGCATTGTCACAGAAATTACAAGGTGGTTTGAGAATCACAAGAGAGTAAAACAAAGGGAAAAAATAACTGGCTACTCCATGAAAATAAAATCTACCTTTTATTAATTCTCATCTAGAACATAATGCTAATTGAGAATAAATCTGGATTTATCTCAGAAAAGCAGCCAATTTACAATTTTACAAACCACAGAAATACTACAAAATAAGAATAGAAACTTCTTGAGTTAACCAAGTATGTTTTCTGCTTTCTTTTCAAATACTCAGAGAGTTGTCTTTAATAGGTTCATAATGAATTTTTTAGGAATGTCCTGTTAGATTAATTTTGGGGAAATGCATTCAATTAAGAATTATACAACTATAGATTCCCAAGCTTAATGCTTCCCATAGTTAGTAGTATTTCTGATGGAGAGTTAGTGACAACCTAGAAACATGTTGAGGATGCCCAATAGATGTAAATCCTTCTAACATTGAAAAGAAATGTGAAATAGAAGAGGTTTAAAATGTTCTTAGAAGACCAAACGTCATTGTTCACTGCGTACACTGGTAAAGGCTTTAGGAGTCAACGATTAACAGTGCTTTTGTGTGTGCTGTGTCGGAATCATCAGTTAACCAGAAGGCTATCATGCATTTGAAAATCACAATGACAAGAGGAGCGTCTTGGCTTAGAAGAAAGGGAATTCATTGGAGACATATATTACCATTAACTGAGGTAGAACAGAACTCATTTTCTTTCCGTTTCTCTTTTCTGACTGGCCATCCTTATTTCCTTACTTTTTTTTCTGTTTTGTTAACCTCATTTTTATGAGTGCTCTGAAAATATTGGTTTTTGATTTTACAATTATCATCAAGTTGATAAATGCTAAAGTTTCTGCCCTAGGACAACGTTTTAAAATAAAATTGTGAAAAGATGGAATGTTACTAAAAGAAAGTAGCAGCGTCCATGAATGTCTGTTTCTGTTATATATATTTATACTATAATAATCTTCTTATTTACTGAGCTTCCTGATTCATTCATTAATTCATCTGTTCATAAACTTGAACTGTATATCCACTCTGTGCCAGACACTGTGCTTAGGACAAGAATTAAAAGATGCATATCTTACTCTGTTCTCCAGGAGTTTTTATTTTATGGGACACTAGTCCAGGACCAGCTGATGTTGAAACTATCTTAAGTGTCATGCTACCATTTTATGTAGAATATTATAGGGGAGTAGAGAGGGTGAGCCACGCTTTCAGGAAAAGGTAAAATATAAGTTAAGTCTTGAATTCAAACTGGAACTAGGTTAAGAGAGGAGGGTATTAACTAAAGTTAACTAAAAGTTGGGTGCCAAGCATGGGCCTAAGTGAATCACTACACTGTCTCTAACTGCCCGTCTGTCTCAGCGTTCTGCCTGCTAGGCCCTCAGTAAATAGAAATGGAAGAAAGAAATCTACATACATGGAATGGTAATGTTACGAATATAACCCTAACATGTTTGAGTTAAATAAGATTATTTTTATAGAGCCACCATAGTAGCTTCTTAAAGTTTTTGTCATGGTTTCTGGTGTTTTCCCCTCTTTCAGGTCTCTTCAGGAATAACAATAGTGTTCTCTTATATCAAGGAGTGAGAAAATTACCGAGCTAAGGAACAGGAGGAAATGAGATAGAAGTAACTCTAAAATCACAAGTACTTGAAAGAAATTACTACTAATTCAAAAGGCACATTTTAGAGACTTCAGTAGTAGTAGGCAGTAGTTCTGTAATTAATTCATGCAACTTAATGGAAGGGAGAGGCATGTTTGATCCATGCTATTGTTTGTATGAAATAAATCCTTCAAACCAAAATTAGATACTTTTACTTATGACACTAATTGAACTTCATATTATATTTTATGGTAAAAGTTAGAGGGGTAGGTAAATATTATTGTATATAGTCAATAATAATATCTGTTAAGCATTGCAAAGGTGGTTTTCTAAAGGGAGGTCAGGCATCAGTTCAAGTATGGGAAATACTTTGCAGAATTTTAAAAATGGGTATCTTGTTTTGGCAAGAAGTAAAATGTATCCTCAATGTTTTAGTTTGGAATTTTGAGATTTTTTTTCTCCTGCTTAAACAGGACTGCAGTTAACCTTTGAACAACGTGGGGGTTAAGGGTGCTGACTCCTGTGCAGTCAAAACTTCATGTATCACTTTTCACTCTCCCAAAACTTTACTAATTTGACCAGGAGCCTTACCAACAACATACATATTTGACTAACACATATTTTGTGTGTTATAGGTATTATATATTGTATTCTTAAAATAAAACAGGCTAGAGAAAATAAAACATTATTAAGAAAGAGAAAATACATTTACGGTTTATTAAGTGAAAGTGAATCATACAAATCTTCATCCTTGTGGTTACCCCTTGAGTCGGCTAAGAAGGAGGAGAAAGAGGAGAGGTTGGTCTTAATGTCTGAGGGGTGACAGAGATGGAAGAGGTGTAAGGGGTGAAAGAGGAGGGAGGAGCAGCAGGCACACTTGGTGTAACTTTACAGAACACATCATAATTCCTGTCTAATATTTTGCTTTTTCATTTCTCTAAAAATATCTCTACACGGTACCAAACCTTCCTTTACCATTTGCTTTAGTTTCAGTGTCTATATCATAGAAAGGTCGATGTCATACAAAAAGTCAAAAGCCGTCTTCAGTAACTGGAATTCTTCTGACAGATGGCCTAAGGTCAGTTTGTTTTCTGGCACTGTTTCTTTTCATCTTTTTCCTCACTATCTGGTGCTAGATTGTAAACACTCATCTCCATCAAGTCATCTTGTGTAAATTCCGCTGGTGTGGTTTGGTTTCTATTCACTTTTGAATTTCTCTAAGATGTCTTGAAAGACTTCATCCTCTACTTTTTAGTTTTGCCATATCCACAGTCTCTTTCATAATTTCCTCGATTGGTTCTGTTATAAATCCTGTGAGATCATGCACAGCATCTGTATAGTTTTTTTTTTTTTTTTTCCAGCAGGAAGTTATTGTTTGAGTCTTGATGGCTTTTATGGATTTTTCTATAACAACAATGGCATTTTCAAAGGTGTAATATTTCCAGATTTTCATGATGTTGTCTCTTTTGGCATTCACTGACGTATTAATAGATTGACATTTTTTCCATAGCGTACTGTGTATATGACCCTTAAGTGTCCTTATGATTCCTGATCTAGAGGCTGAATTACAGATGCTGTGTTTAGAGGCAAGTAGACCATTTCTATGCCTTCACCATTGAACTCATAGAGTTCTGGGTGATCGGGGCAGTGTCCAATATCAAAAGAACTTTAAAAGGCAGACCCTTACTGGCAAGGTGTTTCCTGACTTCAGAGACAAAGGATCAATAGAACCAATCCAGAAAAAGGCTTCTCCTCTTGAGGTCTTCTTGTTGTATAACCAAAAGACTGGAAGATGATATTTGTCTTTTTCCTCAAGGCTTGGGGGTTAGAGGATTAGCTGTTTTATGGATAAGGGCAGTCCTTTTCAAAAGCCTGACTGTATTTCACAAAAGAGTAGAGTTAGCCTATACTTTCCTGCCTAAATTCTGGTGCCTACTTCTCTTCCTTACTAATTAAATGTTCCTTGAGGCTCTCCTTACCCTGGATAGAGTAGTTTTGTCTTCATTAAAAATGTTTTCAGATAATTATGCTTCTTCCTCAATGATTTTCTTAATGGTGTCTAAAAATCTCTGCTGTGTCTTGGTCAGCAGAAGTGCTTCTCATGTAACCCTGATTTTTTTTTTAAGGCAAACCTCTATCTAAAATTATCAAACCATCCTTCCCTGGCATTAATCTTTCCAGCTTCAGATCCCTCACTTTCCTTGTGCTTTAAATTGTTATATAATGACTTCATGTTTTTCTTGAATCATATTAGAGTTGATAGGTATGCCTTTCTTATAGCAATCCTGAATTTACATAAAAACTGCATTTTCAACACAAGATAAAAATGTATTTCACAGTAAGTGCAAGGTTCATGCCTGCTGGTGTAGCTGCAGTGACAGCTTTATATATATATATTACAATGGTCCTTACACTGTATTTATTTGTCTTGAAATGGCAGGCAACTGTGACTGTAGGCCTCAATCTATCATACATATCAAGAAATTGAACTTTTCTTATGATTTTATTACTTTTCTCTGCTTTTGAGAAGCACTTCCCGCATCACTAGTGTCACTTTGTATGGGTACCATGGAGTTATTCAAGGTTTACAATCATCCACTAAGCACCATAAAAAAGTATGCGAGAACTGCAAGATTGCCATTTACTGTGATAACATAATATACTGAAGAGAACAGGATGTGCTCATGTGGAAATGATTAGCATCACAGTGTTTTAAGCAGATACTCTTAACACTTGAGCTCATCATAATAGCAACCAGAGGAGGCTACAAAGTTATTACAATAGAATATATGTACTACAGTGAACTTTATGCAGTTATCATTTAATGCTACATTAAAAAAATAATTTCAAGTTTTAATTTACATTCAGGGTTTACATGTATAATTTGTAACATGGATATATTACATGATGCTGAGCTTTGGCATATGAATGAGCCCATCACTCAGGTAGTGAGCATTTAGTACCCAATAGTTACTTTTTCAACTTTTTTCTCTTTCTTTCCCATTTAGTAGTCCCAGGGTCCATTATTGACATTTTTATATCCATGAGTACCCAATGTTTAGCTCCCATTTATAAGTGAGAACATGTGGTATTTGGTTTTCTGTTTCTGTGTTAGTTCACTTAGGAGAATGGCTCTACACTGTTGGTGGGAGTGTAAATTAGTTCAACCATTGTGGGAGACAGTGTGGTGATTCCTCAAGGATCTGGAAATAGAAATGCCATTTGACCCAGCAATCCCATTACTGGGTATATACCCAAAGGATTATAAATCATTCTATTATAAAGACACATGAACATGCATGTTCATTGCAGCACTGTTCACAATAGCAAAGACTTGGAACCAACCCAAATGCCCATCAATGATAGACTGGATTAAGAACATGTGGCACATATACACTATGGAATACTATTCAGCCATAAAAAACGATGAGTTCATGCCCTTTGCAGAGACATGGATAAAGCTGGAAACCATCGTTCTCAGCAAACTGACACAAGAACAGAAAACCAAACACCACATGTTCTCACTAATAAGTGGGTATTGAACAATGAGACCCAGGGAACATGAACCCAGAAAACATCACAAACTGGGTTCTATTGGAGGGTGGGGGGCAAAGGGAGGGATAGCAGGGGGTGGGGTGATAGGGTAGAGATAGCATTAAGAGAAATACCTAATGTATATGACTGGGTGATGGGTGTGGCAAACCACCATGGCACGTGTATTCCTATGTAAGAAACCTGCACATTCTGCACATGTACCCTAGAACTTAAAGTATTAAAAAATAACAGATGCCTATGCCTGTCCCCCAAATATTTAACTTTGTAACAAATTTGTGTTTTATGGTACTAAATGATAAAACAGACTAGTAACTACGTATATTTTATACATTCATGACACACCTTTTTCTTAATTTTTAAAGTATTCCTAGGATACATGGTTTGAGTTTTTTCAAATCTTTGCAATTCCCCATTTTTTTCAATAAATATATTGAAAAAACGTTGCCTATACATGGACTCATGCGGTTGAAACCCATGTTGTTCAAGTGTCAACTGTTGTCATGTTTTAATTCTACACATTTTTATCAAGAGTAATATAAAGCAAATGGCCCAATAATGAGTATCCTTCCTCATCCTCCCCTCATTTCTCTTCTTTTATGATTAGGTTTTATGTGAAAATATGACAGTGAGAAACCAGAAATAATTTGATGTTGACAGACTTGGGAGATGTGGATAAATAGCTTTGTTTGTTTAAAATGAACAGATATCTCTTCTTTCATTTTCTAATATATGTTTGGTATTGTTGACATATCAATTTGATTGAGCCATATGAGTAGTTTGAGATGTGTTTTAATGAATGTTTTTCCTTCTGACCTAATTCAAGGAGCTTTCAGAAATCATTCCTAATGTTCACAAGGCTCTGGACTAGCAGTTGTATAAATAATTTCTCTAATCCCCACAATCATTCTATGAGGTAGATAAATTTATTATCCACATTTTACAAATGTGGGAATTGAAACTTATAATTAACTTATTAATGGCATATAGTTTCTAAGGAATGAGATAGCGGATTGAAATCCACTTTTTAAATTCCAAATCTAGTGGTCTTAATTATGTTATATTACATTATATTATTATATTAAATTATTAATTATGTTGTACTATATGTAACTTTTTTTTTTAGACAGACTCTCTGTTGTCTAGGCTGGAGTGCTGTGGCATGATCTTGGCTCACTGCAACCTCCATCTCTTGGGTTCAAGCGATTCTTGTGCCTCAGCCTCCCAAGTAGTTGGAATTACAGGCATGGGCCATCACACTCAGCTAATTTTTGTATTTTTAGAAGAGATGGGGTTTTGCCATGTTGGCCAGGCTGGTCTTGAACTTATAGACCCAAGCAATTCACCTGCCTTAGCCTCCCAAAGTGCTGGGATCACAGGAGTGAGCCACTGCACCATAGTACACATGGTTTTATTATTTACTTCCTCGTATACTATTTGTGAGCAGGGAAACATAGGGTTAAAGGTAGACTTCGACAGCTGGATAAGTTTCCATTCACCCATGTAACTCTGCAAGTCTAAACTACCTCCATAAATCAACTCAATGTGGGCATTCCCTCTAACATGTTTGCTTCTTATGCACCTATACCTCCCAACTGGATATCAGCAAAAAACTGAAGTTGGGCTTGAAAGAAACATCATACTTTACTGTGACTTTCATGAAAGGATATGTGCACACAGCGTACAAACCTTCTAAATTAAATTTACAAAATGAACTCATTTCTTGTTGTCTCTGTTGTGCATAAAGCACACTGGATGCTAGTGCTATTGCTCTCTGAGGGCTTTTTATGCACTGTGACAGGGTGAAGTACTGCTGTAGGAAGGAGTCTGGAACAGCAGAGTCTGGTCCTACAAGTCACCTCTTGTCTCACCTAGTTAATATCAGCAGAGTCTAAGAAGGTCCGACACCAGTATGTGATTCAGGGAAATAGGATCAAAGAGATTCTTCCATAATCTGACTTTGGTTTGCACTCTCAAGTGTACCTTGCTCTTGCAAATCTATTTTTCATTTTCACCATCTGAAAAAAGAAGCTTGCTGCTTTAACTACAGGCAATAAAACATGGAGGTAGAATCGATGAGTCATAAATTAGTGATTCAGATTTGTTAAGTGTAAGCTAGATAGGATACCTATTCAAGGCATACCATTATTAGAAGTGGTCAGTGGTTGTGTTCATTGATTTAGTTGTCACGACAATTCATGTTATAGAACACAAACATATCCATTAAGAGAGTTACCTTGGTAAGCTTTGCAAATATACCTCGTCTAACACAGAGATGACAATTCTACTTTTAAGATAGAGAACTGAAGTAAAATCAGTACTCTTCGTTACAAGTAGTATATGGCTGGCTGCCAAATGATTCCAACTCACTGAAAAACATCTGAGAGAAACTAGGAAGAGCTAAAGTGCATGGCTGATACATGAAAGAAATGAAATGACTATTAAGGTGCAATTCTAGGAGAGGGAAGCTATTAGAAGAAATATTATTAAGCATTTAGAGAGACCTTTGCTTATAAAATGTTTTATAATCTTTTTTTAAAATTTGATTTGGCAGGCTTTCACCAGCAATGTCAATTTTGTAATATTGTTCTCTCAGACATTTAGGCTGAATATTTTTGCTTTAATATATTGGAGGGTCTTGTTGACATCAACTTGCCTTTAAGACAGAAGCATCAAAATACCTGAAAAGTCACACTAACGAAATTACCTGTGACCTCTGAGCTGAGAGCAATTACTGATATATATATATATATATATATATATATATATCTTTAAATCTTCCCTTTCTTCTCTGTAGGTTTTCATGATAGCATTCTCCCCCTGATAGAGATTACTGAAATACAGCTTACATCTTTACCATTTTACTGATTAATACCATTAATAACTTAATAAAAATGATAAGTCAGGCACAGATTGAGATGGGGATTTAGCTTTAAATTAGTTCCAGTTGTGGAGTTACCTCCCAGTTGTTAACAGGAAATTTCCACACCTAATTGTATTAACATTTTTTTTTATAGGGACAGTGAAATACAAGATTCCTTCTTCTAACACATTTAATGCTATTTTAAACCCTATACAATAGTTAAATATAGCTATTATGGTATATGTAAAATTTGTATAATTTGTTTCTTCAGTGGATCAGAAATGTCCAGAAACTTTACAAGTTAACATTTTGAATTATATTCTTTTGGTTTTATGCCATATTTTGTGGACCATTCTGTAGTTCAACTTGCATGTGTAATTTTAAGTAGTCTAGGTTGGGGTAAACTAGACCCTATTGGCTAACTCCTGCTTCCTATCAGTTTACACATATAAAAATTTAGAAAAACAGAGTGCCCATTTATTTATGCATTGGTTGTATTTAAACACTGCTTTTGTGCTACAACAGCAGAGTTGATTACTTATGATGGAGACTGTATAGGCTGCAAGCCTAAAATACTTACTATTTGGATTTTTCTCAAAAAATATATTTTGACCCTTATTTTATATAATGCAAGCAGGAATTTGAGTCCTCATTTATTATAATAAAAGCTATAAGGGTTTATGTATGTAATATATAGGAAGTCACACAACTAACACTGCTTGAATTTACATTAGTTGCCAGGCAGAGTATCTATTGCCTACACACACAGAGATTAAAATTTGAAATTAAGAATATTCCATCAAAAGTTTCTCATCTCCAAACTTTTTATTGGTATGTTTCTCAGCAACTTAGAAAGTTACCAACAATCCAGCCTACAAAGTGGAGAAGTTTTAACTAGCTAGAGAAAGATTCAATTCCGTTTTATTCTATTTCAATTTCATATGGGAAGCTGGCCTTTGCATTTGCACAGAAGTCAACCTAAGGTATTTAAAGTGAGACATACGTATTACTTTTCTCAGAATTCATTTATCAACCAAGTTATAGCAATCATAGAGGATTAAGAGAGGAAAATTCTTTCACTGTATGCAATGTTATGCAATGTACCAAATCAAGGGAAAGGATAGCAATATTATAATTCCATGGTTCTAAAAATATGTAGATTCCAGATCATTTACATTATTTTTTCATGGACATAACACTCTATATTCACAAGTGGGAAGTGAGAGTGCCTCTCAACCACTAAAGAAAATTTAAAGAGTGTGGAGTTCCAAAAACTAAGAATTAACTGTTAAATGGGATGAGTATAATTGCCCCTCTTCGATGTGTTTTTCCTGGTTTGGTAAAAGCACAAAGGTTAAGCAATTACCTGCATTTTAGTTTTTAGTTTTTTGAGTTTTGGTTTTTTATTTCATTTTCAAGCAGGAAACTGGACCACTGATGGGGACTATTTTAAAATAAACAACTTGCAAGAACAACTTAAGAACATACTTCATTGGAAGGTTGTTACTGTAACAAATGTGCTCATTTCCCAACTTGCACATTCAACCATTTTGAATGCTCTATAGATTAATTCATAGCCGAGGGAAAGGAAAGATTTTCTGGACTTTAAACTATTTATTAAGTACTATGGTACACACAAAGTGTTATAAATAAATTTATCTTAAGTTCAACTCAGTGGGCACAACATAGTAAATTATTAAATTGGCAAAATGTTATATGCACTGTATAACTAGAGCATGGATTGTATTACAGATACATTTATTTTAACCAACTCCTGTAAAATTTTGCTGACCTTTCATTTGCTTTAGTGACATTTGTTATTATATAAAAAAGATGAACCTAGATTATCAAAATAAAAGGGCATGAATTTATTTCATGTTTTATCAGATTTTTCTTCTGAGCCAATTTCCTTTTAAGCTTGGTCTCAGAGCACTAGTAAGGACAGACTCATGCACTCAATTAGAATTGAGGTATGAATGTACAGGAAGGGTTCGTTTCTCCCTACATTATGTCATTTATGGATATTCAGTGGGAAAAGTGTGCTAAATATGTATGACAAAAGCAAAGTTTTCTATGCAACCACCATACCTCCCAAACCTCACCACCACCACCATAACCAAAAACCTATTGTTTCTAAAGGTGTTTGTTTTGGTTATTTTCTTTTGAAATGGCCTTTTCTTTTCTTTTTTCTTTTCTTTTCTTTTCTTTTCTTTTCTTTTCTTTTCTTTTCTGTAGAGCTATTACCACCCTATACCATTTTCTTTGTAAGTTACTAATTTGTTGTATTTTCTGATTATTGTCTGTCTCTCCTGCTGCATCATAAACCATATGAGGGCAGCGACTTTATCTACTTTGTTCCTGCTATATCTTATGTTCCTAGAACATACCCGACACATAGTAGAAATTCAGTACATGTTTGTAGAAGAAAAGTAGGAAAGAAGAAAATAATGGCTACCCTTTTAAATGATCATTAAGGTAAATTAACATGATGTATGAGATATAGCAACATAGTGAAGCAAATCAACAAAATTAGTAAGAACGCGGAGGTAACTCTGCCTTCTTCTCTTCCATGAGAATTATATTTTCCCTAACAGTAAGACTTGACTGACAATAGGTGGGGGTTGAAATCTAGTCCACAATCCACTTGTCAAATCTTGAGCCCTGATGTCACTTGTCTTTGTCCAGAGAGGAAGCTTTTTCCTAATTAACATGGAAGCCTAATGCATTTACTCATCATTTAGTATAATCATCATTTTTGGACTGATGTTCTGTCAATTCAGGAAAGGATTTTTCTTATTTAAGCATTTGACACTGATAATTTACCCTTAATTGAGCATTTTTTCTATTAGAGCAAATTGTTGATTTATTCTTCTTCTTCTTATTATTATTATTTGAGATGGAATCTCACTCTTGTCGCCCAGGCTGGAGTGCTGTGGTGCCATCTCGACTCACCGCATCCTCTGCCTCCCCAGTTCAAGTGATTCTCCTGTCTCAGCCTCCCAAGTAGCTGGGATTACAGACACCTACCACCATGCCCGGATAATTTTTGTCTTTTCAGTAGACATGATATTTTGTCATGTTGACCAGGCTGGTCTGGAACTCCTGACCTCAGGTGATCTGCCACCTCAGCCTCCCAAAGTACTGGGATTACAGTCATGAGCCACCGCACCCAATTGTTTATTTTTCACTTAAAGTCTTATTTCAGTCTTTAGGAGAGAAACATTTCAGTTACTCCTCACATATAATTCTGCCCTATTAAATGACTCAATTAATGAGGACTTCCTCTGCATACTGGATACAAGAGGTCCTTTTAATGAAATAGAGAGAAATTTTTCTATAGACTGAATAATTGGCTCCAATTCTTTACCTCTCACAGTGACTACATTTTCACTATAGTTTTTCACTGGTGAAAGTTGTTTTCTGCCCTCAGAGTTGGCGTTAGAATATGGCTTGCTTTAGTCAACAGCACATTGTTGAAAGTGATGCTATATTTTTAAAAGATGGAATGATTGAAATCATATGATCATCTCTATGCTGAAAAAGCACTTAACAAAATTCAACATTCTTTTATGATAAAAACTCTCCACAAACTAGGTATAAAAAGAGAGTACTTCAATAAAATAAAGGCCTTCTAGGACAAACCCATAGCTAACATCATATTTCACTGTGAAAAGCTAAAAGCTATTCATATAAAATCAAGAATAAGATAAGGGTACCCTCTCCTCAAGTCAGTATGGTACTTGAAGTCCTAGCTAGAATAATTAGGCAAGAAGGAACAATAAAATGCATCCAAATCAAAACAGCGGTAACATTATCTCTATTTGCAGATGACATGATCCTATATGCAGAAAACTTCAAAGACTTCACCAAGAAATTGTTAGAATTAATGAATACATTCAATAAAGTTGCACAATATAAAACCATCATACAATAATCTATTGCATTTTTATACACTAACAATGAACTACCTAAAAATCTTTTTAAATCCTATTTACAATAGCATCAAAAACAAAATACTTAGAAAGAAATTTAGCAAAGGAGGTGAAAGATCTATGTACTGACAAGTATAAACAAATGATGAAAAAAATGGAAGATATCACAAATAAATGGAAAGATATCCATTTATGTTTATACTATTAAAAGAATACTTGAAAGAATCACTTGAGTCTGGGAAGTTGAGCCTGCAGTCAGCCAAGATCACGCCACTGCACTTTAGCCTGGTTGATGGTGAGACAGTCAGTTGGGAGAAGGTCCCCAGAACAACTTCAACCAGCCTACCCACTGGGGTGGAGACTCAGGAAGTTCATGCCATTAGCAGTGGGGAGGAGGCTGGCCCCTCCTCTTTCTGTGTAGAACCTGGGATTTGAACTGCAGTCAGGAAGTGCTTTAGCAGGGACTCTGGTCTAGTCAGAGTCCCTGTTTCCCCATTTTCTTTCTTTTCACTCAATAAAACCCTGCTTTACTCACCCTTCACACCATCTGTGAGCCTAAATTTTCATTGCCGTGGGGCAGACGAGGACCCTGTCTTTATCTAAACTAAGGAAAAGTCCTACAACATTTATAGCACCCAGCATGGGGCTTGAGAAGCAGTAAGAGAAATGGGGACTCAAAACCTCTCACTATTGCTCCTAAACATTTTTATCCTTGACCTTCTGAGGGTGGGGAGGACATGTCCCCAAATCCTTTTGCTCACAGGGGTCAGGGGAAAGGCCCTTTCTTTCTTTTTTCAGGATGTACAGGAAAGCGGGGTCTCCTTGCTCCCCCTCCTCTCTCTGCTGGGGGCTGGGACACATGGCCCAAGGGTCCCACAAGGCTGGGTGGCTGGTTCCCAGCCACAAGCCACTGCAGCCTTCTCCTTCCACAGCCAAAGGGTTTTACTCCATGGGACAATAATTAAACTTTTCTCCTTGGTGAAGGAACCAGTTGCACAAGAATAAGAGGTTCTTTCACAGGCATTTTTACATGGTTTCTTTTCTTTGCTCTTTCCCACTCTGCAGGCTGTTAACTTTTAAAGATTTTTTTTTAAGAATACGTTTCATTAGGTCAGCCCCGCAACCCCACCCACCAACTACCCCTGTGTGTACTCTCTGAAAAGTTTTGGCTGTGAAATCAAGCCTCCATCTTGTTTTACATCCTAAGGGCATGGCTTGTAACTCCCGTAGCAAAACTTGGTTTAGTAACCCTGTCTTAAGGGATAAGATTTTTCTGGATTGGTATCTGCATGTTTTCCTAGCCCTGTCTCTTAAAGGGCCCCACCCAGTGACTGGGTTTTCTTCTGCCTATGTGTGTACTGTGTGTGATGTCTGTAAAAAAAGTTCTAAGTAATTTGCCTAAAGAAAGACATTTGCTTAGATCAAGTTTTTTTTTGTTTGTTTGTTTGTTTGTTTGTTTTTTTTTTGAAGTTCAGAGCTGTGGTACCTTTCAGTTTCTGTGACTTTAATCTTTGAGAAATAAAAGCAGCCTTAAAGATTTTTGGTAAAATGCCGGTGTCATTAAAATATAAATATGTGAACTAAGCTATGCAGGTCAGATGTCATGGTTGCTAAGTGTTTTGAGGTTACAAACTGCTTTTTGGGTTTTGAGAACTGTTTAATTTGCTGGCTTCATAATCGGTAAGGCCTGGGAACATATAAAACTAACCATGCCCTTAATTAAGAAGACAAAACTTGACTACACTTAGCACCCAATTAAAGCAACTTACCAAGTTTTACCTGCAAGTTGAAAATTGCTAGGAATTCATTGAAACTACTAAAAGTAGATTTACATGCAAGTTGTGTAAGAACAGTAAAATGTGTTTTTTAGTAAATGTATAAGAAGAGATGGAAATGTAAACTTGTACCTATGGTTAAAGGATTATTTGAGTTAAATTAGGAAAAACTGAAGATTCAAATAAGTGGTGGAAGAACTGTGGAAATTAATCTTGCAGAAGAGATTCCCTACGTGAACATATTGACTAATTTCAAAAAAGGGTGTTATATGGTTTTTCTGTAAATAGAGCATTGAAATAAAAGCATAACAAGGATTTCCTAAGGCACTAACTTGCTCCTTGGCAAAGTTTCTAAAGCGTCATAAAAAGTTTTTCTTGTTTATAATTTCTGAGTCTTTATTTGGCGTAATAAATAACTTACAGTAATCTGGAATTCTATTTTATAATATCAATTGTTTTAAACCTCAAAAATTTAACAGCTTTCCCAAAAAAAACTTCAGTTTTAAAGTTGTCTTTCTGGATGCCTGGCTTTTCGAGTACTTCAGAGGGCCCCTGAAGTGTCCCGAAAAGAGAGGTAAACAGGATTACTTGAATGTTTAGGTACATGGGACTGCCAAAATGATGCTCAATCTTCTATATCTTGGTGAATAATGCTAATGTATGAGTATATGCTATCAATCATAATTAAGATTTTTATGTTAAGTTATTGTAAACTAGAGTTGTCAAAACTTATCAATCATGTTTCTAACTGTAACTACTCTGGACATTTTGCTATTCACAGACAATTGTTGTCTTGTTTTAGTTCTTTTCAAAAGATGGTTTGTAATAAGCTGTAGGACACTGACAGTTGCTCTTAAATACAATTTCTGATCATATTTGAGACAATTAGGTTTCTGATAACTCTAGATATTATAACATTGGAATACTGGAAAATGTACAGGACTCATGAAGAGCTGAAATGTTCATGAATATCAAGGAAAACAAGTTAACTAATGGACTGAACTCAGGAAGCTGAAGCAATCCTTTTAACTTTTGCTTGTAATATTGCTGATTCTTGTTTTGTTTTTCAGAGTAAATGTAACATTTTAAATTATTTATGGCCTGTAATATTTAAGTAAGGAATACTCCTGGGATCAAAATTTGGAGCATCTTTGTTTCTCTCTGCCTCATTCCTCTTAAATTTGGAAACTGTCTGTGAGAATTCTTAACCTATGGCAATATAGTTGTTTGCATCAATGCAATAAGAACCCTTTTTTTCCTCTTTTGTAACAGAACACAATTGGAGAAAGTGGTTATTTTATCAAGGCTTTGATTGGAAGGGTATGCTTCCCTTTAAGGAGCTGGTCTTAATCTGCAGAGCTGATAAAAGTCCATCAGGTAAACCGGTGTCATATCTTTGTCTACACAGTCCCTGTACAGGGTTTCTGACCTGTGGTCAGTAAAGAATGTCACTTTTTAACAGGTCCACAAGCTGCAAGTTTATCTTGGGACCTTAAGAGGAGAGGATCACCCAACCACCAGTATTTGAGGATAAGCCCATGACTGGGCTTGGCTTTAAAGGTCTTATCTGAGATTCCTTGTGGAATAAACTTCCATCAAAGCCAATCCAAAAGTCCTATGTAGAAATAATTATTCTTATTGCACTTTTTGCAAATAGTCAGGCCAAGTACAAAGCTAAAGTTTATTTTGCAAAACTCAGTCCTATGATATTTTGTTTTCTTAACAAAAGTACGAACTAAAGAGAGAAATTATGTTTCAAAACTTATCATACATTTGTTATTAAATTCTAAACCTTTCAGCTGTTTTTGAGTTTTTGCCTATTTAGACTAACCCTGCTTGTTCCTATGAACCAGCCAGCAATCTCTGACTGAAGCTCAGAGGGAACAAAAGTGATGGGTAATGTAAGAATCTGGATCAGTATTCTAGTTCTGAGCAATTATCCTGCAAATCCTGCCAGGTGATGGGCATAAATAAGATGCCCATCACCCAGAGGTTTTCTTTTTGGGAAAATAAGACCAAGGAACCTAACCAAAGCCAAGCACCATGCACCCAAATCCCAGCAAGCATAACTATAGCCGCCAGTTATCTGGACACATCACAAGACATCCTTTCCTCTCCCTTGTTGGAAGAGGACTTAGTTCCATGGTTTCACGTTAGCATTTGGCTCATGATTAAGAGTTTATGTTATGCCCCCTGAGACATATATTTGTCCCAGACTTAATTCCCAGCTTCGGATCAAAAGTTCTAGGAAAGAAAACTGGATCTGTGGGATCCAGAGGCAGATGATAATGGAAGTTAAAAGGCACAGTGCAGGTGATTCCTGTTGATTAAGCCAAGCCCAAGCTTTCTGTTTCATAGATAAAGGCCACATTAGTATCCATGGCATAAATGAGGTCTAGGGAACTCCAAGTCTACTGACAGTAGATGAGAAAGAGACATAGGTTAGAATGGATAATTCCTATTCTCTAGGCCCCCTTGCTTCATGGGTGCAAGCCACTTTGGTACTCATGGCGGCACCTGCCAAAGCTGCGAGAGCTCAGGGATGCAAGCATGGAAGATGGAAAGAGGATTCTCTTCTCTCTCTTCATTTCCCAGGAGTATTTGCTAGGAAGGGAAGGGAACCATGGATACCTGATCCCCTCTTTCTAGATGTGTAGCCCTTTATCTTCAGTTTGTACCCTTCTCAAATGCATCCTGAACCGCTGGACTCCTTTAAAAGGCACCATCTTTTTCCTCTCTCCTCCTCGGTTCTCTCTTCACTGGTAGGTAATTGTGTCTCTGTACTATGGGACACTCCCCTCAGATGCATCCTCCAAAGTAAAAAGAGTTAATTTCCGAAACCTGAAACTAGTTGGCTTAGGATTGGGCTCAGAGAAAGGGAACCCAGAAGCCCAACATGCTGGCAAAAGGGTAAAGTTTTTTTTCCAGTCAGGCTTTTAGCCTACCTTTCCTGTGTAAACTGGTAAAAGGCCTTGGAACGTTTGAACTGTCTGTACCCCTCCCCTTGTTTTGTTTTGATGCATGTTTTCTAATAATCTCATTTGTTGGTTCTTGCCTTCAGGCCATCAAACTTCAGTCGTGCAACTGGAGCCTCTCACAATGGCCCTTTCTGCTGGGAACCCTTAGATAGGCCTCTGAGGGAGCTCTGACTGCTGTTTTTGCAAAAGAGCAACACTATTAGCAGGAAGCAGTTAATATCGGATTTTTGTTCTTATCCTTAATCCAATGGCAGTTAGATGTACTTCTTTAGAGTGGGGATTGAGACAGCCAGGTAGGAGGAGGTCTCCAGAAAACCTCCAACCAACCTGCCCACTGGGGTGGAGCCTCAGGAAGTTCACACCATTTGCAGTGGGTAGGAGCCTCTTCTTCCTGTGTGAAACCTGGGATTTGAATGGCCAGCAGGAAACACTCTATCAGGGACTCTGGCCTAGCAAGAGTCTCTGTTTTCCCTTTTTCTTTCTTTTTACCCAATAAAACCCTGCTTTACTCACCCTTCAAACCACCTGCGAGCTTAAATTTTTATGGCCATGGCACAGACAAAAAGCTTGTCTTTAGCTGACTTAAGGAACAGTCTTGCAACAATGGGAGTGCAGCACTGTCTCAAAAAAATTCTAATTAATGGATTAGAAGAATTAATATTGTCAAAATGTCTATACTACCCAAGGTAATCTATAGATTCAATAAAATTTCTATCAAAATTCTAATGTAATTTTTTACAGAAATAGAAAAAAATTCTAAAATTTACATGTAACCACAAAAGACCCAGAATAGCCAAAGAAATTTTGAGCAAGAAGAATAAAGCTGAGACATCACAATACCTAATTTCAAAATATGCTACAATGCTATAGTAATTAAAACAGCATGATATTGCCATAAAAAACAGACATAAACTAATGGAACAGAATAGAGAGACCAGAAATAAATCCAAGCTTTTGAAGTCAATGAATTGCTAACAAAGATGCCAATAGAACACAATGATGAAAGGAAAGTCTCTTCAATAAATCATGTTGGGAAAACTGAACATCCACATGCAGAAGAATGAAATTGGAGCCTTATCTCACACCATGTATAAAATCAACCCCAAATGGCTTAAATTCTTAAAGGTCAGACGTGAAACTAAAACTGCTAGAGAAAAGCATAAGGGACATTGGTTTTGGCATTGTTCTGGGAAGTAATTTCTTTAGTATATGACAAAATAAAAAATAGATCAGTGAGATTGCCTTAAATGAAAATCTTCTCCTTAGAAACAAAAAAGAAACACACACACACACATCAAAAAAAAAACCAGTCAACAGAGTGAACAAGCAACCTATAGAATGAGAAGGCATATTTGCAAATATACTTCATAAGGGGTTAAAATCCGAAGTATACAAATAACTCAAAAGTAAAAAGATAACTCACTTAGGAAATAGATAAAGAACCTGAATAGACATTTCTCCAAAGAAAACACAAAAATGGCCAATGGCCACCTAAAAAGGTGTTCAGTATTACCAATCATCAGGAAAATGCAAATCAAAATCACAATGAGATATTACCTCACATCTTTTGAGATTGACATTATGAAAAAGACAAAAGATAAATGTTTTTGAGTGTGTCAAAAAAGAATGAACCTTTGTGAACTGTTGGTGGGAAGGTAAATTGGTATAGCCATTAGGGAAAACAGTGTGGAATTTCTTCAAAAAATTAAAAATAGAACTAAACTACAGCAATCTCACTACTGGGTACATATGAGGAAATGAATTCAGTATTTCAAAAATGCTATCTCTACTTGCATGTTAATTGCAGCATTATACACAATAGCAAAGATATGGAATCAATCAAAGTGTCCATTGATAGATGAATGGATAAAGAACTTGTGGTTATACAGTGGAAATTATTCAGCTATAAAAAAGTGGAAAATCTGTTACTTGTGAAAACATGGGTGAACATGGAGGACATTATGTTACATGAGATAAGCCAGACACAGAAAGGCAGATAATACATGATCTCACTTATATGTGGAATCTAAAAAAGTTAAATTCATCAAAACAGAAAGTAAAATGGTGGTTGTCAGGGGTTGAGAAGTGGGAGAAATGGAGAGATGTTGGCCAAAGAGTTTAAAGTTTCAGTTATACAAGATAAATAAATTCTTATTTATTTATCTTGAGTTTATCATACACCATGAGATTTAACATACACCATGGTGACTATAGTCAATAATACGCAACCGAATATTTGAAATATCCTTAGGGAGTAGATCTTAAATGTTCTCACTACACCAAACAAAAACATGCTAACTATATGAGATGATGGACATATTAATTAACTTGAGATTGGTAACCATTTCACAATGTATCTGTATATCAAAATACAATGCTGTATACCTAAGCATATGTAATTTTTATTTGTCAATTATACCTCAATAAAACTGAAAAAAATGCGTTTTCACTTTTGCACCTCATCATTGCTAGTAAGAAAAAAAATGTCTTGGTAAGCTAGCTGATGAAAGGATAGAAGATGTAGAAGAGAATCATTTCAGCTGACCCAGTGAACTGCAGTGTGAAGTGGATGCACCCTAACATCTGGCAGGAGAAGCAGACCCACCAGTGCCCTCAACAGTGAGTCTGCTCTAATATAGCTAAAACAGCCAACCTGCCAAGTCATAAGAACAGTCCATTTTGTTTCCATTCCTTGATGTTTGTGTTCGTTCGTTTTGCGGTATTTTGTGACCATAACTAAACGAAACAAAAGCTAACTTCTTAGTTTTTGAATGTCCCTAAGCAACAGTTATACCCAATTCACAAGATGTTTTAACCGTGCATGATATTCCAAACCCAGGTAGGCAATTATAATGTGCTTTCCAATACCTGTACTTTAATTTTTTCTAGGTTTGTCTGCATCCTTTTTCTTAACGTGACTTGTATTTTTGCATTTATGTTGTAACTCATGATATGTTAGCAAAGATATTATAACACCTTTTACATGAATACAAACATACACAAATTGGAATAAGGGACATTTATCTTAAATCTTTTTTTCTCTTCTTTTTCTTTTTCTGTGCTTCTGAAATAATTCTTATCTTTTCATTAGGTTTTTACAACCATTGTAGCAATTATATCTGTTTTGTGCTTCATCCCTTATGTAAATTAATTGTCTTCTCAGTAAATTGCTGTAAAAATAGGGATTCCTAGGGAAGATACTTTCATAGAATTGACTTAATTATTCAGAGGCCAATTATCCAGTTCTAGGCTATTCACATTATTTTTATTTCCTCACTTCTCCCTACATTTGAATATTTCTCAGTCCATTAACGATCCATTTTGCTTCTCATTAACATCTCTGGCAAAAGGTATGGTGAAAGAACTAATTGATACTTTTAGAAATGATGAAATTTTGAATTAACTAAACTTAGGATACACACGCTATCTTACCCGCTGCCTTACTATGACAAACAGTTGAGTTTATTGCATATTTTAGGTAAACTTAGACTGAGAAAAGCTTCAATTATCATTTTTTTGGCTGCATAAACATATAGAGAGGGCATCAACTATGTCATCTTTTTCTAGGACTACAAACTGAAATTATAGTACTATTAGCCTCTTATAAATACTTTTGGTTTTCTGTGGCCCTCAAGTTGAACGATACAGTTTATAGTCATGTTTATTAGTTTTTTTTATTTATTTAACTCTCTTTTACTCCAGTCCCTGGTGCCACCATTCTGTTTTCTGTTTCTATAAGTTTAGCATTTTTAGATTCTGCATATAAGTGAGATCATGAATTATCTTTCTGTGTCTGGCTTATCTCCCTTAAAGTTTTCTAGGTTCATATATGTTGTCATAAATTAGCACAATTTCCTTCTTTTTTCTTAAATAGAATTCCATTGTGTGTATTCAGGAGTACTCCTTATCCATGATTTTTCTTTCCATAGTTTCATGGTTTCACTTAGCTGTAGCAAACCATGGTCCAAAAATATTAAATGAAGAATTCCAGAAATAAGCAATTTGAGTTTTAATTTGCATGTTGTTTATGAGCAGCACAATGAAATCTCACATTTTCCTGCCTAGTCGCTGTTCAGTATTATTGAAGAATTCAGGCTTTCACTGGGGGTCTTGAAACATGTCTCTCTTGGCTAAGAGGGATTACCACATACACATTTTCTCTATCCATTCATCCATTGATGAAAGTTTAGGTTGATTCCATATCTTGGCTATTTCAAATAATACTAGAATGAATGAAGGGGTGCAGTTATCTCTTCCAGTTACCGATTTCATTTCCTTTGGATATATGCCCAGAAATGGGATGGCTGGATCATATGGTAGTCCTATTTTTGCTTTTTGGAGGATCCTCCATAATGTTTTCCGTAATGGCTCTGCTAATTTACATTCCCTGCGGTGACAATTATTAACTATATTGCATTGCAGTTCTGTGATATTGGGGCTCTGCAAACTGTATTTCTCCTTTGCCAGTTATTTCCCTGTTAGTTCTGCCAATAGAGGCCACTAGAGGAGGATAAAAGGTAGTTGGAGTGAGAAGGCACTTGCTTCTTCCAGGTGTACTGCTCCTGCCAGCCTAGTCTCAGCAGTCGCTCATAATCCTGAAGTAGCTATTGGTTCTGGTTTCTTGCATACTTCCACATTCTGAGAACCAGTCTCGTTACATTTCTTTGGAGAAACTAGTAACTGTCTGGTAGTACGCTGTCCCCCAGTTTAGCAGGGTACCTCTTTGAGCTTTTAAGATAGCTGCAGAGTAGTCAGAGGCTCTCATTCCTAAGAGATCTGAATCATAGCTTCCAATGTTCCCTTTTCAATTTTTTAGTCTCCCAATAGTTTTTTTTTTTTTTTTTTTTTTTGAGACAGAATCTCACTCTGTCACCCAGGCTGGAGTGCAGTGGCACAATCTTGGCTCAGTGCAATCTCTGTCTTCCTGGTTTAAGCGATTCTCATGCCTCAGCCTCCCGAGTAGCTGGGGCTACAGGTACACATCACTATGCCCAACTCATTTTTGTATTTTTAATAGAGATGGGGTTTCACCATGTTGGTCAGGCTAGTCTCAAACTCCAGACCTCAGGTGATCCACCCGCCTCAGCCTCCCAAAGTGCTGGGATTCCAGGCATGAGACACAACGCCCAGCCCCAATGACTTTTTAAGCATTTCCTGCATTGTCCTCTCTCTTGAACTAACTAACATGGTTTCCATTTGCTGGCTGTAACCTGATGATATGTCTGTCAATCACCTTAAAGACAAAGACTTTTGGCTTTGTAGTCCCTTCTCTCCTTAGTTCATTGCTCGATGTAGAAATGCTTGCTCTATGTACATTCATGGAAGATTTCCCTGGTCTCATGCTCTGCCTACTAGGCATCTATTTTACATCATTTGTACCTAATATATTTTGGGTGTATATTGACTTAGCTATGTTAAGTGGTTCATTTGCACTGTTCCCCTCATCAGACACTGAGATCTAATTGTCATGCTTTCTGAATTCTTCAATTGTCTCTCTTCCACATGTTGCCATTATTTTGCTAATTTCTATCCTCAGGGAATGACATTGCATCCTCATCCTCATCAGCCACTTGATGAGACTGAACAATGTCAATGTCAGCCTCACTCTCACTTGAGTTTTTATTATCTGCCTCTGAGTTGGCAAAATTTCTTCCACTAGTGTTGATGTGTGGCTTTTACATTAGGCCTATTAGTTTTAAGTAAGGGGTGGCCTTGGCCAGTTCTGGTCTGGTTCCCTAGTGCCTCCTTTGCTCACAGTATTCCACCAGTCATCATTAACTTATGATACTACACTGTGTAATTAAGTCTGTAATTAGTGCTGAGAAAATGGCTCAGAAGCAATATGTGTGCCTTAATTTGGCATTCTCTGTGTTGCTTTACAAAATCTGATTTCTCTTCCTGGGTCAAGCCAGCCCTGAGGCTAGTTGACTCTTCTGTTCTATCATTCCTTTAATACTTCCATTGCTGGTTATGCCTACAGTATTATTATAAAAGCAGAGTCCCCCCCACCCCCCACAATATTGACGTTTGGTACTGGGCCCGATGTTCAGAGATGAAGTCCTTTGCATTTTCTGATTTCTGCCCCCAAAATAGCTACATGAATATTAATATTTTGTAACATCTCAAGAAATTTTCCCCCAAAGCATAAGCTTCACAGTGTTATTTACATCAAATATTTATTCACTTTTGCCATTTACTTTTCATGTATAGAGCATATGGTAGCAGCCTTAGAAAAGAAGTATTTTATTGTTGCATGCTCTTTTTAAATGCTTATCCACCATCTCTTTGGAAAAATTCAAAAAGCAAATAACCAAAGTGAATTGCAGTCTAAGTGCAATGCTCAGGAAATTGTCAAAGAGGATTTCTAAATATGTTGGCTCTTGCACAATCTTCTCTCTTTCTCCTTCACTCTCTCTCTCTCTCTCTTTTCTTTTATCAGCCACACTCAGTAGGGTCCAACTTTCACACCAGCTGTCATATATAATTGAATGTTAGCCAAATGGGAGATAGAATTAAAAGGGGGAGAAAAGAAGAGGAAAGAAAAGTCTTATTTTAGTAACAGAAAATACAAATTCAGAATATCGAACTTTTTTTTTTTAGTTATTTCATGAAGATTTTCTTCCTTCTCTTTCTCCAAAGTTGATCAGACATTAATTTATAAGATTCTACGTATTACTTTGGAGAAAAGATCTTAAGAGAAGAGAAGTGAGTAAGGGAAGAAGATAGGTAGAAGGTAAAATTCTGACAGAAGTTTTACCCCAAAGAAAATTGTAACAAAGAAGACTGGTTAAAAACAAACAAACAAACAAAAATTAAAAACAAAAAAACAAAAAAAAAAACTATGTGCCATGACTTTTTTTTTTTCAAACTTGAGAAGACACGCCATCACCATTTTCCCTGGCACATCTGATTTGTTTCTTGCTTAAAGCAAGAATCTGAAGATGTGCAGCATCAATGTAATATGGATGGCTAATGTACAGTATTTTCTATGAGCATCAAGAGTGGCCGCATTTCTGGCAGACAATAGGGTTAGATAGCCAAGACATGAATTCGAGGTGATCCACAAAGGACAGTGCTGCATTTTCCTTATGTAGAGGCTGTATGTGGATCAGAATAATGCACTTTGCCTTTGCTTCATACAACTGGAGTCAGCTGGACTCTCTCCAGAAAGATAATGCTGACAAATCCTGGGAAAGAAGGAAGCAGCAGCTTCTCTCTCACTGTGCAGCATATGATATCACTGTTTCTCCCGAGTCTCATTGTCCCTTTGACATGTAGTCATAATTAAAGCACACAGACCTGCATTTGTTAGAGACCAAATAGCAGCCTTGAATACTGAGTCAGAAGTTTCTGCACCTATAAGTCACATAGCAAAGTGCGTAAAGCAACTCCATCTGTGAAGGAGTGAAGTTGTCTCTTAATCCTTAAAGAGAGTGAAGAAAGGCTTATGGAACATGTCATATGATCCAGCCTTTGTTCTCCTCTGTGTACTTATTATACACATGATCATTTAATGTTTAAAATAATGACTATTTGTTTTGTGGATTAAGAATATGAATGTTGGCAACATTAAGAGCCCTGGAATGTAGCTATTTTTACTCTCAATTGAGACATGAAGAAACTGAACTGAACTTATGTACAAGGAGATGTGAACATGAATGTAGACAATTTCATTGTTTTTAACAGAGGAAAAATTTTTGGAAAGTACCCAAATGTAAGGAGAACAGGCAGGTAAGCTGGCATGTATATCTAATGGAATGCTACTAAACATCAATATAAATAAATTACAGCTATACATGTCAATACAGATAACCCTCAACAATGTGAAAAGTCCAACTCTTTGCTATTGTGAATAATGTTGAAATGAGTGATGGAGAGGAGATATCTCTTTGAAATATTGATTTCCTTTCCTTTGGATATATACAAAAGGAGTGTGACTGCTGAATCATATGGTAATTCTATTTTCAGAGTTTTGGGGAAGTGCTACACTATTTTTCAAAATGACTGTACTAATTGACATTCTCACCAACATTGTATGAGGGTTCCTTTTTCTCCATATCATAACCAACACTGTTCCCATTTTCATCTTTTCGATTATAGCCATTCTAACAGGTGTGAAATGAAATCTCACTGTTGGTTTAATTTGCATTTCCTATGTTAATTAGCTTGATTGAATCTTTTTACAATGTATACATAGATAAAAACATCACATTGTACTGCATAAAGTTACTGTCAAGTAAAAGTAAATTAATATAAAGTTAAAAACAAACCCCTAAAACCATGATGTTGAATAAAAACTTCTAACAGAAGACTATGATTCTGCTAATATGGAGTTCAAAATATGCAAAGTGAAACAATATATTATTTAGGAACACGAATATATTTGCGAAAAATATAAGAAAACCAAAAGAATGATACATCATAGCAAATCCTCTGGAATGAAGAGAGAAGGATTTGGAAAAAGACACCCAGGAGAATCAATAGAGATTTATTTATTTATTTATTTGTTTGTTTGTTTGTTTTTTGAGACAGAGTCTTGCTCTGTTGCCCAGGCTGGAGTGCCATGGTGCGATCTTGGCTCACTGCAACCTCCTCCTCCCGGGTTCAAGTGATTCTTCTACCTCAGTCTCCCTAGTAGTTGGGACTACAGGAGTGAGCTACCATGTCTAGATAATTTTTGTATTTTTAGTAGAGATGGGTTTCACCATATTGGCCAGGCTGGTCTCGAACTCCTGACCTCATGATCCACCAGCCTTGGCCCCCTAATACTGTTCTATTTCTTAAGCTCTGTGGGGAATACACTGATGTTGGACTTATTGTTTTAAACTGTACTTATTTATCATATATACCATTCTTTATGCATGATGTCAAAAAAGACAAGAAAGTAAGTAAAAGACAAAGTAATGAACTTACAATAATTTAAATTCAGCACTATGTCTTCTATGCTACAACAGCCATGAATGACGTTCAAAATTGTGTTTTAAGCCGAAATCTTTGTTGAGATGTGAAAAAGAGATATGGAGCACTGAATATAAGAAACAATATGCTGTATATGAATGCTGATAAGAGAGCTTAGATTCTGCTTTTAATCCTGGTACTGGCTTGTTCATTCACTTTTAGCACCTTTGTTTTCCTGTACATGAGGTATACTGCATACAGCCCTTCAAACTCTTGCAATCCAAATGAGAACTTAAAAGATTTACTGAGAAATGCCAAATAAACCTTGCCAACTCCCCTTGATTTAGATAAATAAAATATTATAATACAGACCTAAAGGGGTGAAAGATTTTATGGCTAATGAAGTTATGATATTAAATTTTCAGAATGCGTTGCAGTGTCATAACCATAATTGTAACCTCTTATTTTTGAAAATAATGCAGAAGGCAGGGACAAAGTCTGTATACTGTAATTCTTTTGTGCCCTTTTTGAATTGGTATAGAGTAATAAAATAAGTGTCCTTTAAATGCTACAATAGGAAAACTGTATTTAGGGCAATTTTTATTTTTTCATTTTTATTTAGGAAAAGCACTTGAAATTATTTTAATGGAGGAGAAAATTAAAGATTATTTCAATAGTTTTGGTATACTTATGAACAAGCTTTGAATAGTGCTATTGAGCAAAGCAATGGTTGTAAAATGGCAATTACTTGCTTTAAGCCAGTTGTGCAAGAGCTTTGGGCTAAGAATCAGCAGAACTGTTCACAGCTTCACTGTGTCACCAATTTACTGTGTAACTCTGCACTTTACTTGAATCATTACTACTAAAAGATTTGAGGGGGGCAGATGGCCCCCAAAGTCCTGTTCATTCTCCTATCCTTATCTTTCCTCCAAAGCATGCCAAACTTAAGACATGATTATCCCATCCCCACCCCCTGAACTCTTAACTCAGAAAGCCTTATTGACACCTTGGATTGTGGTCTTTCCTGTTTGGTGCTCTGTATTATAAACTAGCTCTACGCTTTCCATTATGGTCATGGGCAGGTGTTCTCAGCTCTCTCCTATTGCAATTGGCTGGGAGCCTGTAACCAGAAGCTGGCCCATACCTCTGTTCCGACAAAGCTGCTGGGCTGTTTTCACTTTGCAGCTGCTTGACTTGAATGCCAAATTCTACTAGTGAGTAGTGGCTGACCACCTGGCCAGGACCATGTAGCCAGCTGCCACTTTCAGCTTGAGGCTAAAATATAAGCATTCGAATGTCTAGCCTCAGCCCCATCTGAACTCGCTTCTCTCCGTTCTTATCCCCTGTGACTGTTAATTCAGGCTTGATTCTTCACCCTTCTTCTTTCCTCATTTGCTTACTTCTTCCTTTTCTTTCTTTATAAAATGTGTATTTATAAATTGCCTATGAAGTGCTATGCACTGTGTGTGGATAGAGCCTATTATTTATGTCTATGTAGATATGTGAGAACTGAAGTTTTGCATGAGGGGAAAAAATGAAATAAAATTTTTCAAACTCAAAAAAAGACAGAGAGAGGTACCAAATTCCATTCTTTTTCTATTCCATAGCTAGCAGAATTTCATTTCCCCCATCCTTGGAAGTCACCTGCTTCCAAATGGTGCTTGGTGGATTTAAATGCTATTCAAAAATCCCAGCTGACAGTTGTTAGCTGACTCTGTTTCTGACATAGCTCAGATCTCTCCCAGGATGTTTTTGTTTTGGTATACAGGCAATGCCGTGTATCCAACAGTTAACCTAATATATTTCTGTTATTCTCTTGGGTGCCTTTTTGCAGCTAAAATCCATTCCATGTTGCTTCCTAATGAGAATTTTGGTTGAACACGGAGTGGCAATAGCAGGTCAGTCCTTAGGCTTAACCCCCAGTGTTTCCTCTTTGTTTTTAAAAGCTTATTGGGCTAAAGCCAAGGTAGCAGTTAGAATCCAGAGGAACTCAGGGGGAAAGGTTTATGAATGCATGGTGAGCTCATATTATCAGTTCCTAATTTAGTGTTTCAAAATCTCCCCTGGTGTTTGAAAGCATCTTGATAATTAAAAGAAAATATTACCTCATAAAAAATTGCACCTTCATTTCAAAGTAAAGCATTTTTTAAGAGTTTTACAGAACTTAGATGAACTATGTTTACCTTTCCTCCCTCCCTCCATTCTTCATTCCTTTCCTTTTTTTCTTTCTCTTTCAATTTTTCTTTTCCTACATGTAGTAAAAATGACTCGTAGAAATATAAATGATTGGATCAGAAATGATTAAAAAATTGATTGATCGATCTGACCTATTTTGTTTCATAATTAGGCAACAGACTCTTCATGCTATTGTCAAATACTCTGCCCTGAACTGATTTTGGCTTTGATATCACAGGTAATAGACTCATCTAAGCCTCTGGAGTGTACACTGGAATGGGGGCCAAGAGCTTTAAGAAATGTGAAATAAATACAATATTTTAACAGATAAAATATGCACCCTCAAATGCTTATCACTACTTCTCTGATAAGAAGAAACAAATTTGCTAATAAATGTATTTGTATTTGGTGCTTATAACAACGGTATTCATGTGCTTTAATGAGGTAATATATTCAGATGATTTTTTTTCATACCTTAAATGCTCACAGTGACATTGACCTGAAATGCCTGGGCCCAATGGAGAAGAACAAAGGACTTATATAGTATACGCCAACATTGTTCCTTTCTAAAATGATGCTGGGGAAGAATGCAAACATATATTTAGATCTTGTGGTCTCATTTTGCTTAATAAGAGAGCGAGCATTACCACAGCCAAACACACTGCTTGGTCACATGATGGGTAAGGGCCTGACATGCCCACACAAACAGGGGCATCAAGGGGCTATTTCAGATTCTCGATTTCTTGCCAAATAGTGAATAATCTTATAATCAAATGTGCAGCAATAATAGGCCCAGCAGGGAGGATTAAGAAATAAGTATCTATCGGGCTGCCTTATCTCTTTGTTCTTTAGCTTTAGAGTAGGATAAATGAATAAGGGGAGGCCAAGAGGGAGTGGTTTAATATAGAATAAATTGTCTAAAAGGGATCAGTGAAAGCAGGATTATTGATGAGTTAGGGAGTGAGCTAGCTGACTTTTTATTTTCAAACTAAGGATAGAGATATGGGGATAAACTAGGAAATCAGATAAGAAAAACAAAGGATGCAGGCATATTGGCCTTAAGTAGTCTTTTTCTGTTTCTGAGATTTCTTATGTTCTTGTGCTCTGAGCCAAGATCAATTGAGATTAATCAGTTGTATAGAAAGCATTGTGATCACATTGCAGGCTTTTAAAGTTTAAATTTGTTTATTGAGCACAATTTGGTTAGCATCAGGTGCTAAAGTTATAGACACCAGCACTAGCATAGAAATTACTTTATTTAGCTCCCAGTTGTAAGTTTCTATAGCAACTGGGGCCTATACCAGAAAGCTGAGATTCTCATGCTCAAATGATTCAGGCAGAGATGGCAATATCATATTTGGGGGGCACTTGCTTCTTTTTTCCACTTTTTTTTTTCTGTCTTGTGAGAAGTGTCTTTAATGTGATTCTGTCTGCTTAGTCATACTTTTAATTACACCTCTGCTTTGAACCTTCTCCTCTTGGCAGAAGTATAAAGTATCTATTTTGGTTGTGTTTCGATTTCCATTGACTAGTTAGTATGTTGATGCAGAGGAGGTGAATGTGATCTGTTTTACATACAGTTGAAAATTCTGAATAGTGAGGGAAATGTTCATGGTGACAAATGCAGTTAACCACTCTAGGAAGAAATTGGGATGTTAATTCAAAAAGGAAACCTAATGTAATTTCTACATTATGCTTTCATTATGATCATAAATGTAATGTCATGATCCCTTTAAATATGGGGTATGTCCCTTATGAAGTTTTCTTTTAAGTTTTTAAGTAAACGTGTACTTGGAAGAAAATTGATTTTATTTTTCTTTTATAAATGAATGTTTTTATTGTAAGAAATAGGACTTTTCTGGGGAGGCTTGTCATGGTCAAAGTGATATTTTATGATGCTAGTTTAGCCAATACTGCAGAAAGGCTTAGGAAAAAAATAAGTACATCCTATTTCCAATTATAAAAACAATCGCTACATTAAAAAATATAGGAATATAGTAGGTTTTTTTTTGTTTGCTGTCCATGCTTTGGAATGGCTGTAATCCAGATATCTATGTATCTATGTATCTATCTATTATCTATCATCTATCTATATTTATATAGATATACAGATTTCTAGAAAAAATGAATCTCAAATAAAATAAACACATACTGGAAATACATGTTTTAAATAATGTTATCTTTTCAATGAAACTCCACATTTTATAAGAACTGGCTTTTGATATTTGAAATAATTATGAACTGAGTAGTTTAAAGACTATTTAGTAGAAGAATGTTTATGGTATAATGTATGGCATAGTCTTTTAGTTTGGCAAATGACTAGAATCAACCATAAAAGCAAGAATTCTGTGTGTGCCCTAATAAAACAAAACAAAACAAAGACTTCCATTTAATGTTCACATTTACTGCTAACTTGAGGCCTATTAACATTTGGAAAACACAAATTCTAAAGGCAGCTGCTAGCAATTGGCCAATTATAATTTCACGATTGAAAGAGAAAGTCTTATTTGACTATAAAATTCTGTACTTGTTTTCTCCTTTCATGAATTACTCCACAGCCAAAGCACAATGTGTGTGAGAGGAAGGAGAAGATAGACTCACTTCTCCTTGTCTGCAGAAATGTGTCACCTCAGATGACCTTGATTCTCTTTACATTCAATAGGAGATTTTCTTTTACTAATTTACAAGAGATTTAACTGTAAGTAAATTAGTTCAGATTGTGATTATCTGTCTTTATTTGCACTCAGTTTCTATGGAGAATCTTAAAATATCATCAGTCTGTGTGTCATTATTCCAGCATGTCTAATTATATCATGATATAGCTATCTGAAGTCACATAAGACCAATTTTGCTCTTCTAGGCAAGCAGTTTCCAGAGCTCTGTTAAAACTCTGAATAGATAATTGCTCCTTTAACAAAAACATGCATAGACAAAACATTTGATGAACAAAGGGCAGCTATTAACCTACATTCACATATGTGAATATCAGGGTTTAGAACGATTACAAAATGGATTCTGCCATGAGTCAGAGTTTTGGTTTTCCTTTTCAAATATATCCATTCCATTTTTTTTTCCTTCAGGTAACTTACAATAATATAACTTAATTTAAAACGTACTGGCTCTCCTAATGTAGCAACTTGATTAAAAAGAGTTAAATGTTTACTTAAAATCATAGTCAAATAGAATATAGAACTTGAAAATAGTTAGTTGAATTTCTCAGTATTTTATTGAAGAAATAAATATAGTAACTATTGGAGTAGATAAATGATTCATACAATTTGATTTTGTTAGCTAAATCAAAACAGGCTTACATAAACATGCATTTTAATCATAAATTAGTTTTTATAGTCACAAACCAATTACACTGGATTCTCATTAATTATTTGTTGGTAACATTAAACAATCAGTAGATTAGAGTGTCAAAAGCATTTGGTGGGGGGAGGGGTGTTATGTGCAGAACAATTAACCTAGCCTGTCTGAGCCTGCTCACTTTAGAAGGCCTTCTTTGCAAGATTGGCCATTGGCTAATATCTGGAACTTGGCTTCTGAAACAGCCCCTTAACTGGAAAGGTAATTTCACTGGACCTAGAAATGCATACAAACAATGCAATTTATTGAGGGACAATGTGCTCTATGTGAGCTGTCAGGTGGGGGAAATGGGATAGGAAACTTTCTGTGGATACTTCCTTGTCTTTATGTGATGTCCTTTTCTCTAACTCAGCTCTTAATCTTTAGTAGGTCTTTATAAGAAATATTAGTTTTTAGTGGAATTATGTGCCTGAGTCAGCAAATATGTAGGTGGTACTGGGGATCCTTGAGATAGAATGTGCCTGTTCTGGCTGATTTCAACAATGTGTAAATTTAAATGAAAATCAGAACTGAGCCATGGCATGGATTGAATATAAGGGATAAATACCTGCAGAGTAGATTAGCGTTTCAGCAAATGTGCCATGATAAATATGTTTGCTGTCTACCAAATTCTCATTAAAATGCAAATACTTAAGGTAATACAAAAGCTGGTGTCACCTGTGAAAACAAAATGAAAAAGAAGATGCTATGGCAAAGTCTGGCATAATTTATGTTAACTAAACTATTGACCGCTTTTGCTTTAAGTATATTTATTAAATTATAGTTGAATCTGAGCTTCTGTTTTGATGGCTTCTTATACAAATTAAGAAACTATACAGGAGACTCCAGAATAAGAATTAGCTAGTAGTAAACCTGATGTGCAAAGCTTGTACTGGGTGGAAGTAAAACAAAAATCACTCTTGAAAGCTTATAAACACAAAGCCTATACTCACACTAGTGTGAGGACTGAACTCACACCATTAGTGTGGCCTAAAATAATACCTGATCAAATAATTTAATTTAAAGTGACCCTGCAGACTGGGTGTCGTGGCTCAAGCCTGTAATCCGAGCACTTTGGGAAGCCGAGGCGGGTGCATCACCTGAGGTCCGGAGTTCGAGACCAGCCTGACCAACATGGAGAAACCCCGTCTCTACTAAAAATACAACATTAGCCAGGTGTGGTGGAGCATGCCTGTAATCTCAGCTACTTGGGAAGCTGAGGCAGGAGAATTGCTTGAAAATGGGAGGTGGAGGTTGTGGTGAGTCAAGATGACACCATTGCACTACAGCCTGGGCAACAAGAGCAAAACTCCGTCTCAAAATAAACAAACAAACAAACAAACAAACAAATAAATAGAGTGACTCTAGAATGGTAGTGGCCATGGTGATTGGCAGAAACAAACACAATTCTTTCTGGAAAACTGTATTTCCAAAGTAGGCTTCTAAGAAGTTCTATTTATTGCTTGACTTTCAAAGAACGCAAGATCATAGCCAAAAATACAAAACACATTAAAAGCATGAAACAATAAAAGTTATCCAGAAAAACTTCTCTGGACACTAGAGGTTTAATAGGCGTTTTCTTTCTTTTTTTTTTTTTCTTTTTTGGTGTGTAAATTATATCTTCCCCGCCCCATTTATTTATTTTATTGCATTTTAGGTTTTGGGGTACATGTGAAGAACATGCAAAATTGTTGCACAGGTACACACGTGGCAGTGTGATTTGCTGCCTTCCTCCCCATCACCTACATCTGGCATTTCTCCCCTTGCTATCTCTCCCCAGCTTCCCACCCCCCACCGTCTCTCCCCTATTTCCCCCCAACTGACCCCAGTGTGTAGTGCTCCCCTCCCTGTGTCCATGTGTTCTCATTGTTCAACACCCGCCTATGAGTGAGAACATGTGGTGTTTGATCTTCTGCTCTTCTGTCAGTTTGCTGAGAATGATGGTTCCCAGGTTCATCCATGTCCCTACAAAGGACCCAAACTCATCGTTTTTGATGGCTGCATAATATTCCATGGTGTATATGTGCCACATTTTCCCTATCCAGTCTATCGTCGATGGGCATTTGGGTTGGTTCCAGGTCTTCGTTATTGTAAACAGTGCTGCAATGAACATTCGTGTGCATGTGTCCTTATAGTAGAACGATTTGTAATCTTTTGGATATATACCCAGTAATGGGGTTGCTGGGTCAAATGGAATTTCTATTTCTAGGTCCTTGAGGAATCTCCACACTGTCTTCCACAATGGTTGAACTAATTTACACTCCCACCAACAGTGCAAAACTGTTCCTATTTCTCCACATCCTCTCCAGCATCTGTTGTCTCCAGATATTTTAATGATAGCCATTCTAACTGGAGTGAGATGGTATCTCAATGTGGTTTTGATTTGCATTTCTCTGATGACGAGTGATGATGAGCATTTTTTCATATGTTTGTTGGCCTCATGTATGTCTTCTTTTGTAAAGTGTCTGTTCATATCCTTTGCCCACTTTTGAATGGGCTTGTTAGTTTTTTTTCTTGTAAATCTGTTTTAGTTCTTTGTAAATTCTGGATATCAGCCCTTTGTCAGATGGGTAAACTGCAAAATTTTTTTCCCATTCTGTTGGTTGCCGATTCACTCTAATGACTGTTTCTTTTGCTGTGCAGAAGCTGTGGAGTTTGATTAGGTCCCATTTGTCTATTTTGGCTTTTGTTGTCAATGCTTTTGGTGTTTTGGTCATGAAGTCCTTGCCTACACCTATGTCCTGAATGGTTTTGCCTAGATTTTCTTCTAGGGTTTTTATGGTGTTAGGTCTTATGTTTAAGCCTTTAATCCATCTGGAGTTAATTTTAGTGTAAGGTGTCAGGAAGGGGTCCAGTTTCTGCTTTCTGCACATGGCTAGCCAGCTTTCCCAACACCATTTATTGAACAGGGAATCCTTTCCCCATTGCTTGTTTTTGTCTGGTTTGTCAAAGATCAGATGGTTGTAGATATGTTGTGTTGCCTCTGAGACCTCTGTTCTGTTCCATTGGTCTATATCTCTGTTTTGGTACCAGTACCATGCTGTTTTGATTACTGTAGCCTTGTAGTGTAGTTTGAAGTCCTGTAGTGTGATGCCTCCTGCTTTGATCTTTTTGCTTAGAATTGACTTGGCTATGTGGGCTGTCTTTTGGTTCCATATGAAGTTTAAGGTGGTTTTTTCCAGTTCTGTGAAGAAGGTCATTGGTAGCTTGATGGGGACAGCATTGAATCTGTAAATTACTTTGGGCAGTATGGCCATTTTCACGATATTGATTCTTCCAAACCATGAACATGAGATGTTTCTCCATCTGTTTGTGTCCTCTTTTATTTCATTGAGCAGTGGCTTGTAGTTCTCCTTGAAGAGATCCTTTATGTTTCTTGTTAGTTGTATTCCTAGGTATTTTATTCTTTCTGTGGCAATTGTGAATGTAAGTTTGTTCTTGATTTGGCTCTCTTTAAGTCTGTTATTGGTGTATAGGAATGCATGTGATTTTTGCACATTAATTTTGTATCCTGAGACTTTGCTGAACTTCCTTATCAGTTTCAGGAGATTTGGGGCTGAGACGATGGGATCTTGTAGATATACAACCATGTCATCTGCAAATAGAGACAATCTGACTTCCTCCTTTCCTATTTGAATGCCCTTTATTTCTTTTTCTTGCCTGATTGCTCTGGCTAGAACTTCTAATACTATATTGAATAGCAGTGGTGAGAGAGGGCATCCTTGTCTGGTGCCACATTTCAAGGGGAATGCTTCCAGTTTTTGCCCATTCAGTATGATATTGGCTGTTGGTTTGTCATAAATAGCTTTTATTATTTTGAGATATGTTCCATCAATACCTAGCTTATTGAGGGTTTTTAGCATAAAGGGCTGTTGAATTTTGTCAAAGGCCTCCTCTGCATCAATTGAGATAATCATGTGGTTTTTGTCTTTGGTTCTGTTTATGTGGTGAATTACGTTTATAGACTTGCGTATGTTGAACCAGCCTTGCATCCCCGGGATGAAGCCTACTTGATCATGGTGGATAAGCTTTTTGATGTGCTGTTGCAATCGGCTTGTCAGTATTTTATTGAAGAATTTTGCATGTATGTTCATCATGGATATTGGCCTGAAGTTTTCTTTTCTTGTTGAGTCTCTGCCGGGTTTTGGAATCAGGATGATGTTGGTCTCATAAAATGATTTGGGAAGAATTCTGTCTTTTTGTATTGTTTGGAATAGTTTCAGAAGGAATGGTACCAGCTCCTCTTTGTATGTCTGGTAGAATTCGGCTGTGAACCCATCTGGACCTGGGCTTTTTTTGGGTGGTAAGCTCTTAATTGCTGCCTCAACTTCAGACCTTGTTATGGGTCTGTTCAGGGTTTCGGCTTCTTCCTGGTTTAGGCTTGGGAGGAGGCAAGTGTCCAGGAATTTATCCATTTCTTCCAGGTTTACTAGTTTATGTGCATAGAGTTGTTTGTAATAATCTCTGATGATGGTTTGAATTTCTGTGGAATCTGTGGTGATATCCCCTTTCTCGTTTTTTATTGCATCAATTTGGTTATTCTCTCTTTCTTTTTTAATAATCTGGCTAGTGGTGTGTCTATTTTGTTGATCTTTTCAAAAAGATCCTGGATTTATTGATTTTTTGAAGGGTTTTTTGTGTCTCTATCTCCTACAATTCTGCTCTGATCTTAGCTATTTCTTGTCTCCTGCTAGACTTTGAGTTTTTTTGATCTTGCTCCTCTAGCTCTTTCAGTTTTGACGATAGGGTGTCAATTTTTGATCTCTCCTTTCTTCTCATGTGGGCACTTATTGCTATATATTTTCCTCTAGAGACTGCTTTAAATGTGTCCCAGAGATTCTGGTATGTTGTGTCTTCATTCTCGTTGGTTTCAAAGAACATCTTTATTTCTGTATTCATTTCATTGTTTATCCAGTCAACGTTCCAGAGCAAGTTGTTCAGTTTCCATGAAGCAGTGCGGTTCTGGGTTAGTTTTTGAATTCTGAGTTCTAACTTGATTGCACTGTTGTCTGAGAGGCTGTTTGTTACAATTTCCGTTCTTTTGCATTTGCTGAGGAGTGATTTACTCCCAATTATGCGGCCAATTTTAGAGTAGGTGTGATGTGGTGCTGAGAAGAATGTATATTCTGTGGATTTGGGATGGAGAGTTCTGTAAATGTCTATTAGCTTTGCTTGGTCCAGGTCTGAGTTCAAGTCCTGGATATCCTTGTTAATTTTCTGTCTGGTTGATCTGTCTAATGTTGACAATGGGGTGTTAAAGTCTCCCACTATTATTGTGTGGGAGTCTAAGTCTCTTTGTAAGTCATTAAGAACTTGCCTTATGTATCTGGGTGCTCCTGTATTGGGTGCGTATATATTTAGGATCGTTAGCTCTTCTTGTTGCATTGATCCTTTTACCATTATGTAATGTTGTTCTTTGTCTCTTTTGATCTTTGTTGCTTTAAAGTCTAATTTATGAGAGATGAGAATTGCAACTCCTGCTTTTTTTTGCTCTCCATTTGCTTGGTAAATCTTCTTCCATCCCTTTATTTTGAGCCTTTGTGTATCCTTGCATGTGAGATGGGTTTCCTGGATACAGCACACCGATGGGTTTTGGCTTTTTATCCAATCTGCCAGTCTGTGTCTTTTGATTGGGGCATTTAGTCCATTTAAATTTAAGGTTAATATTGTTATGTGCGAATTTTATACTGCCATTTTGGTGCTAGCTGGCTGTTTTGCCCTTTACTTGAGCTGGTTCTTGTTGTTCCTTTATATGTGTAGAGCCTCTTTCAGGAGCTCTTGTAGAGCTGGCCTGGTGGCGATGAAATCTCTGAGTACTTGCATGCTCCCAAAGGATTTTATTTTTCCTTCACTTATGAAGCTTAGTTTGGCTGGATAGGAGATTCTGGGTTGAAAGTTCTTTTCTTTAAGGATGTTGAATATTGGCCCCCACTCTCTTCTGACTTGTAGGGTTTCTGCTGAGAGATCTGTTGTGAGTCTGATGGACTTCCCTTTGTGGGTAACCCGACCTTTCTCTCTGGCTGCCCTTAGTGTTTTCCCCTTCATTTCAACCCTGGTGAATCTGAAAATTATGTGCCTTGGGGTTGCTCTTCTTGACGAATATCTTCGTGGTGTTCTCTGTATTTCCAGGACTTGAATGTTTGCCTGCCTTGCTAGGTTGGGGAAGTTTTCCTGGGTAATATCCTGAAGAGTATTTTCCAGCTTGGATTCATTCTCTTCGTCGCATTTGGGTACGCCTATCAAACGTAGATTAGGTCTTTTCACATAGTCCCACATTTCTTGGAGATTTTGTTCATTCCTTTTTACCCTTTTTTCTCCAGTCTTGCCTTCCCGTTTTATTTCATTAGTTGATCTTTGACCTCTGATATCCTTTCTTCTGCTTGGTCAATTCGGCTGTTGATACTTGTGCATGCTTCACGAAGTTCTCGTGTTGTGTTTTTCAGCTCCATCAATTCACTTATATTCCTTTCTATTTTGTCCATTCTCATTAGCATTTCGTCTAATCTTTTTTCAAAGTTCTTAGTTTCTTTGCATTTGGTTAGAACATGTTCTTTAAGTTCACAGAGGTTTCTTACTACCCATCTTCTGAAGTCTGATTCTGTTATTTCATCACACTCGTTCTCCATCCAACCTTGTTCCCTTGCAGGTGAGGAGTTGTGATCCCTTGTAGAAGTGAGGTGTTCTGGTTTCGGGTGTTTTCATCCTTTTTGCGCTGGTTTCTTCCCATCTTTAAGGATTTATCCACCTGTCGACTTTGTAGTTGCTGGCTTTCAGATTGGGTCTCAAATCTTTCAGATTGATGTTCTGCTTGTTGATGATGAGGTTATTTCTGTTTCTTGGTTTTCCTTCTGACAGTCTGGCCCCTCTGCTGTAGGTCTGCTGAGGCTCACTCCAGGCCCTGCTTGCCTGGGGTTCACCTGCAGCAGCTGCTGAACAGTAAGGGTTGTTACCAGTTTTCTTCTTCTGCTATCTTTGTCCCAGAAGGATACCTGCCTAGTGTCAATCTGATCCCTCCTTTATGAGGTGTCTCTTTGGATATATAGGGGTCAGGGAGCTGCTTGAGGGGATGGTCTCTTCTTTATAGGAGCTCAAATGGTGAGCTGTGAGCTCCGTTGTTCATTCAGAGTTGTTGGGCAGGTACGTTTAGGGTTGCTGCAGCAGAACTCATAAACTGCTTTTTGTTCCCAGGTGCTCTGTCCCAGAGATTTAGTGCTTTATTATGAGTTTCCGTTATGCTTCTGCCTACTTTTTTTTTTCCTTGAGACCTGTCCTGCCCAGCAAGGAGGCAACCTAGTCACTGTCGGCCTGTAGAGGCTTTGCTGAGCTGCTGTGGGCTCCACCCAGCTGCCTAGTGAACTTCCTTGTAGTCCTATTTATATGGGTGTAATTAGAACTGCTTTGGCGATGGTGGCCTGCCTCTGTTGAGTAGGAGTCTCTCTGCTGTGGTGGATTGCCTTGGCAACGGCGGGCTGCCTCAGCATTGGCCGACTACCCCTGTAGTGGTGTGCTGCCTCGCTAATGGCAGACGCCCCTCCCCCACAGAGCTGGACCGTCCCGGGTTCAGCTGCACTTGCTGTGAAACTCTCAATCCAGAGTTTCTGGTTGCTGTTCTTTTGTGGGGGTGGGACCAGCCGAGCCTGATCGCCTGGCTCCCTACCTCAGAGCCTTTTTTAAGTTGGTGTTCCAGTGGCCTGTTGAAGAGGTGCTGGGGTCTGTTTGTTTTCCCCTGCGACCACTCACAGCGCTGGCTTAAACAGTGGCACTGAGATTCGTGGCACTTTTTTTGCCCTAGAATCTACTGTCCTGGTTCCCTGCTCAGTCCCCTTTTTAAACAGACGAATGGGTGACTTCCCATGGCTCCAATCGCCAGCCAGAAGGGCAGCCAGACCGGTGTATTTTGTACGGAGAACTGCTGCTCCTGGGCGCCGACAAAGCAGCGGCACCAGCCGGCACAGCCGCGCTGGCCGAAACAGCCGCGCTGGTGAGCTGTGGAGCTCCTCCACCCGGGAATTTCCTAGTCTGTGGGCAATAAAAATGCAGCGTCCACTCACCCTCAGTGCTTTCACTGGAAGCTGCAATCCTGAGCTGCTCCTAAAAGACCATCTTCTGTATTCTTTCAAATGATTAAAGAAACAGATAATTCTCAAACTATATGATCTGGCCCAGATCTTAGAGAAAAAAAAAAAAAGAGCTTTCCATTTTATCTTATGAAGCTAGTGTGATCCTCATATCAAAGTTTGACAGAGCACAGAAATAGAAATTATAGACTAAATCCACTTTACTTCCTGGATATCAATATCTTTAACAAAATATCAAGAAAATGAATTAAAGATTAGACTAAAATCATTTGGCTTCTTTTGAGAAGTGTTTGCTCATGTCATTTGCTTACTTTTTAATGCTTGTTTTGTTCTCTTATAAATTTAAGTTCCTTATAGATGCTGAATATTAGACCTTTGTCAGATGCATAGTTTGCAACTATTTCCCCCCTCATTCTGTAGGTTGTATGTTTACTCTGATGATAGTTTCTTTTGCTGTGCATAAGCTCTTTGATTTTATTAGATTCTATGTGTCAATTTTTGCTTTTGTTGCAATTGCTTTTGGCATCTTCATCATATATTTTTCCCCTCCTATATCCAAAACAGTATTTCTTAGGTTGCCTTCCAGGGTTTTTATAGTTTTGGATTTTACATTTAAATATTTCATCTATCTTGCATTTATTTGTATATATGGTATAAGGGAGAGGTCCAGTTTCAATCTTCTGCACGTGGCTAGTCAGTTATCCCAGCACCGTTTATTGAATAGGGAGTCCTTTCTTCATTGCTTGTTTTTGTTAGGTTTGTTGAAGATCAGATGTTTGTAGGTGTGTAGTCTTATTTTTGGGCTTTCTATTCTGTTCCATTGGTCTATGTGTTTACTTTTTCACAAGTACCATGCTGTTTTGGTTACTGTAGCTCTGTAATATAGTTTGAAGTCAGGTAACCTGATGCCTCCAGCTTTGTTCTTTTTGCTTAGGGTTGCCTTGGCTATTCAGGCTCTTTTTTAATTCCATATGAATTTTAAAATAGTTTTTTTTCTAGTTCTATGAAGAATGTCATTGGTAGTTTGATAAGAATAGCATTGATCTGTAAATAGCTTTTGACATATGGCTATTTGAGCTATATTGAGTCTTCCTAACCATAAGCATGAGAGTTTTCCATTTGTTTGTGTCATCTCTGATTTCTTTGAGCAATGTTTTATAATTCTCATTATAGAGATCTTTTGCCTCCCTGGTTAGCTGTATTCCTGGGTGTTTTATTCTTTTTATTGAGATGTTTTGCTGTAAAGAGAAGAAGAGAAATGAAGCAATAGCAGGAGAAAAAATTGATTGGGATAATTTTTATTTTTTTTTAAAGATGAGATAAAAGCAGCATGCATATATTAGTTTATCAGTTGATCTGATGGAGAGTGAAAATTTAATAAGGAGGAGAAAGTAGAATCCTTGGAGCAATGTCCCTGGGTAGACAAGAGGATGCAATCTAGTGCAAAAGTGGATGGTTTGGCTTGAACAATGCCATTTAATTATAACACCAGGGAAGGCAAATAGATTTCGTGTCTTGCAGAAGTAGTCTTCTACTCACTTAACTTTTTCTCAATGAGAAACAATGTGCTGAGAATGAAGATGGAGAAGGAGTACTTAGAAGAGTCAAGAGTATCTAGCAGAATCAAGAATGAATGAGCTACAGAAATGTGTTCTGATTTTCGAGAAGCTGTGGAAGACCTCTTGATATTTGTAGTCATCAATTTAAAATGAGATCAACTGGTATGATTCTGCATTTTTCTTGGACCACAATCAGTTGCACAAGAGTGAGTGCAGAATAGGCAGAGTGCTGAGGTTTTAATAAATATATGTCACATACTAAGAGAGAGTCAAGATATCTGAGAGTGTAAGCACAGAATTGTTAATAATCCCCATTGTTTATTATGATTCCCTGGTGGAAATATCTGGGTAAAGTAATAATAAATAGCTTAAGCTGAGTGACAGACAGTGCAAATGAGGCAGAAATAATGCATTGTAGATTCTGGTGGAATCAAAGTATTGGGATAATGAGTTGGAAATTTAGGAGGTAACATTGAAAAAAAAGAATTTTTTTTTTTTGACAGAGTATCACTTTGTTTCCCAGGCAGGAGTGCAATGGCGCAATCTTGGCTCATTGTAACCTTTGTCGCCCAAGTTCAAGCAATTCTCCTGCCTCAGCCTTCAGTGTATCCAGGGCTACAGGTGTGCACTACCATGCCTGGCTCATTTTTGTATTTTTAGTAGAGATGGGGTTTCACCATGTTGGCCAGGCTGGTCTCGAACTCCTGACCTCGAGTGATCCACCTGCCTTGGCCTCCCAAAGTGCTGGGATTACAGGCATGAGCCACTGTGTCCAGCCTCAAAGAGTGGGATTCTTGAAACTGGGATTATAGAAGGATGGTAGTGATCATTAACAAAAAATGCAAAGGTATGATCAGGAAAAAGAGTGGTTTATATGTGATGAAGTATAGATCATTCAAAAGGAGTTAAAAGATGAGGGCGTTGGAAGCATCACCTATGTGAATATTAAAGTCACCACAAATGAAGATAGCAATAGAGCTAGAGAGTGTTAAGACTGTCCATAAATGAGGGGGTCAATAGATAACTCCAACAAAGATGTAAATTCTACATAGGAATTTTTAAGGACAAAAGTAAAGCATGCAAATGATAATGAAGGTTAAAGAGGAAACTTACCCCATCTTCAGTCCCTGTGCTAGGAAGGCTGTGGGCAAAAATACAGCTACCATTAGAGAGGGCTGCAGAGAGAGCAGTGTGTTCGGTGGAGATCTTGGTCGTTATTGCAGGAATAAGGGATAAGAAATATTCAGAGAACATTTGAGAGCATAGAATTTTGCTGTGGATGAGTGGTGGGTTCCAGAGGGTATAGTGGGGAGGTTTTAGAAACAGGGGAGGGGTGGTGGGAGTTGCTCATAGGATAGGAGATGTATAGAGCTACATGGGGAATAGAAAGTAGGAGACTGAGGGTAACCTAAGAGTCTTCTTCAATGGGAAACAAACAAGTAAAAATGGCATGATGGCATTAGTACTGGTAGTCTCAAGACAAACAATAATGGCAAGACCATGAGGAAGGAAGGAACAGTAGAGGAGGATGAATGTGGACCCTTTTCCACTGTTAGTGGTAGATTAAAAGCCAAACTAGAGGTAGTGCCATTTTGATGATCTAGAATTCTCTGTTGACTTGGCAGATGCAGGCTGATAGGTCTAAGGAACGTGGCAGGTCTTTCAGTGTTTCAATGTTCAAGGCTCATTCCTGACACCCCCGGGGTTGGTGGTGCTCTTACTCTAAGCATGAAAGACCTGTTCTTGATTCATCTGCAGTCTTAAGATTTGATACAAATTGACAAGCCAACAAACAAAAAACTAACAGAATGTAAAAGTTTACCTTGAACCTGAGTTCAAGTTATTTGTGAGATAAGATTGTGAGATTGACTTTATATGCATATATAGAAAAATTGAATGGAACATAGGGAACAAAGTATTAAAAATGATAGTGGTGGGGGTGAGATTATAGGTGATGGGCTCACTCTTGTTTATTCTCTTAAATTTCTTAAAATAAACACCCATAGTCAGAAGAAAGCGTTTTATATAAGAAAAACATGTTATTTTAAAAAATACATTTTTTTTGGTGTATAGAGTTCTACTTATTAAATGCTTTCTGAATTTATTATGACGTTGAATATTTGTCATGAATGTTGCTTAATTCTGAGAATATAGACTATGTTTCTCACCAGTAACAATAACTTTTAAACAATTTCTAAAAAAATAAATAATTACTCTCATGTTTTGAAGGAAAACAAAGGTTAGGTACAGTTCTCACAGCTGGTTTTTAGTTAAAATTATAGAATATGTAATTTAACTAGAAGAGAGTAATTTCAAATGTATTTAAGTAGTGTAGATAATTACATGGAGACAATGCAGGTATTTCTCTGCTAGATAAACACATACTATTAGAAAACAGGATGATTTAAGGAAAATTCACAAGTCCATGTTAAAAATTTAAATCAATATTTCAATAACTGAGGAAGATTTAATGTGAAACAGGTAGCCTTTCTGAAATAATCAATCAAAATATTTCATTAAAGCAGTAATCACTAGTAAGCTTGGCTGTTGCTCTACCTGACATGTTAACAAAATTGGTAAAGATTGTTGAAATAACACCTCAGGTACTTCAACTTTCTTTATTACTGAGGTAAAAAAAGCTGTTCATTATCACTCTGAATTTTAATTTTTTCCTACTGGAATACAGAAAGGAAGATTCAACCAAATAAATAGTTAATGAGAACATAAATATGAACTAAATAATTTTTCAATCTAGTTATAAGCAGGACCAACTAAGTAATCAGGGTAAACTTTTGAACGTATTAAAGATTAATCAAACAAATTCATAGTTATTATAGGTTCACATGACTTATCAGTCTATTGAAGAACATAATTTGTATGGAATAAAGGGGATTAACAAATTCATGTCAGATTTGCTTCTCTATCCTTTCACCTCTGTGCTTACTTTCTCCTCTCCCATACTCTTCATTCTCTGTTATATTTTTCTTTCAAAATTAAAATTTACATTTTGGGAAAGAAAGTATTTATCTACTACATGCACTTTTGACCTTGCTTCCTCCTCTTGGAAAGCTCTTGTATCTCTTTGCCTGTATTATTTTTTCAAGATTCACTTTCTTCATTTGTAAGGCTATACTTATCTGTTAGTCACTCTGAACTTCTTTTAATGTACTTTCATCTATGAACTTTATGTACTTTATGCACTTTTAAAGTATGTGTTAGATTTACATATATATCGCCATAATCTAATCACTTGTTGTCTACTTTATGAGAGTGTCAAATGCGGGAAGAATCACTGATGTTTTATGTATAGATATAATTGGAGACTAAAAGCAGGTTTGGAACAGAGTTAGAAACCTATAAGAATCATTTTGATAATCTACTACTAACTAATAAGGACATAAAGCGAGACCTAATTGCTGGAGATCTGAGTATAAAAATTCAGATGTTTTAGAATCTAAGCAAAACTTTTGCTAGAAAAGTGCCACTCAGTGAAGTGTTATAGATCTATGATATGACATTCATTCCCGTTTACAGGTAATTTCATTTATTTTTCGCCTGTAGTTGGCAGCATGACTGAATTACAGTTTGATATTCTGCCACCATATAAATGCCCAGAGTATTCTCTAATAATGACCATGTTTGGGAGTTCAGATATTAGCTGTCTGGGGACAGCGTGAAATGCCATTAGGATGTCTCTTTGAGATCTGAGACCTGTGGTCTAAAACTTCCAAGTAAAATATGAAAGTGATTCTCAGTCACACTTTTTAAAGTAACATCAGACTTACAAAGTGATAAAATGAGATGGACTGCATATCACTTTGACTTCGAATTAAACAAGTTTCTGCTGGAGGTCTGAGAAAATGTCCATGTTAAGGCTTCTAATCTAAGGACAGAAAGACAAGTCATATAAGTTTGAGACTTAGGGTAGGGACAGCTACATCATTTTTGGTGGAAAGGGAGGATGGGAAGAGGTTGAAACTAAGAATGTAGCTATTCAGAGTCATTTATGCCAAGCAACTCACTTAGGTTCAAAGCCCACGTATCAGAAGCGGGGATGATATAGTTTGGATTTTGTTTCCACCTAAATGTCATGTTAAAATATAACTCCAAGTGTTGAAGGTGAGGACTGGTGGGAGGTGTTTGCATCACAGGGGCAGGTCCCCTATGAGTGAGTTGGGCCATCCCTATGGTGATAAGTGAGCTCTCTCTCTGAGTTCAAATGAGATCTGATCATTTAAAAGGGTGTGACACTCCATCCTACTCTCTCTTGCTCCTACTTTTGCCCTGTGATGTACCATGTGATTTGCCTTCCCTAAGTGTAGCTTTTGTGAAGCCCTTATCAGAAGCTGAGTAGATGCTAGTGGGATGCTTGTACAGCTGCAGAACTGTGAGCCAATTAAACTTTTTTCTTATAAATTACCCAGTCTCAGGTATTTCTTTGTAGCAATGCAAGAACAGCCTAATACAGGAAATTGGTATCAGGAATGATGTATTGCCATAAATAAATATACCTGAAATTGTGGTAGAAGCTTTGGAGCTTGGTAATGGACAAAGGTTGGAAGTTGTGGAGAACTCAGAAGAAGATAGAATGATGAGATAAAGTATTCAGCGTCTTACAGATTGGTTAAATGATTGTAAGCAAAATGCTGATGGAGCTACGGACATTGAAATCTAGGCCAACGATGTCTCAGATGGAAATGAGGAACTTATTGGAAAATGGAGCAAAAGTCGCTTTTGTTATGCCTTAGCAAAGGACTTGGCTGCATGTTGCTCATGCTCTAGAGATCTGTGAAAGTTTGAACTTTGGAGTGATGGTTTAGGGTACCTAGTAGAAGAAATATCTAAGCAGCAAAGTGTTCAAAAATTTGCCTGGCTGCTTCTGATGGCCTAAGCTCAGATGTGGGAACAAAGGAATAACTTAATGTTGGAACTTATTTTAAAAGGGAAACAGAGCATAAAAGTGGGAAATTCGCAGCCTGGATATGTGGCAGGGAAAGAGAAAGGTTTTTCAGAAGGGGAATTCAAGAAGGCTGTGAAGCAAACACTTGCTAGACATAATTGCATAACTGAAAAAGAGCCAAGTGCTAATAACTAAGACAATGGGGAAAAGGCGTCAATGGCATTTCCAAGACATTCATAGCATATCTTCCCATAACAGGTCCAGAGGCCCAGACAGACTGAATTGTTTTGAAGGCCAGGGCCCTACTTCCCTATGCTGCCTCAGAACACTGCTCCCAGCATCCGGGCTGCTCTCGCTCCAGCCATGGCTCAAAGGGGTCCATGTGTGGCTCAGGCTTTCACTTTGGAGAATGTAAGTCAGACACCTTGGCAGCTTCCATGTGGTGGTAAGTGGACAGCTGCACAGAATGCAAGAATAAAGAATGCTTGGCAGCCTCTGCCTAGATTTCAGAAGCTGTATAAGAAAGCTTGGTGTCCAGGTAGAAGCCTGTTGCAAGGGAAGAACCCTCAGAAAGAACTTCTGCTAGGGCAGTGTGGAGGGGAAATGTGGTGTAGACCCCTTACACAGAGTTCCTGCCAGGGGACTACCTAGTGGAGCTGTGAGAAGAGAGCCACCACCTTTCAGATCCTGGAATAGTAGATTCACTGGTAGCTTTCACACCGTACCTGGAAAAGTCACAGGCACTCAATAAGCTGAGAGAGTGGTCTCAGGGGATAAACCCTGCAAAGCCACAGAGGCAAAGCTGACCAAGGCCTTGGAATCTCACCCCTTGTATCAAGGGGTGTACCAAGCTCACCCCTTGTACCACTGTGCCCTTGATGTGAGACAGAGTCAAAAGAGGTTATTTGGGAGATTTAAGATTTAATGACTACCCTGCTGGGTTGTGAACTTGCATGTAGAACTTGCCAATTTCTTTTGGGTGATTTCTCTCATTTGGAACAGGAATGTCTGTTTACCCAATGCCTGTACACTCATTATATCTCAGAAGTGAATAACTTTTTTTCTTTTTAATTTTTGGGCTGATATGGTTTGCCTGTGTCCCCACCCAAACCTCACTCTGAATTCCCATGAGTTATGGGAGACAACCAATGAGAGGTAATTGAATCATGGGGGCAGGTCTTTCCCATGCTGTTCTTGTGATAGTGAGTAAGTCTCACAAGATTTGATGGTTATAATAAGGGAGGGTTTTCCTGCACAAGTTCTTTTTGTTTGATGCCTTCCATGGAAGACATGACTTGCCCCTCCTTGCCTTCTGCCATGATTTTGAGGCTTCCCCAGCCACTTGGAAGTGTAAGTCCAATTAAACTTCTTTCTTTTGTAAATTTTCCAGGGTTGGATATGTCTTTATCAGCAGCATGCAAACAGATTAATACTCAGGCATATAGGTGGAAGGAACTTGCCTCGTGAGATGAAACTTTGGACTGTAAACTTCTGAGTTAATGCAGGAATGAGTTAAGACTCTGGGGGAATATTAGGAAGACATGATTGTATTTTGAAATTTGAGGAGGACATGAGATTTGTTGGGGTGAGCATCAGGCACAGAATGATGTAATTTGGATATTTGTCCCTACCCAAACCTCCTATTGAAATGTAATTCCTGCTGTTAGAGGTGAGGATTGGTGGGAGGTATTTGTGTCATGAAGCTGGATTTGTCATGAATGCCTTGGGCCATCCCAATGGTGATAAGTGAGCTCCTGTTCTGAATTCACATGAGATCTGATAATTTAAAAGTGGCACCTGTGGCACCTCCCACCCACTCTCTTTTTCTTGGTTCTGCTTTTGCCATGTGATGTGCCTGCTCCTCCTTTGCCTTCTGTCATGATTATAAACTTTGTGAAGCCGTCATCAGAAGCTGAGCAAATGCTGGTGCCATGCTGGTATGGCCTGCAGAGCCATGAAACAATTAAACCTCTTTTAAAATAATTACCCACTCTCAGGTACTTTTTTTTTTTTTAAATAGTAATGACAGAATGGTCTAATACAGGGATATAAGTTCAGGGATCTAGAGAAACTGAAGGTAGATACCAGGTATACAATGGCAAGAACACAAGTACTGGTAAATCACTGAACAAAAAAATACATATTAAAGTGGGCATGACCCCCAGCTATAAGAGTGACTGGACCCAAAGGTCAGCAATAAACAAAGCATAAGGAGAATATAAAGAATTGTTAGCAAATGTATTAAGCGAATAATGCTGGTTGGTTTAATCCACTAGAAATTAAAAAATTAAGAAGTATAATTTTGAACAAAGATCTAAATCAACATTAAGATTACAACATAAAAATTTATTTTTAATTCCAGATTTATGGTCAGATGACCCCTGGGGTATTGCTTCCTCTAGCTATGGTTTGCATGGCAGGCCTGTCAGTAATCACTATTTTCCTTTTTGCAAGTTGAGTAGGCTGTTAAAGATTATTTAAATAGGCAGACAACTTCAGCTACGATAATTGATACTGCAAGATCTTTCTTCCTCTTAAAAAAGTTGATGTTAATGTAAAATAAATTTGTAAGAAATCACTTGATACTTTCTTTTAAATTCATTATTCCATGGTTCGTACATAAAACTGGATTAGGAATAACAATAAAAGCTATCACTGTGAGACATGTAAAAACCATGAGATCTCTGGTGAACACTCTTTCATCTCATTAAAAGTGAACTATCAAGTGTTTTTGATAATTATTTTCTTTATCTGATAGAAATGATAAACCATCACTTCATGTGTACTAATGATGTTATTTATTCATTCATTTAATGAATAGTGACTAAGTTATTTTTATAGGAATTAACTGAGCATACAAACCTTGATAAAACATGTTCCTTTTCTCAAGTTGCTAACAAGTTAGTAAGAGAACCACACACACAAAAATAATTACAACCCGTAATACTAAGTACAGATGAAAAAATCATGCAGGTTCTGGTGGTGCCCAAATAAAGGGCATAATTCCATTCTGAGCGGAACTGGCAGGCTGGGGATGAGGAGATGCGTTTTAAATGATAAAGGGATGAAAAGTAAATAAAATGAGAGAATGACAACAGCACGAGCAAAAGCAGTGAGGTAAGCCAGCATGATGTGTCCAGAGAAGTGTGAGTAGCTTGGGGTTGCTGGAGCATCAGATTCAAGGTGTTTGATGTGGAAAGTGAGACTGTGAAAAGCAGGGGCATTGAGGGCAGGAGATCAATGTTTTAGCTCATGCAGTCAGGCAAATAGTGAATTTAATCTTCCTTGACCCCCTTTTTGTTCTATTCAGACCCTCAGTGAATTGGATGATACCCACCTACATTGGGGAGAGCCACCTGCTTACTCGGTCCACCAATCCAAATGTTAATATCTTTCAAAAACTTTCTTACACATACACACAGAAGTAACGTTTAAACAACTACCTGGGCATCCCTTGGGTTACTGTAGTTAACAAAAAATTAATCATAACACTAGTAATGTACATTTATGTTTCCTCTATATTTCTTTTTCTGACTTGATAACTCCCTTCTTTTTAGTGTAGTGTAATACCTATTGTCTGGATATACCATACTTTTATGTTTTCATTTACTAGTGAAAAACACCTTCTTTGCTCCCAAGTTTTTGCAATTATCAATAAAGCTGCTGTAAATATTCATGTGCAAGTTTTCGTGTGGACATGTTTTTAATTCATTTAATTAAATACCAAAGAGTTTAATTGTTACATTTTATAATAAGAATATATTTAGTTTTGCAAGAAACTGCTGAATTGTCTTGCAATGTAGATGTACCATTTTGCATTCTCACAGTGATGAGTGAGAGTTCCAGTTACTACACATCCTGTCAGTATTTGGTGTTGCTAGTCTTTTGGATTTTGGTCATTTTGGCAGATATGACCAGAAATCAGCAGTGGTTTCTCATTGTTTTAACTTGCAGTTTCCTAGTTACACATGATGTTTGTTGATAGTTTACATGCCTACTTCCATCTATATATTTCCTTTGGTGAGAGATGTCCATTCAGGCCTCTTGTTCATTTTTCAATACAGTTGTTCTTTTTCTTACTGTTAAATTTTTAGAATTCTTTGTGTATTTAAGATAACTGTCCTTTATCAGATTTGCCCTTTGCAAATATTTTTTCCCAATCTATGGTTTGTCTCCTCATTATAAAATAATATATTATTATAAAAGAACATCTCATGGGTACTTATATGTATTATTAACAGAAATCTAGGTAAATAAATGGTGTAAACCCAAAACTAAATTCTGAGCCCCTTCAACCACGAGAATGGATCCCACCTCTCAACCAAAAGCATTACAGGGTTGTCCTTAAAAAACTAGTTCAGGCCATGATGGAAGAGGGTTTCAGGCATGCCTCATTATACTCCTCCAGCATTAACATAAAGACAGACCTTAAGTCTGACAAGAAACATTTACAATCTATTCTCTCTGAAACCTGCTGCTTAGAGTCTTCATCTGTATGATAAGAACTTGTTCTCCACAACCTCTTATCTTAACCCTTTCTATTTTAATTCCTTTCTATTGATAATAACTAATTAACCAACTTCCAATTAGAAAATTTTTAAATCTACCTATGACCTTGAAGCTCCCCAACCACATTTCAAGTTGTCTTGACTTTCCAGTTTATGCCACTATAAATTTGACATGTATTGATTGATGTATTATGTCTCATTAAAATGTACAAAAGCAAGCTGTACCCCAGCCACCTTGGGCACATGTTTCAGGACTTCCTAAGCCTGGGTCATGGGTGTGTCCTTAACTTTCACAAAATAAACTTTCTAAATTGAGACCTGGCTCAGATACTTTCGGGTTCACAGGAACTATGATAAAATATTGTGTTACCATCTTGATGGCTAACATTATTTTTCAACCAGAGAACAACAAAGGCACATAACATAACTGTGATGCTGAAGAGAATACCATAATGCTGTGTCCCGAAAAGCTGTATCATTAGGAAGTAGTAAACTAGAGATCAAACACAGATGTTTTGTGGGACCTCCTAAAACGATAAGAAAGTGTTCTAAGGAAAAGGAGCAGCAGACATTTTGGCAAGGCACTGACTTTGTAGATACTCTCCTCAGTTATAAGCGAAGAAAAAAGAAATTTTAGCCAGTATCTGGCTGCTCATGATGATGAAATACATATGATGCATATGAAACATGGTGCTTATTGGATCTCTGCAACGCATACCTAGTGGAGGAAACAAAATCATGATGAATCAAGGAGCAGTTTAGAAGCAAAGTACTACAGTGATACTACAACTGCTGTGAATACTTGTATCATGTTGGTATTGAATTTCTTTGGGATTTGTTGTGAAAAATCATGGAAGTCATAGAAGAAATATTAATTTAAACAGTTGTGTATAAACTGTATTCCACAGGGATGCTGTACAGAATGGAAGGGGTAAATAGGTAGTCCTGTGATTCTCATCATTTCTTATTGACCAGAATATTATCTGTTTATATTAGTTTTACATATTGTTTTGATGTGTGCTTTTATTTTAATTATTTTTTAAAGTACTCTGCAACTAAAAAACGATTGAAAACCAATACATTAAATAATTCTAAACTCTAAAGTTTAAGGAATCCTGATGTTCTTCAGTACTCCTTAACCTAATGAACTTTAAATTCTTTGCCTTATAATTGCCATTAATCATTTTAAACTCAAGTCTCAACATTATTGAAGAAAATAAATTGGAACTATCACTTTAATCACAGTTTACCTGTCTTTTGTTCAGTTGCTCAAAAGCATTAATATATTCCATATAATGTACATGCACTTATATAGTTGGAATGTAATTATTTTTTCAAAAGCAATTTATTAATATTTAAGGTGTGATGCAAGTTTGGGTTAGTCATTTTTAATCCCTTAGAGTTTTCACTGTAATATATACTTGGTGCCTTACTTATATGAACTTTCTTGTTATGAGAATTTTTACTTAGATATCTTGCCAATAAATATTAGACTCAGTCACCTGTTGAAATGTGATATATTAAATAAGCCATTAAAATAGTTTTGTGTGTGAATTTGTCATTGCAAGAAAATGATTTTTTACAACTTCAGTAAATGTTAAATCATTGTGATCTGTCTGGATTAGCTGATAAGAGGCATTTCTTTGATCTTGAGACTGTGTTTTCCTTTTTCTGTGACTGAACATATACTTTTAGATGAAAGGGGCAATGCTTTAAGAATTGGTTCATGCAAGGGTGACCAGTTTTAAAGCACTGGCTCATGATAACTAAATCATATATTACTCACATATAAATCAGATGGAGATTTGTTTACAGTAGGGATTATATTCCAATGGTAATAAGAAACCTGGCATCTACTGTGCAGGTCAAAATTTTCCTTATTAACGATACCAGGAAAACTGAACTAGTAAGTTTAATGACTAGTAAGGATGAAAATAGTGTGAAGATAGTTGGGTGTTATTGAGAAATATTTCACCCAGGATGGAAGAGATGCAGGAGATTCATCTATATAATACTGTAGAACACATCTGTTTATTTACTTGAATATTCATGACAGCCATTTGGTCTTAGACAATGCTGGTTGGCATCAACTCATTTTTAATGTATAAGCGATCCCTTTTTAATACTCCATGCAAGATCATGGCTTTTCTGATTTGAAATAAGGGTATCACTTCAGATACACCACAAAAGAGCAGAGTGGTTTATAATTTTCCAGGAAACCTAGGTATGTTTGCTCTCCCTGACTGAGTTAGGTAGAATGCTCTGATTATCTGAAGAAATTACTACTATAGATGGCCACATGCATTAATATGGAGTGGGTTAGCTTTCAAATTTATAATGGTGTTTCTCCTATTTGCCAGAAGTAATTCATGGTAGCCATACAATGTTGCCTCCTAGCCATTGGTGATTAAGTTGAATTAGACACTTGGTACAACAGACTCCAGCTAGGTTCTCCTTTCATGGGGATTTTGGAATTGGGAATGAGACAGAAGGGACCCTTTGCTTATGGATAGCATTTACCATGTGAAATCTGAAGCTATGATGTGGCCTTAACATTTCATAGAGATAAAGAAACTGACAGGAGAATAATGAAGCTATACAAAGAGAAACAGCATTGATAGAAGGGGGAAAAAAAAAACTTTCAATAGTCTACATTTCCTTTGTTCTAGGTAATTTCTGAAGTCCATCCACAACCTTATTTAGATTCCATAGGACCTTTATTTCCTCATTTCTTTATTTCTCTTTTATTATTTAAGCAAGCTTGCATTGTTTCTGTCACTTGTGTCTAACATAGCTCACTGAATAATAGTAGAATTCATGAATGAGAGAATGAATAAGATGACACATGTAAGTATCATAGTATGTACTCAATATATTTTAATTAAACCGGATACTGAAAAAGTATGATCTTTAAACTTTCATTTTCAGAGGGTAACCTTTACTGACTTTGTCGTCAAATTCTGGGACTCCTGCAGAGTGGCAACTCAAGCACTTTCTGCAATGATATTTAAGATTAACTTCAAATCTAAGATTACATAAAATTATTTGCTTTATTTAACAAGGCAAAATACTGAGACATTACACTCTAAGAAACAAAGTAATAAGTCATAGTTACAGCTAATGGGTTGCTATTGAATTTGTACAGGCGAATCAAGGATCTTCTCTCATTCATCTAGAAATGCTGATCTTAACTTTATGTTAGCTTGCCATTGATATCTTAATCTTATTGACAAAAATGTAAAAGTGTGAAGCATAGTGTCACTTCTGTGTTGAATCTACTGAATGAGTAAAATCTAAAAGGAGTGGACATTGTTAACTGAGAGTAATGTTTAATTTTTTTAACCTCTGTAAACTGCTATTTTAACATTTTTGAATTTATATAAAGCCTTTTTTACTTTTTGATTTGTACCTTTATGACCTAATCCTCTTAGGAAGTGTCATTTTAGTGTGTGTGCAATATATTTACTTTGTCATTTTATTGTTTCAAATGTATATTAACTAGAGAAGTTGATAGGTTTGGACTTGTTTGATCAATTCCTTCAGGTACTAGTTCCCTTTAATTGCAGTATTGATTGTAGCAGGTATAACAGGACTCTTGACTTCATAAGACACACCATGTCAGTCTTTAGAGGAAGCAGAAGCTTTGGAAGCAAGTGGTTCAGGTTATTATTTATCTCATGACCCTATGAAGTTGACATGTGTCATCAAAAGTGACACACCAAAGATTCAGATTTCTTTGGCATAGCTTCTAAAAAACACAGTTCTCTGAATCTTTATAGACTTGAAATCTCTCCATGTACTTTTCCCTTGAGAAAGTATTTCTTTAGTTCAGCAAGGTCAGATGAGATTTTTTGTCTTCTCTAGTTCCTGGTTAGACTTTTTGTTTCAGATAACGACCAGTAGCAGAAGAATTTTGAAATCCTGGGTTCTCATAATTTCGTAAGGGAAATAAGCCATAGATGCAAATAATGGCAACCCAAGATGGTCTGTAGTGGACTAGCTGAGACTGAGGCAACGGGGAAGAGTAACTTTGGAAAGTGAATATGAAGCTGGTGGAGCTGACTCAGCCACTTTTCAGCTGCCTCTGTGTTGGTGACCTTGTTCAATAAATATGATCTATGTCACTTTCAGTTTTCTCATCTGAAAAATAAGAATAAGAATAATATTCTTACAGTATACTGTTACCCCTGCAATATTGTATAGTATAATCAGGGAAGATTCCAAAACCCAGCAGAGACTCAACAAGAAAAGAAAACTTCAGGCCAATATCCATGATGAACATAGATGCAAAAATCTTCAATAAAATACTGACATGCCTATTGCAACAGCATATCAAAAAGCTTATCCACCATGATCAAGTAGGCTTCATCCCGGGGATGCAAGGCTGGTTCAACATACGCAAGTCTATAAACGTAATTCACCACATAAACAGAACCAAAGACAAAAACCACATGATTATCTCAATTGATGCAGAGAAGGCCTTTGACAAAATTCAATAGCCCTTTATGCTAAAAACCCTCAATAAGCTAAGTATTGATTGAACGTATCTCAAAATAATAAAAACTATTTATGACAACCAACAGCATGGTAATGGTACCAAAACAGAGATATAGACCAATGGAACAGAACAGAGGTCTTGGAGGCAACACAACATATCTACAACCATCTGATCTTTGACAAACCAGTCAAAAACAAGCAATGGGGAAAGGATTCCCTGTTCAATAAATGGTGTTGGGAAAGCTGGCTAGCCATGTGCAGAAAGCAGAAACTGGACCCCTTCCTGACACCTTACACTAAAATTAACTCCAGATGGATTAAAGACTTAAACATAAGACCTAACACCATAAAAACCCTAGAAGAAAATCTAGGCAAAACCATTCAGGACATAGGTGTAGGCAAGGACTTCATGGCCAAAACACTAAAAGCATTGACAAAAGACAAAATAGACAAATGGGACCTAATCAAACTCCACAGCTTCTGCACAGCAAAAGAGTCATTAGAGTGAATCGGCAACCAACAGAATGGGAAAAAATTTTTGCAGTTTACCCATCTGACAAAGGGCTGATATCCAGAATTTACAAAGAACTAAAACAGATTTACAAGAAAAAAACTAACAAGCCCATTCAAAAGTGGGCAAAGGATATGAACAGACACTTTACAAAAGAAGACATACATGAGGCCAACAAACATATGAAAAAATGCTCATCATCACTCGTCATCAGAGAAATGCAAATCAAAACCACATTGAGATACCATCTCACTCCAGTTAGAATGGCTATCATTAAAATATCTGGAGACAACAGATGCTGGAGAGGATGTGGAGAAATAGGAACAGTTTTGCACTGTTGGTGGGAGTGTAAATTAGTTCAGCCATTGTGGAAGATAGTGTGGCGATTCCTCAAGGACCTAGAAATAGAAATACCATTTGACCCAGCAATCCCATTACTGGGTATATATCCAAAGGATTACAAATCGTTCTACTATAAGGACATGTGCACAGGAATATTCATTGCAGCCCTGTTTACAATAGCAAAGACCTGGAACCAACCCAAATGCCCATCGATGATAGACTGGATAGGGAAATGTGGCATATGTACACCATGGAATATTATGCAGCCATCAAAAATGATGAGTTTGGGTCTTTTGTAGGGACATGGATGAACCTGGAAACCATCATTCTCAGCAAACTGACAGAAGAGCAGAACATCAAACACTGCATGTTCTCACTCATAGGTGGGTGTTGAACAATGAGAACACATGGACACAGGGAGGGGAGCACTACACACTGGGGTCAATTGGGAGGAAATAGGGGAGGGACAGTGGGGGGTGGGGAGCTGGGGAGAGATAGCAAGGGGAGAAATGCCAGATGTAGGTGATGGGGAGGAAGGCAGCAAATCACACTGCCACGTGTGTGCCTATGCAACAATTTTGCATGTTCTTCACATGTACTCCAAACTCTAAAATGCAATAAAATTAATAAATGGGGAAAAAAAATAAATAAAGGGTAATTTTCACTCCAGACCCTGCTTGCTTTGGAGTCACCTGCGGGGGCTGCAAAACGGCAAAGATTGCTGCCTGTTCCTTCCTCTGGTGGCTTTGTCGCAGAAGGGCATCCACCAGATGTCAGCCAGAGCTCTACTGTATGAGGGGCCTCTTAGGATATACAGGGGTCAGGGAGCCACTTGAGGAGGCAGTCTGTCCCTTATCAGAGCTGAAGTGCTGTGCTGGGAGCTCCGTTGCTCCCTTCACAACTTCTAGGCAGTGACATTTAACTCTTCTGAAGTGGAATTTACAATGGCCTCTTTTCCCAGGTGCTCTGTCCCAGGAAGGTGGGCCTTTATTTATAAGTCCCTGAGGGGATGCTGCCTTTTTTCAGAGATGCCCTGCCCAGTAAGAAGGGAGTCAAGTCACAGTCTGCCTGCAGAGGCCTTGCTGAGCTGCCGTGGGCTCTGCCCAGCTGCTGTCTAAACTTCCCATTGACTATGTTTACACAGACAAGGTTAAAATAGGGTCAGTAATGGCAGACGCCCCTCCCCCACTGAACTTGACTATGCCAGGTCAAGCTCAGACTGCTGCGCTGCTGTGAGAATTTCAAGCCAGTGGGTCTTAGCTTGCTGGTCTTTGTGGGAGTGGGATCCACTGAGTCAGATCACTTGGCTCCCTGCCTTCAGCCCTCTTTTTTCAGGGAAATGAGCAGTTCTGTTTCACTGGCATTCCAGATGCCAGCTAAAATGGCCACTGAGTTTTGTGCTGGAAACCTGGGGTGCTGGTGTTGTAGGCACTGGTGAGAATCTCCTAGTCTTCAGGTTGCAAAGACTGTGGGAAAAGTGTAGTATCTGAGCTGGAGTGCCAGAGTGTCAGGAAAAATCCCCAATGGCTTTCCTTGACTAAGAGGGGGAGTGCTCTGGACCCTTGCACTTCCCAGATGATGCAATGCCTCACGCTGCTTTGGTTTGGCTTCCTTGGGCTACACCCACTCTCTAACCAGTCAAATTGAGATCAATCTGGGTACCTTGGTTGGGAATGTGGAGATCACTTGCCTTTTGCATTGCTCTTGCTGGGAACTGCATTCCGGAGATGTCTCTAATCAGCCATAACTTTCAGGGCTTCATGAGGAAGACAGAGTACTCCAAAGGGGATCAGTGACACCTTTCCTGTGTTCTACAAGGAGTTTCAGGGTCATCGGCAATCTCCTGCAGTTCCCTTCATGGTTGCCAGATCTGAGATTAGGCATGTTCAAAATGGTGGCTCCATCTTCCCTTCTCTTTGCCAGCCATGTAGTTCTGTAGCAGAGGGGCCTGACTGTTAGAAGGAAAACTAAAAAACAGAAAGAAATAGCTTCAACATCAACAGAAAGGACGTCCACTCAGAGACCCCATCTGAAAGTCACCAACGTCAAAGACCAAAGGTAAATAAATCAACAAAGATTGGAAGAAACCAGTGAAAAAAGGCTGAAATTGCCAAAAACCAGAAGGCCTTTCTTCTCCAAGGGATCACAACTCCTCACCAGCAAGGAAACAAAACTGGATGGAGTATGAGTTTGACAAATTGACAGAAGCAATCTTCAGAAGGTGGGTAATAACAAACTTTTCCAAGCTAAAGGATCATGTTCTAACACAATGGTGAACGTTGAAAAAAGGTTAGATGAAATGCTAACTAGAATAACCAGCTTAGAGAAGAATATAAATGACTAGATGGAGCTGAAAAACACAGCATGAGAACTTCGTGAAGCATACACAAGTTTCAATAGCCAAATCCATCAAGCCGAATAAAGGATATTAGAGATTGAAGATCAACTCAATGAAATAAAACAAGAAGGCAAGATTAGATAAAAAATAGTGAAAAGAAATGAACAAAGCCTCCAGGAAATATGGGAATACTGAAAAGACCAAATCTACATTTGATCCATGTACCTGAATGTGACAGGAAGAATGAAACAAGTTGGAAAACAGTCTTCAAGATACTATCCAGGAGAACTTTCCCAAACTAGCAAGGAAGGCCAACATTCAAATTCAGGAAATGCAGAGAACACTACAAAGATATTCCTCAAGAAGAGCTACCCCAAGGCACATAAGTGTCAGATTCACCAGTGTTGAAATGAAGGAGAAAATGCTAAGGGCAGCCAGAGAGAAAGGTTGGGTTACCCACAATGGGAGGCCCAACAGACTCACAGCAGATCTTTGACAAAGCTGACAAAAAAAAAAAAAGCAATGGGGAAAGGATTCTCTGTTTAATAAATGGTGTTGGGAAAGCTGGCTAGCCATATGCAGAAAGCTGAAACTGGGCTCCTTCCTTACATCTTATACAAAAATTAACTCCAGATGGTTAAAGATTGAAACACAAGACCTAACGCCATAAAAACCCTAGAAGAAAACCTGGGCAATACCATTCAGGACATAGGCATAGGCAAGGACTTCATGACTAAAACACCAAAAGCAATGGTAACAGAAGCCAAAATAGACAAATGGGATATAATTAAACTCCAGAGCTTCTGCACAGCAAAAGAAACTGTCATTAGAGAGAACCAGCAACCAACAGAATGGGAAAAAATTTTTGCAATCTACCCATCTGGCAAAGGGCTAATATCCAGAATCAACAGAGAACTTAAACAAATTTATGAGAAAAAAAAAAATCCAACATAAAGTGGGTGAAGGAGTTGTTTGTTTGTTTGTTTTCTCATAAATTTGTTTAAGTTATTTGTAGATTCTGGATATTAGCCCTTTTTCAGATGAGTAAATTGCAAAACATTTTTCCTATTCTGTTGGTTGCTGGTTCAACTTGGAGCCAACCCAAATGCCCATCAATGATAGAGTGGATATAGAAAATGGGGCACATTTACACCATGAAATACTATGCAGCCATAAAAAAGGATGAGTTCATGTCCTTTGTAGGGACATGGATGAAGCTGGAAACCATCATTCTCAGCAAACTGACACAAGACTAGAAAACCAAATAGTGCATGTTCTCACTAATAAGTGGGTGTTGAACAGTGAGGACACATGGACACAGGGAGGGGAGCATCACACACTAGGGCCTGTTCAAGGGTGGGAGAGCTAGGGGAATGATAGCATGTGGTAGGGGTATTGAGGAGGTATACCATTAGGAGATGTACCTAATGTAGATGATGCAGGGGGGAATGCAGCAAACCACCACGGCATGTGTATACCTATGAAATAATCCTGCACGATCTGCACATGTACCCCAGAAGTTAAGGTATAGTTTAAAAAAAAAGTGGTCAAAGATTTGAACAGACACTTTTCAAAAGAAGACATTCATGCAGACAACAAACATAGAAAAAAATGCTCATCATCCCTGGTCATTAGAGAAATTCAAAGCAAAACCGCATTTAGATACCATCTCATGCCAGTTAGAATGGAGATCATTAAAATATCTGGAGACAACAGATGCTGGAGAGGATGTAAAGAAATAGAAATGCTTTTACACAGTTTGTGGGAGTGTCAATTAGTTCAACCATTGTAGAAGACATTGTGATGATTTCTCAAAGATCTAGAAATAGAAATAGCATTTGACCCAGCAATCCCATTACTGGGTATATACTCAAAGGATATAAATCGTTTTATTATAAAGACACATTCACACATATGTTCATTGCAGCACTGTTCGCAATAGCAAAGACTTGGAACCAACCCAAATGCCCATCAACGATAGACGGGATAAAGAAAATGTAGCACATACATACCATGGAATAGTATGTAACCATAAAAAAGGATGAGTTCATATCCTTTGCAACAACATGGATCAAGCTGGAAACCATCATTCTCAGCAAACTGACAAAAGAACAGAAAACCAAAAACAGCATGTTCTCACTCATAAGTGGTTGTTCAAGGATGAGAACACACAGACACAGGGAGGGGAACATCACACACCAGGGCCCGTTGGGGGTTGGAGCGAGCTAGGGGAGGGATAGCATGGGATGGGGCTATTGGGGAGGGATAACATTGGAAGAAATACCTAATGATGACGAGGGGTTAGATGCAGCAAACCACCATGGCATGTGTATACCTATGTAACAATCCTGCACGAGCTGCACATGTACCCCAGAACTTAAAGTATAATAATAAAAATAAATAAATGATTTTCAAAAATGTAGTTGTATCCATATCTTTTCCTAGAATCATATAAGATTAAATTCAAATTAATTTCTAATTAATCTTATGTGATTTTAGCCTTGTTAAAGAAAATAATTGCATTCTTGGTGTAAACAATTACATTAATTTACTTAGTGTGAACTTACTGTTTATTTTATGTTAAAACTTTAATAATGAAACACAAATGCTAGTTTTAAATAGTTATGTTTAATATTATGATTATCAGCATTTCTCTGGGAAAAAACAAAGTTTGCAAGATTTATGAAATTCAGGTATACTTCAAAACTACAAAAAATTTATTTATTGATAGCCAGTAATGAATAGATATTAAGTACAACTTAGGAATAACAAAACAAAACAAAACAAAATTTCCCCCAAAATATTTACTTAAATAGCATGATTTGCTGGTTCTAATCTTAAAAAAGAACTTGAATAGATAGAACTTTGTCTTAATTTTTATGGTGTAGGCTATTTGGTCCGTAGAGAGGTGAATTAAGACTACATTTACTTGTAGAATTTTAGAGGATAGGTGGCAAACTGCCAGAAAAGAGAGAAAAGAAGATTTACGAAGCCATCATGCCTATGGTACTGCTTTCTTCTCAGGCATGTGGCCAAAATTTGCCTTTGTTTGTCCAAGAGGAAAATAAGAATGTTATTTTGGTTAAGATTCCTTAGTTACTTAAAAACGATACCCTAAATACAAGGTATTAAAAATGAAATGCAAAAACCTCTTGCACATTTTATTTTCTTTTTATAAAACATCCTTGTATGAAAGAATAAACCATCTGAGGGATCAGTAATTTCTGGTTAGGCAGTTTCAGTGTCAGTTTTATAAATCACAAAGTGATTTTTTAAAATGGTTTCTACTCTTGAAGAGTTTAAGTTTAGCAACATATAAAAAAGTAAGTAAATAATTACATTATCTTATTCATTACATTCTACATGTATAGTACAGAAGAGTGCAGTGAAGTTGAGATTAAAAAGGTATCATAGAAAAGGAGTTGATATATGATTAGAAGAAGTATGAGGCGATATTCATTTAATAAATGCAGCGAGTACAAAAAACATGTACAAAAGTATTGAGAAACAAAATAATTAGATATATTCAGAAAAATGTGGACCAGGCAATTCTGGAAACGAAGGAGTGAAGGGGACCTGGTGGAAAAATATGAGACTGCAGGGCAATCATATGAAGCAAACCATATATGTTTTCTTAAGATACGTAGTTTTATTAATTAGATGAGAGAGTAGTTTAGAATCGTTTCTTGGTCAACTTTGCAAGATAAGATTGTTCATATTACCAGTGTGGAAAACAGCGTCACTAGTAGTGAGCCTGGTGATAGCTGGTTTCCCCATTGACCAAACCTAAGCAGAGAAAGTCAGAATATATGGGAGCTCACTGTTGTAATCCCTATTAGTCACCTTCTTATGGCACAGAGCAAGAGGTGTAGAGGATCAGGAGTAGGTCTGGAAGAGCAAGTGGAAGATATCCACCGTAGAAGGACCCAGGGAGGGCTGGATCAGGCAGAACATGCTAAGACAAGACATGATCCTTGAGAGAAGAAAACTGGGCAATATCTGCACTGACTAGAAAATGAAAAGTAAATTGATACAGTGGTTGTTATAGAAGAGTTTGATGTTAGCTAAAAGGCTATTTTTCATAGTTTAAATGAGAAATGCAAAGTACTAAATCTAAGAGGTAATAAAGATTGAGAGTCATTTCATTAAGATTTAGTGATTAATTTAATATACCTAGTGAGAATGAGAGAGTCGAATCAATTTCCAGTAGTATAGCTTTGGGGAGGGAAAATAATAATAGATTCAATTTTGGACATGTTGAGTTTCAAGCTCCTGTGGAGTACATAGGTTGAATAAATTCAGTAGAAACTATGTATCTGCATATATATGTATATGCATATGCAAATGTATATACCATCTATGTGTGTATGGGTGTGTATGTGTGTGTGTATGTGTGTGTGCATGTGTGTGTGTATTTGTGTATGTGTGTGCATTTAATCTTGGGAAGTGAAAGTGGTCATAATACAAAACATGGAGAGGTCAAGAAACAAGAAAGCAAGGTCAGTACAGTGTATGTTGGATAGTATGGATGATGATCTTAATAAGAGCAGTTTTAGTGGGATGGTGTGAAAACCAGTTATTTTGCAATGGGTCAAGTGATGAAAGGAAGTGAGGAATGGAAAGCAATGGGTCCAGGTTTGTCTTTTAAGAAGTTTTGTGAAATGAATTAAAAACGAGTATGATCGCTAGAGGGGCAGTTAGAATGGAAGTACCTTGAAGAAATGTTCATAGGATACATGCAAGTGTTATGTAATGTTGTAAGGCTATAAAATTTTATACTTTAGAAGGATAGCAACATCCAGATTTAAAAAGCTGTTATAATCCTCAATAAGGAATAAATAATTACAATATATGTCTCTTTCTCTTGCGTCTCAAAGCATTTAGGCTAGCATCTGAACAAGACAGTATATGCTGTTATATGTTGGTGCAAATGTAATTGTGGTTTTGGGCCATGAATTTTAAATCATCATAATTAGGCTCAGACATGTTTATTAAAGAAATTTGAGACCATTACAATCAACACACTTTGCCAACAAGAATAAATTTGTTTATTCCTGTAGCATAAAATCCATGCATTGGGAGTTGATGAACTCTTGGAAAGCATTTTTTGCATCCTACTGGTTGTGGAAGCATTTTTCTCTGCAAAAAATTGTCAAGATGCTTGAAGAAGTGGTAGTTGGGTTGGCGAGAGATCAAGTGAATATGGGGGGTGAGGCAAAACTTCATAGCCCAATTTGTTTAACTTCTGAAGCATTGGTTGTGTGATGTGCAGTTGGGCGTTGTCATGGAGAAGAATTGGGTCCTTTCTGTTGAACAGTGCCAGTTGCAGACATTGCAGTTTTCAGTGCATCCCATCGATTTGCTGAACAAACTTCTCAGGTGTAATGGTTTCTTCAAGATTCAGAAAACTTTAGTGGATTAGGCCAGCAGCAGACCACCAAACAGTGACCATGACCTTTTTGGGTGCAAGTTTGTATTCAGGAAGTGCGTTGGAGCATCTTCTCGGCCCAACCATTGAGCCAGTCATTACCTGTTGTTGTATAAAATCCACATTTTGTCACGTCACAGTCCAATCAAGAAATGGTTTGTTGTTGTTGCATAGAATAAGAGAGGAGGACACTTCAAAACAACCATTTCTTAAAAATTTTCACTCAGCTCATGAGACACCCACTTATAGAGCCTTTTTACCTTTCCAATTTGCTGTAAATGGCAAACGACTGTAGAGTGGCCATCCTTGAGTTCTTTGAGAACTTCTCTTGTAGTTGTAAGAGGATCAGCCATGATGATTGCTCTCAATTGGTCATTGTCGACTTCCAATGGCTAGCCACTACGCTCTTCTTCAAGGCGCTTCTATCCTTTGCAAAACTTCTTGAACCACCACTTCACTGTTCGTTTGTTAGCAGTTCCTGGGCCAAGTACATTATTGTTGAGAATTGTCTCCGCTGCTTTATGATCCATTTTGAACTCAAATAAGAATATCGCTCAAATGTACCTGTTGTCTAACATCATTTCCATAGTCTAAAATCAAAATAAAATAAACATCAAGTAACAAGTCATTTGCAAAAAAAAAAAATGGAAAAATGCACATTAAAATAATATATAACATAACCACATTTAAGAATGTATTCCAATACCAAATGGCAGATTTCAGCAATGCAAAAACCACAACTGCTTTTGCACCAACCTAATTTAAGGTGCTGTTAACCTGATATTCTGGACCACACATTGTCCCTGACTTGAGGGAATACTGAAGTTAAACAGAAATGTATTTTTTTTTTCTTTTTTGGCCCTTCTAAAATATTTATTCATTAATTTAAAAATGACAACAATAAGCCCACTACATGTAAAGTAAATATTTTAATAAAAATTATAGTTTCCAAACAAAAATTTAATGAGAAGAGATGAGCTGTTTTACATTTTCACAAATTTATTTAATGTCTAACTTAAGGAAAATGATAGAAGACAGCTGTATTCTTTTATCTGCTTTTATACTCAGTCTGTTGTGATAGGTACTTTTGGTTAAAGAATATTTAGGAAATCCAGCTCACACAGATGAGTTGCTGGAAAGCAAGGAATATTTTAATAGCCTTATCAGATAAGTGTGAATTGTGAATATTCTGCTTTGATCCTGCACGAGAATTTGGCAATTAGTAGTTTCTTAGTTCTGATGTGAAACCTGAAAACACTGATGGATTTATGGATTTTCTTTTCTTTTCTTTCTTCCTTTTTTTTTTTTTTTTTGAGACGGGGTTTCACTCTTGTTACCCAGGCTGGAGTGCAATGGCTCGATCTCGGCTCACTGCAACGTCCACCTCCTGGATTCAAGCAATTCTCCTGCGTCAGCCTCCCGAGTAACTGGGACTACAGGTGCATGCCACCATGCCCAGCTGATTTTTGTATTTTTAATAGGGACAGGGTTTCACCATGTTGACCAGGATGGTCCCGATCTCTTGACCTCATGATCCACCCACCTCGGGCTCCCAAAGTGCTGGGATTATAGGCGTGGGTGGATTTTCTATACTTGATTACATTAACATTTTGTGTTTTATATTTTATAAAATTATTCATTGGTCATTTGGAAAATACTAGTTTACTGAATTGTGCAGATCTTCCAAATGTTCTGCAGACTTTCTATTGCTAATAAAAGAGAATATCCAGATTTTCTTTAGTATTAGGTTATAAATGACATCACCACTGAATAATGAGACATTACAGACATGTAGAAATTTTAACAGACAGAGCAAGCTTCCATCTTCTCTTTTTCACCCACATTATATATCACAACTCATATATATAGATACACACACACACATACTCACACACACACACACACACAACACATACACAAGCCCTTTCTACTAGTGGAAGTCGTATGGAACAGCAGTTTTCAATGGGTGTGGGTTGGTGATTTTGCCTCCCCTAAGGGGTTATGGAAACATTTTTGGTTGTCACAATTGGGGTATGTGTGACTAGATTATTATTTATTGGGTGGAAACCAAGGTTGCTGTTAAATATTTTATTATGCAAAGGACACTTTAACCAACCACAAAGAATTATCCAGCTCAAGATATTAATAGTGGTGCTGCTGAGAAATTCCAGTGTAGAGTTCTGAGGAAGCAGAGGAAAATGTGAGAGAGATTTATCTTGCCCCTACTCATCTATTACTCAAAGAAAGGGGATAGATGTGCTCTGGCATCTGCTATTCCTAGTATTACAAAATTGTGGGGTTTCAGAACTAGAAGAAACCAGGGCTCTGTTTTACAGCTGACAGTGAGAGTCACAACTCATAAAGATATTCTACCATACAGAAACATGGATGGGGAAGCAAGAGACATGGTTCCCTGGTGAAGGCAGTCTAGTCACGAGTTGCCCAAGAACATCCCCTGAGATTCTCACTTTACTAGAGTAGCCTGGAAGCAATCCAGAAATTCCTGTAGGCCCAAGAAGGCTGAGAGTGATGTTCATGTGTTTGCGAGTAACTAAATGTAGCATGGAAGAGAATCTCATTAAAGGCTCCATCAGGGAGGTTGTGCAAAGCCACCAGCTATGCATGTGGGGCAGAGGGACCCGTGTTTTCATGAGAAGCAGAGACCCAGGGGTTCTCCTCTACCATAAAAGGTCATACCAGAGACTCTTCTGCCGGGAGCAGCTCAGCGCAGAGTCATGCTCAGTCCCAGCTGAAGTTCCCCAGACTAAGTGATCTCCCACGAGTATGTGGTCAGGAGTTAAGTGAAGCAAGTAAGAGGCTGGGATGGAATTTAAACAAGATGGTGTTTGTTTTAAATAACCCAGAGCTGGAGAGAAAGAAAACATCAAATGGATTCAGTGAAGATGTCTGTATGAGGTGGGGAGGGCTGGAGCGGTCAGGAGCTTGGATTGAATTGAAAAAAAAAAAAATGCCTGTTTCTGAACATCTGAACTTTATTGGCTGATATTACTGATATTTCAAATCTACTATACATTTAAAATTTAATATTGCTTATTCAGTTGCTACATTTCATCATTAGAAGCTTGACTTCAGCTCCCATTTTTTTTTTACAGGATTCAAACATTATATATGAAAGCATTTACATTTAAATAGTGCTCATGCTAATTTTAGATACATATCATAATATTCCATCACAATGAATTTAATGATTAAACCATTCTCTATTTTTTGACAATTGGCTACAATGTATAGTTTCACAAAAATTATTGTAATACTATAAAGTCAATGCTCAATTTAAAGAAAAATATCAGAAAATGAGGAATCCACAAAAGACAATCACTGGGCCACATACATTTAAAAGGGATGTCATTGGTGCACAGTTCTAATAAAGAATAAAATATAGCTCTGTTTTATGGAGAATTGGTAAATAAGTTAAAATATTTTTATTTTCTAAAATCTATATAAATAAACCTTTTTGTCCATAGTAACTATCTTAAAAGCTTATAAGAATACCATCATATTATTTAGATAAATTCAGGGGGACTATGTATTGGTGAAGATCAATTTATACTTCTCTTCCCCAATTGATTACTTTTTAATTCTCCTTTTTAGGCAATTCTTTGCTAAAATAAAATAACTTCCTGATAAATAAAAGTGGCCCTCTCAGCTGTCTCCTCATCTTCCTTGATAATAGAGATTCCCAGCTGTCTTTTTGCTTCCCTTTCCGGCTGCTGCTACATTTATCTCAGCTTCCAGAGGCTCCCTGCCTCTACTTCCCATTCTGCACACTAATGACTTTCCCCATTACGGTTTTCAATGATGCACCTCACTTTCAGACTCCTACCATAGAGACATTAGCAACTGGGAAGAAGGAAGGTAAAGCACTTAGAAAATGTGGGAGAAGACCAGTGAATATGATTTCAAGTTGAGATATTCACTGCAATCTCAAATGTACATTTGCCTCCCATGTCAGCTCTGCCCCTGAAAATGGCAAACAATTGTTTAGCTTAATTGCAGACATTTCCTGGGTTTCAGTCTGTTGCTTAAGCTAAGTATTTAGGGATTTAGGCTGCTGCTCGTTGTTTTTCTCTAAACCATCCAGTGCCATGAGAAGCATCTGCTCACCCTGCAGTCCTTGAACGCCTTGTTCCTGGCATATTGTTAGATGGCAGTTGCTCAGTTTCTCAATGCCTTCAATGGCCTCTTTGTTCCAGATTACTGTAGGTGAAGTATGAATCGTCGATGTGCAGCTTCATGCTGGGTATTGAGTTTCTTCTCCCAGATTGCTAGATGGATTTTTGGTTTATTTGTTTTCCGCTCTAAATAAGCAAGATGAGCAATTGCAGATTCCTTCTTATTTACCAAGATTGTTTAAGGTTTAGCCACTTGGCATACAACCCTGTGCCCCCTGTGTATATCATGGTAGCCACTGCAGCATCACCTCTGCAACCCACTCTTGAGAGCATATTTTTTCCTGTTAATCAGAGTACTTTACTCTAAAAACACCAATAATCTCTGATGAATTTAAGCTGCCAAGCAATTTATTTGAAACACACACTCTCTTTCTCTTTCACACATACACACATGCCCGCGCTCACACACACACACACACACGCACGCACCAGATATAACAGGAAGGCTGGAGAACTAGGCTCAGAAAATCTCAGAAAACTTAACTAGCTAGAAGCAGGGTCAAGGTCATCTGAGGAGAATACCCCTACATGGAAGGCATAGCTGCCACCAATGAACACTGGATTCCGCCACTGGTTCTGCTGCCCCTGGACTGTGGAGGCTGCTGCTGGCACCGCCATGACTGCTTCCCCTAGGCAACCAGAATTAATTCAAAATTGCTCTATTTCCCTGGCATGAGCATCTGATTGACCAAGCATAGCTTCCAGGAACCAGAGAGAGCAAATGTCTAATTTTTTAGCTTCTTTATTGGAAGATGGTTCCTAAATTCTACCAAATTAGTGCATTGGTGGATTTCCCTGAATACAAATAAGGGCTGTGAGCTGGAAGTATTCCAGTCCTTTTTTCAGATCTGCACCTCCATTCTTTTTCACCCTGCTCTAGGATCTGAGTTTTAGACTTGTGCAAAATCCATCAACCCATCCCCTTATTGACTGGTCTCAGCTGGGGTCAGCCAACAGAAAGCCCAGGTGGAAGATCAGTGGGTGAGGAGAGAAAGATCAGGGTAGTAATTCTTTTGTTTCCTTCACTGCAGGGTCCCCATGGGCTTGCTGTATCCCTTAAATGAAATGTTAGCTTCTTCAGGAAGTCCTTTCAAGCCAGCTTTCTGGGTCACCGGGATCCTATGACTGATCCCTCTCTTTACTCGCTCAAGTCTGTGGGTGGTAATGGCATGAGATGCAGCACAATCCCTTGTGGTTTCTTTATACTCTACTCTCATTTTTGCAAATTGCCCCTTAATTAAATCCTCTTCAAATTATCCTAATTTGAATGTGCCATCTGTTTCTATCTGGGACCCTGAATGATGCAGACAGCCTCAAACATGGCAAATGTCCTCTGCAGAGACTTTCCTCCCCATGGCCTAGAGCAGACATGTGCTATGCTGAACACTACATACCTCCTTTCCCTTTTCTCTACTGTGGTCCTTTTCAGCCTTTGGAAAGTAGTCACCCTTCAAGAAAAAGGTAACTTCATGATTATTTAACTGTAATAGATGCAAGAAACAACATAAACAGGTTCTCAAAGCAAAATGATGTAAAATAGAGAAAACAGAAAATAAAGCCAAACCAAGCCTACCCAATATGTCATGTAAAAGAGAGAATATTTTCACTCTTTAACTTCTCAAGAAAGACACAAATTGAATCTATGAAAGAATAAAATATGTTCTTACTTATACCATAGCACCTTATACTTGGGTATGCATCTGGTCATTGGATGACAGCAGGAGAGAAAAGTCCATTAGAGGAGAGAGTATTGGCCACCTTGTGTTGTGTATTAAACAAAATTGTGCAGTGTAAACTGTTAAATATGGGCCGTGGGCTATTATTGTGAAATGAGTTATATAACCAGTCAGTGAGCTTAACAGACTGATTGGAATCTATGTCTGAAATCAATGTAACTTTTTAAATTTATTGAGTTAGGAATATTTCCAAATATTTGGCTTTTAAAGAGATAGTATGAGTTTTGTGCTGTAGTGCTAGAACCTACTTTTAGTAGTTAAACTGACACCATCATTTTTCTATTCTGTATATTATATTTTATTGTTACAATGGTCTAATGCATGATTTTTTACAAGTATAATTTAGTTTTTAACAAAGGCTATCAAAAGTCTAGGCTGAAAGAATTTTTTAAATAGAAGAATTCCTGACACTAGAACAAGGGGAGAGTTGTTATGACATATTTAGAGAAAGTAATTCTAGGGCACTTTCCATCACATTGTGTATACAGTTCTCTATTTTGACTAGGCATATATCCAAAGGTAGATTTCTCCATCTGGCATAATCATACCCTTCCCAGCCTTATGAGAAAAATGTTCCTTGTTGGAGCAGATGTAAGCAGTGTCTCTTTATGTCCTTTCTGTACACACATCTACACCCTGAAGGCTGCTTACTGTGAACAACTGTGACCCCCGGCTTGCAGGCTTCAGTCTAGCTGTGGGAACATGCTTAACCCATGCACAAGGCAGGCTGAAAGGGCCAGAAAGTTAATGCTTCAATCAGTGACAGGGGAGACAGTGGGCAAATAGCTCAGCTTTCTGATCCCTTGAATGGGATAATATCATCTCTCCTGAGTGCCCTAACCGGATTGAGCCCACTTGGTTCCAATTGGTAACTGGCTTTGGTCAAGCCCCTTTTCTGGCCTCATTCCCTTTCCCATCAGATTGTCCTACTCCTCTGATGGTGCCTCCTGGATTATCTCTCAAATAAAGTACCCACCCTTACATTCTTGCCTCAGTGACTCTTTCTAGGGATGTCCGAAGACAATTGGTGCAAAAAATGGTTGTAGAAGCAAAGCTTCAAATGTGATTGTGGAGCTGGATTAGTCACCAGCCAGAGGGCAAGAGGGGCCCTATTAGAGGTAGTAAGTCATGTGTTTATAACTTCTCTTATAAAGAGACCAATAATCTCACCTGTGGTGCATTAAGAATGTTTAATGGAAGAGTGGGATGTCTTAGTCCAGGCAATACCTCTAACCCTTGGGAAATATGGGATAATGGTAATTATGAAGATTTGACATTGATTGGCAGAGGATAACTGCAATAAAAGCCCTTTAGTATAAAAGTGATGGACCTAAAGGAGCCTCCCAACTTAGAGCTTGGTGAGATAGCCGGAAAAACACATGGCCACACTTACAAAGACCCTCGTTTCCAATAGTAGGAGGGAAAACTGCTGAGAGAAGCACAAAGTGAATTGAACTCACAGCCCTGGTGAGGATCCTACACTAATGTCAGGGCCTTAGAGAATAAATGACCACTGAAACTTGGAATGCAGACATCCTGGGGGAAATTTCAGTATTTTAGGAGGAAAGGGAGTAATCTCTGTGCAGGAGAAACTGGGAGAAGACACTTGAAACTTAATGGTAATAGTGCTAGTGGGATGGAGCAGATTATAAGGCAGGGTAAGGGAGAATTAATGAAACGGGGTACTCTCCTGAGATTCAAGATTGAGGTACTGGCCAAGATCCTTCAAGATGTTCCTAATATTCTGTTGGAATGGCGTCTTTGCACTTGGAAAAAAATCACCCATGGTAAGTGAGATAGATTTTCCAGAACTTTCTTGAAAAGTATTAGAGAAGTATTAAGAGTCTTGGTAATATATATTAGAAAGCCTTTACTATGCAACACTAGAGAATCAACCATTTGACTTTGTTCTTTGGTGGAGCTCGGTGGGCACTCCTTCCTGTAAAGAGGGAGGGGATTGTTGGAAAATAGGAATTATTTAATTATAGGTAATGTTGTTATAGAACTGGGCTCCCTACTATCAATGAGAATGGTGGCAACCTATAGTTTTAAAGGTTGTGTAAATATTCAAAATCCTTTCTTCCAGCTTTTTGAAAATGTATGTGTATGCTAACTTATTGTTAACCATATTCACCCTACAGTGCTGCAGACCACTAGAGCATTTTTCTGTCATCTAGCTGAACTTCCTGTCAGTTATCAGAGATATGGATACAATGATTGGAATAGGCATTAAGGTCAGATTGACAGCAAGGAGACTGATCTTCAGGAAATGAGAGCCTAATGTTTTAGGGGTAGAAAATATGAATTCCTAAGAATATAAATGAAAGTGATATAATACCTTCAACAGAATACCTTCCGTTAGTCGCTTGATGGCAAGTTAATTGCATTCAACCTCGTATATACTCAGTGAAAAGACAATTCATTTCATAGGTATTGTAAGTATTTACAATAAGGGTAGTTTTTCTGCCTAAAATACTTCAACCACAACCAAAGTCCAAGGATTCACAGAATATTGGATTTGTTGTCATGAAAAAATGTAGTTGCCTTCACTTTCTGGTGAAAATTTTACGACAATGGAAGTTGGCCATGGATTTACTAATCCCATCATGAGCTATACACCTCAAAAGCTGCCAGCTACATAGAATTTTGGAATTGCTTCATAGAGGCAGAGTTAGGGTTCTGAGTTGGGCATGAGCACTCTGAGGATCTAGAATACCGTGCTTCAAAACACCAAGGGTGGAAGTAGGAGTGATGTGTTTCTCTTTATCACTTCCAGTTACTCTTTTGAAAGTTTGTGCTTCCATCACTGCAACTCTAGGCTCTGCTGAACTAGGTGTCCTGGTTCTAGGAATGCAGGAGGTAGGCTCATGTCAAGGAGCACAGAAAAATTTCCACTAACCCTAGATCTGTTACTGCCACCTGGTAATTTTAGTCTCCTGATACTAGTAGATTAACAGGCAAAGAAGAACATTACAGACTGAGAAATTATCCCTGATTAGCATTAGGAACTCAGAAAATTTATGAGCATACTTCCTTGAGTGTCAGTAGTATTCCATCCTCACATTACTCTAAAGACAAACCTAAGACTGGGTAATTTATAAAGAAAAGAGATTTACTGATTCACAGTTTTGTAGTCTGTACAGGAAGAATGATGCTGTCATCTTCTGGCAAGGACTCAGGAAACTTACAATCATGGTGGAAGGTGAAGAAAAACAGGCATATCGCATGGCTGGAGCAGGAACAAAAGAGTGATGACATATTTTTAAATTATCACATCTCAGAAGGACTCACTCACTATCATGCGGACAGTACCAAGGGGTATAGCGCTAAACCATTCTTGAGGAATCGGCCCCTATGATCCAATCCCCTCCCTCCCACCAGCTCCACCTCCAACACTGGGGATTATACTTCAATATGAAATTTGGACAAGAACACACATCCAAACTATATCAGTGACCATACCAGCTAGTAAGTTTTTATGGTCAATTTTAGAAACTGTAGTCTCAGGCCCAGCGCGGTGGCTCACGCCTATAATCCCAGCACTTTGGGAGGCTGAGGTGGGCGGATCATGAGGTCAAGAGATGGAGACCATCCTGGCCAACATGGTAGAAATCCCATCTCTACTAAAAAATACAAAAATTAGCTGGGTGTGATGGTGTGCACCTGTAGTCCCAGCTACTCAGGAGGCTGGGCAGCAGAATTGCTTGAACCCAGGAGGTGGAGATTGCAGTGAGCCGAGATCGTGCCACTGCTCTCCAGCCTGGCGCTTGGCAACAGAGCAAGACTCTGTCTCAAAAAAAAAAAAAGGGACTTTTATAGTCTCAAAAATGAAGGTATGGGTTGCCTCATGAACATAAAGCAGCAAAGGTGAGTGGAATTAAGAGTGAAAGATAAAAGGAAGTGGTGAATATAAACTACAACATTAGTAACAGCAGAGTACAGTAATTAGTAACCCCACTTTTCTTCTGAGTCTTCTACTGCACACTTCGTTATTAGAAATTGGAACACGCTACCATATTAAAAAATCAGAGTCAGGAACCTAGGGTATTTAGAGAATATTTAGCCTGGGGCATGAGTCACTTGACTAGTGTAAATGGTGGACTCAAGCACATGCTGTTGGTGCAGTGCCCATATGTGCTTAATACTAACATCCTCCCCTGGAGGCTGCTTACCATGATCAGCTGTGACCCTCTGCCTAACATCTTGTCTTTTCCCCCATGGTAGCATGCCAATCCAGTGTGCGAAGGAAGGTAACTAAAGCTAGAGAGTAAATGTCTCGAAAATAGTGCTCAACCTAGCATAGATAGATGATAAGATGGTAAACAAATACCCCAGCTTGTTTGCCTATCTGTGTGGATAACTCTGTACATGTTCTACCCTGCCTTTCAGAGTTCTTCAGTGAGGTTGAGCTCCAGCTACACATTGCAACTTTCTGTATAATACGTCTTAATTGACTTGCATCCCTGCTTTGTAGACTCATGCTCTCAATTAAGTAGCCTCAGATGAGTGCCAACAACTTAAATCTGAAGTAATCAATATTTTTATATTTTGTGGCAACAGTGATTTTTTTCCCCCAGTTTTGTCTGTTAGGCTAACAGTGTTACATAATTTTTAATGGCTATTTCTATTTGCTCTCAAATATTTTCAAACCGCCTAGAAGTAATGTAACAGCAAAATTTTTATCACTGCAACTGATGGACACCTGGATCACTCCATTGCATATTTTTTATGTTTTTTAACTCTCCATGGATATTTCCTAGCATCATGTCAGAAATAAAATATTTCACTTGAGTCTTTGGCCCAGAATCTGCCTCTTTGGAATCCCAGACCAAGAAACATATCTAATAAAAGATAGATAACAAGATGATGCCTGACCTCTCCCAGTTAGATATGGACTCATCTGTAAGTAATAGAAACCATACAAGGCTTAAATACACAATGCTTTGTCTATTATAACAATATATTTAAAAGTCTTCAACCCAGGGCTATCACTGTCTCTTAATTATGCCCACAAGAACCACATACATATTTCTCAGGTTTCCACATACATATTCTTTTGCCTCGTGTCACAAGAAGGCTGCCATATTTCTAGGCCTCACATCATTTTCCAGGCAGGAGGAAGTAGAAAATGTTAAAGGGAAAAGACAGAATCAGCAGACTTACATGAGAACATACCCTACAGCAAGGAATTTTGGAAAGTTGGAGTGTGAGCAATTGAATTCATATCTTTATAGTAAAGGCCTGGGAAAGACAGGAAAAAAATAGGGGCTTAATCTATCAACCCACAGTGTATTATATGAATAGGCAGAATCAATATTTTTTAAAAAAATCTAAGTTCTAATCTAAATAGTTTTCCCATTTTCCAAAGGAAAAATATAAATAAAAAGATTACAATGTTAGGCAGATTACAATATAACACCTTGGACTATTTTTAAAAGGAAAACATTTGAAGTAATTCATTATTCATTGTAAGGATTCATCTGTTCTAATTATTAATTCAAAGACTGAATATTAATTTATATAAAACTATATATTATGTGCCCTCCATGACATGACAGACAAGATTTCTGTTCTTCTTAAATGTCCTTTCTGTGTGTTAACTCACTCAAACTGCCTGATCTGAAGCAGAGTACCTGATACCAACTTTATCTTCCTTTGGACCATAAAAAATAAAATTACATCATAAAATTTGCAATAAATATTTTTACTATGATTATAAGAATATTTTCACCCTCTTAATAACTTTAAAACATCAATTTGTTTATCTGATTCTTAAGTTTTATAAAGAAATTCCAAATAATTTCAGAAACATTATTTCTAAGTACAAAGATATCCAGAAACTTTAGCCTCAAAAAAATGTAAATTGTTGAAAATTTTTAAAGACTTAAATATTTTAAAAAAAAACACATTAATCAGGTTATACTTTTTCCCGTTCATGGCCTTGAGTTACTGGCTAGATCCTCCATAGTCAATAGTTTGCTATCCCTTGGATCTCTGTTTTGTAGACTCATGCTTCCAATTAAATAGCTTCAGATGAGTACTGACAGCTAAAATCTGAAGCATTCAATTATTTTTATTTTTTGTGGCAGCAAATGGTGTTTTCTCTGCCAGTTTTGTCTGTTAGGCTAACGGTCTTACATATTTTTTAATTGCTATTTCTATTTGCTCTCATATATTTTCAAACAGCCTTGAAGTAATGTAACAGCAAGATTTTTATCACCACAACTGGTGGACAACTGGGTCACTCCATTGCACATTTAGAACATTTAGGAAAATTTCCCAAACTGTAGCAAAGCTATTTCTACATGTTCACTCATTTCAGTCTGCAGCTTTTCTGAAGACCTTGTTTCTAAATACATATAGAAAATTCCCTGGGAGATTTTTAATTTTTAAATACATAAAATTTCGAAACCAAAATAAGTACAAAGTTATTAATAATATATAACTTTATAATGACTTCTTTTAGCAAGGACATTATTTTTTTTCTAATTGTGTCAATAGAATATTTAAAATATATATTAAAATCTTGAATAAATATTACCTCTGGCAGTTTAACTTCTTAATCAATTCCAATGGTAAAATTGGGAGTGACTGCATCCTTGATATTTTTTAAAATACTACTATTGTAGAAGTTTGAAGGAAAATACATAAATTGATCATATGATGGCATTAACTCATATATTCATATGGGTCAGAATCTGGCTCTTATCTTTCTTTTCAAGTATCTAGAAACTTAAACTTGTCTGCGTCCAGGATCCAGTTAGGAAAGGTTAATTTCTGTGGACTACATTGAGAGATCAGAATATACAAACTAGAAAATGGAATATACACCCCGGAAATGAAAGAAAATACATTGTGTGGACTCACCCTTAAATTTCAGAATTTCTAGAATCCCTGCTTTTTCCCAATTGCTAGTAGTGTTCCCCAGTAATTTCAACAATGAAATTTTTGTCTCAAATTTTCAAAATCATACAGGTTTGAAATACTCTATAGATATTTTTGTCAACAGAGCATTCAGAGTATGTTGTTGATAAACATTCATGTCACAAACTGAATTCCCTATTTATAGTCTATGTTCTCCAAGAAGCTTTTGATAGGCTGGTTTTCATGTTGCCTTCCTGTAGGGATAAAACGTTCTCAGCACTCTTCTTTCAGTGGGTTAATATATTCCGGGGTGTATGATATTATTTAACATATGGTATTTGAAACTCTTTTTAATATATTTAGAACCAATATTATTAACTTTGCAAGCACAAAAGAAGTGCAAACATTTGTATAATTTTATTAGCAATGGCTGCTTAAAGATAATTTATAATATTGCCGTTCTATGCATTGCCATTATTTATATTTTTAATGCATTGATGAAAACAATCTATGCTTTGAAAATAAACAAAATCTCTGTTGGGTGCCTGCTGTTTCTAGATTTTATTCTAACTCTTCCTCATGTCTATCCACAACTTTTCTATAACCTCTTATATTATGGTTTATTGGTCCAATTCACTCTGTGTTTTGCATAATCTATTGAAAGTTACAGTTTCCAAACTATAAGATATTAACTACATGAGATAATGGGGTTTCAAAGTAGAATATCATATTGCCAAATTTTTTCCATATTAACGGCCTATAATTTGTCTTGGCATATTCTCCTACTTCAATTAGTGTTATTTACATTTTCTCTTAAACAAAAATAAGTCCACTGCATTATTGCTTATTATCACATCATTTTCTCTTTTAGTACTCAACTGTACTTTCATGTTGTTGTCGTTTATGTATGAAATGCCTCCTGATTTTACTTCTCTTAAACCCAAACATTCATTTAAAAAGGAGCTGTCAGCATTAGTCAGTTTCTGAAATCTGGTATAGTTACTTGTGCATATTGTGTATTAATAATCTATTTCTTTATTGTGAATATTAGTAATTTCTCTCTTATTTTATATATTAAACATTTTCTCTTATTTTTTGTATGATATGTCTATACATATATAATTTTAGAGACACAGAATAGTTCTATTAGCTAAAAATTTTACTTTTAATTATGCTATAGGGCAAAGTTTAGCAACAGAAATCAATCAACAGAAATCAATCGCTGGGTCTGTTAAGATTAAGAGCCATTGGCCTCAACCATACCGCTTCTCAACTTTTAACTGCTGATCTAGCACACTAGACTTAGGTATCAATCCTTTGATGCATCTTCTCTCATGAACACTCTAAATAGGGGATTGATGACTTATATATATATATAATATATATATTATATATAATATATATATTTTATATATATATATATATATGTCTGTGGTAACCAATCAAAAGAAAACAAAAGTGAACACATTCTTTTTTCAGCTCTTTAAATATTATCCATCCCATTGCAGTCATGTCTAGGCACTCTTAGCCTTTAATAATCTAAGTTAATAATGCATGTCTTTGATTTGTAAAGTAAAGCTATCAGTGGGCAACATATTTGTATTATTTGTATGTTTAAGGAGAACCCTATGCTGTCACCTTCATTTACAAACTACATATACATTTTATTCACTTCTCATGTGTTCTACTAGACCCTTCTTTTAAATCTGCCATCCTTCCCATTTCTTCCATGAAAAAAACAAAAGAACCATTTTTTTTCCTTAATTAAAGAAAATCATTATTATGTTGAAAGTATCCTAACCTGCCCCCTACGGGAACATTTTGATGCACACCTATGTTTTGTCTGAAAGTCTAAGGATGAAGAGTGGTGAGCAAGCAAGGGGTGATGATAGAAGCAGAGTAAATTATATAAAGGGGAAGATATTGTAACCTTTGCATTCAAGGTCAGTTGTATTTAAATTTAATTTCATATGCCATGTGATCATATGGATCTCTAACTTCTTCATTTGATATTTGAATCCTCTCATTCCACAAATTTTTATTGCACATATATTGCATTTTTGAAAATTATCCTTAATATCTCTTTGAGGCATAAAATTCTATAATTCCATATGTATGAAATATCTGCCTTTTATAGTATACAAATTGACTTCTAGCAGGCTATAATCATTTCACCCAAATCATTCAAAGTCCAGCTACCATAACATGTCTGGATTGAAACTTAAGGATTCTTTCTGTTAATCATATAAGTATACAACATGTATGCAAGTGTAAGTAATACTGTACGCAAACTGCCAATTGTACAGTAAAAGATAACACACAAGTTATATACATGGAAATATAATTACAAAAATATGTTTGATCTAAATCGTAAGCAAAACAGCTTATTTAATATGAATTAAATGATTTCAGAATTAATAGTTTTTCTGGGAAAAATATACTTTTAAAATAGTTTCAAAATGTGTTTTAAGGCTCTGGTGTTCTTTCAAACCTGAAGAACACACAGCACACACAAATCGATCAATTTTATTAGCCAAGAAACTTCTAATGCCTGAACTGCCCTAAAAATTAACCTATTGTCCTTGTCTACACATCAGCACAATTGAACTAAAATTTCCACCTGAATTAGTTGATTAGTGTTGATTAAATTAGTCCCTCCATTTCATTTGTGGTGGCAGGCACACTTTCCTATATGCTGTGTGATTGACAGGCTTAGTTGATGGAACAAAGAGCAATCAGTCCTCTTAGCATCTCTTAAGCCTGAGGCATCCTCACTGTCCATCTCCATGATGTTTCTTTTTTTGGAGGCTGGGGGAGACCTGCTTCCCCAAACGTTCATGAGGTTCACTAAGAATATCAGGAGAAGCTCAAAACCCTCTGTGTAAATTTCCTTCTCTCAGGGCATCACTATGATTTACACACCCTGTGCCTGCAAGGACCGGAAGAGAGAGACAGAGAGAATGAGAATGGAAAGCTGTGTGTTCCAAATTACAATTAATAAGGTTATTCCAGTTTTAGAGTCCCTGTGACAGGCAGAATTTGAGGAAGGAGAAAGCTTAGTTGCAATACAGTGCCTGACAAATAACAAGTTCTCAACAAATAAGTTGACAAATCACAGATGCATTAAATCAAATTTAAAAATATCAGTGTTCTCTTGGAAAAGACCTCTTAAACACCAGCAATGCTTAAATACTATCCTATGTTGCGATGACTCCCAAAAAACATCAAAACCCACAGTAAACACTCTCTTTGCATTAGTAAGGAGGGAAACTGCAACAAGTAGCTGGCATCCAAATCTCAATTAGGCTTCTTCTGTGCTTGACTTGCCTTGTGATTGAGAGTTTGAAAACCTTAGGAGAGGAAGAAAAATGGTTTATGTAATTTCCATTGGCCTTCACTGCAGCCACATAGGCTGCCATCTAAATCAACTTGCAGTTGGCAGTCACTGAGACCAGCAGTGGATTGGCTGTATTCAGACACATGTGTCACGTTATGACAATGGAATTAAGGGAACAATATATGCCAGTAATCGTAATAGACTTTTGCCTTAAAGTCAAGAACACACAACACTCTATTACATCCCTGAAAGTATTTACAAATGACTTAAATTGGAACACATTATTCTTTTCGCAAAATGCAATAAATGCTATTTCATCATGTCTTGTAAGATTTTACAACCTTCAAAATAGTTAATGTCCAATGGTTGATTGGTTTTACGCTTTTGCTGGCCAACTCATATTTTTTAAGTCTCATAATTTTCAGGGGCAGTGCTGAGATCTCAGAGCATAAAGTATTTTTAAGATAAGAAAAGAAAGATAAAGATCCAAAAGGAACTTTGCCAAAAAACATATATTGTGTATTTCACCAGAGACATCTAGCCAGTGTGACACAAAAGAAAAATGCCCCATATAAGTGTTTTGTTTCAGGACATATATAATCATAATGTCACATATAACTCCTCTTTCCCTGATCTTGACATGTTAGCAATGTTCCAGTCAATAAGTTATTGAAAGGCTGTTTCATTACCCGGCATTAGCCTCAGAGATAGCAGAAGATGCTATCCTCTATTTTGTTAGGAATATGAGATAGATCCAAAGACATTAATTTGATGGTGAAACATTTCACCTAAGTTCTTTCAACAAAATGGGCAATACACCATGTCATTACCTGTTGTCTGAAAAAGAGATAAAAAGTCTCCAAAAGGACACTTCTTCCACTTCAACAGTCTAACTCCCAACAAATTACACTGCTATGAAAAGAATGACTAATTACGCTTCCACTAGGTACTATAAAGTGTCCAATTATGGGTCTAATTAGAAGGGAAGGGCATAAAGTAATGGGCCTTTATTTAGACATGTTGTTATTCTCAGGACACCCTTTAGAGTGGTTTCTCTGTTTTGTTTTGTGTATTACATCTATTCTACCTTTCTGCAACTTGCTCAGCTTTATCTCAATAGGACAACATCTGTCACATCTTGCATAGTGCTTTAATTTGATTGTCCCTGACCCCTTAGGCAAATACAGACAGGTGGAAAACATACTGGCTATTTCACACAACATCTGTAGTCACTTTAGCCAGTCTTCTTTTTATGGCTTGTCACAGCATTGGGGGGGGGGTGCTGCAGAAACTAAACTGCGTCCGTCTCATTGTAGTGGGGAGAGAGAACCAGGTGGAATTCCACCCTCTGTTTGCTTGAACAGCTCTGTAATGCTTAGCATTTACACATGCAGGCCGGCGAGAACAGCTGCCTGGATGCTGGACCAGTCTTTAAAAGGTGGGAAATAAGGGAGAAAAAGTCAACAATGGACAGGGTTCAATTAAGTCATTGTCTTTATTCTGTAAGTCCAAATGAGTTTAATAAATGACTATATACACAAACACACACACGCATACACTCACACACACACTCGTGTACACAATGTCTTTAGCAGCAATTTGATGTGATTAATGAGGCTGCTCTGGCACATCTTGAGGACAGCATATTAGTCACAGTTAATGACTCTTGCATAGCCTACTCAAAGAGCAATATATCCTTATTAAATGTAGCTATCATAAAGTTGGAAGAGACTTCAAAATATCCTACAGTCAATGACCGTATTTCCAATACTGGTGACGGGACACACCTCAAAATAGCTGGGATGGATAGACTTTTTAAAAGTTCTTATTATTAATCAAGATAAAACAAAAGTGCAGATTCTCCAAATGCCCTTCATGACAGTTCTGGCCTACAATCATTATTTAAAAGCAAAGAAATCTTTCCTTGTAAATGAGTTTTTACTTTAATCCGAGTCAATTTCCTGTTGTGTAGACAATAATAGAAACAGAGAAAAATTGCTGAACTACCTTATAGATACACTTAAAATACTTTAATATAAAGGAGATGCTTGTTAAATCATCCTCCTGCCTTCTTTGCTATAAAATTAAGAGTTAATTTTGCTCCCAGGAATTAATCTTCATCTTTTAAAGTGAGTCTTTTATTATTGTTTATTTTTTTTTTTTTCTGAACCCTCTAATTTAATCTCTCCAAAGTGTAGGAAGAAGGCTACCTCTATCATCTGGGGAAGAAATACCTAGAGTGCTCTTAAAAACTAAGATTCGTGGGCACCCTCATCTATCCAACCAGAATGTCTGTGGTTAAGGCCCAGACTCCGCATTTTAGCAGGAATCCTGAAAGACCCCTATTCATAAGTTTAAGCATCAGCACTCTAGTTTCTCTTTAATTAAATCATCAAGATATCTTTTCTGCAAGACACAGAAGATACATTAGTAGTATCTTTTTAGTTTCATCATATCACCTTTTCTACATATCTAAGTTTAATCAAAGGTTAAACATGGCCTCTCCAATCTATTTATGTCCCCTACAGCTGTTCCTCAATTGTTCATCAACCATTTTTCTAAGAGTACTTCACCTTTTCTCATATGTTCTCCTAATTTGACTGTAAGGTGATTCCTATTAGTCTTTTCCTTTTCCCCAGACCCCATATTTTCTATATTTCTTATTTCCTTGCTTTTACTTACACCTTTTATACGTTTCAAATGGCTATTTCCCTCTCTTCTTTGCATATCTTAGCTACCTGGCCAGTCTGCGTTTTATATTTGCAGGTAGTCGGATTCAAAACAGCTAAACTGTAACTCATCAAACTCTTTTGTAAATCAGTTCTCTTTCCATTCCTTTTTCACTGTAAAATCAACTGTCAATTACCAAGTCTCATCTTCCAAATTTGAAGTTATTGGAACTTTCTCTCATCATCCAAAGAATTATCAGAAGTGATTGCTTTTTCCTATCAAAGTTTGAGTGGGTGATATGCACTCCCTGACTTGGTTGGGAATTTGGCAATCTATCTAACTGATACTCTTTAAATACATTATCATCAACATTCATGTGGTGGGATTAGGGGGCAACTCATTTCAAATTATTTAAAAAGTGTATGCAGAAAAAGATTCACCTACTAATTCCCTTTCACTGCCCAAAGCAGCATTAGTATTGTGCAAAATGAAATGGGCAGTGTGCTGCTACATGAATTTTCTCCTGTTACTTTCTAAAATAGATATTTCTCAGAAATTTTCCTGAAGAGTTTAAAATATAGAAGGTAAAATGAATTCTTTATTTCTGGTACTTCCTATTCTATTTGTTTGAAGAAATTTAGCCAATAGTGATCACCAAATTTAAGCAGCTGTATCACATAAATGTTACAACACATGTATGTGAAAGCACTTCAGCCCATTCTTGTGTCTCCTCAAGTAAGTGTGAAAGTTTTTTTTTTTAATTTGCATAAAGCACTGTATAATGGATGGGAGTAAATCAATTTACATTCTGTCAATTCAGGATGTTTTTATGGAGTGACATCTTTGGAGAACACAGTGTCTAAATTATTTGCTTCTGACTGCCTTACCTTCCTAGAAACCACTTTCCATCTGATCATAGGATCTCAATTATCTTCTTTCAAACTGCTTCTTTGTCTGGACTTTATGTACAACAAGTCCCCCTTTTCATTTTGCTGCTTAAAGTTAAACATCTGTTTCATTTTTGCTCAAAACATGTGTTATTTTCAGCACCTATTATTTGTATTTCTGTCTCTGTTGGAATGTCAACAAATATTTATTGAGCAAATTATTAAGAATTTGGCCTTTTGAATTCAGAAGCAACTAGGATGAGATTTCATCCTATCCCTTCAAAGCAGTTTGACCTTGCAATCATAATTCGACCATTGCAAAATTCATGTTTTTTCAGCTGTGGTTTAGAAATAATAATGAGTCTTATCTGATCACTACTAGATAAGAGGATTAACTGATGTAACATATTTTCTCAATTATTCGCAAAATTACACATCCAAAAAAAGCTGAGTAATTGTTGGTTTTTTATTAGTAATAGTAATGATTGGGTAGTGGTAGTAGGGTAATCACAGTCTTGTGCAAACCATTATTCTGGATGCAGGAATTACAATGGAAAATACAGGAAAGATGTTATCTCTCCTCTCATGGACTCTACAGATTAGAGAAGACAGTGAAAATTAATCCGATATTTAGAATAAAGATTGTACTATAGTATGACACAGCAAGGGAGCCAAAAGTTTTGACATCTCAGGAGGGCTCCCTGACAGAATGGGGCTATGAGATAAGGAAATGTAAAAAGACATCAGGATAATGGTGGGGGTGAGGGAGAGAATGAATGATGCTCAGGCCGAAAGAGTATCACGTATGAGGGTCTAGAAGCAGAGGCAAATTCAAGGAACGTAAATGGTCCTGCATCTTTAAAGTGTAGCAAGCTGAAGAAAAAGGGAAATTATCAAGAAATTAATTCAGAGTTAGATAGGATTCAGCTCATGTGGGGTTCTTTAAGCTTTATGAAATACTTTTTACTCTATCCTAAAATCGTTGCAGAAAGATGTTAATCAACAAATTGCCTTGATTGAAATTTTATTTTTGCATATTATATGTTTCTGGAAGGGTTTCCCTAAAAGATAATTACAAACCAGGGAGTTTAAGACTACAGAAAGGTATTCTTACAGTTCTGGAAGCCAGAGGTCTGAAATCAAGGTCTTGGTAGGCAGAATCATGCTCTCAAAGCTCTAGGTGAAGATTTTTGCTTGCCTCTCCCTAGCCTCTGTTGATTGCTGGCAATGTTTAGTTATTCCTTGGCTTATATGTGCATCCAATTTCTGCCTCCATCATTACATGACATTCTCACTATTGATCTCTCTATCTGCAATTCCCACTTCCTAGGACAACATCAGTCATTGAGTTAGGGCCCACTCTAATCTAGCACGACCTCCTATTAACTTGATTATTTTCAAGTAAGCTCACATGCACAGGGATTGGGAGTCAGTACTTAAACATACCTTTTTAAGGGATGTAATTCAACCCACAACACTTATTGTTAGGGTCCTATTTTGGAGACTTGATTCTAAGAGAATAATTAGAAGCAGAGGGGAGATTTAGAAGGAGTTAGCAGAAGGACAAACAAATACAAACAGTGGCCTGAATAAGCATCGCATGAATGGGGAAAGGCATTTTTCAATTCAAAAATTGAATTCTGGAGGTAGAATGAGCAAGAGATGCTTATTGATGAATATGTTGGGGGAAGGGTGAGGGAGAGCAAGTCAATCATGATTCATAATTCTTGCCTGGGCAAGTAGAGGAATGGTACACTGAAAAGGGAAATAGTAAAGAGAAGCTGGTATAGGATATAATTGAAAGAGCCATCATTCTATGACCTCAGGTCCTTTTCTCTATCTATATGGTACTAGGCTGCAGATACAGAAGTGACTCAGACAGTTAAAGCCCTGCCCTCATGGAACTTATAGCTCTTGCTAGTCACACAGGAGTTGATTTCTGCTTTAATAGGAATTTCATAACATTTTAGAAGGTAAAGCAAGTATCTACTGCAGTCATCAACGTTTTATAAAATTGCTGCTGCATCTGCTTTTATATCTCTTCATTTCCTGGCTCTTAATAGGATCCCTATCTCTTGAACACTTTCCTGAGCAAAGATTTGTGTGATCTCTTGGTGTGGTAATTTTCTATTTCTAATTTAGCTGCCTATAAAATCAATCTATGTATCACCTGACATGTACTATCTGTATTTCCTTTCTTTTTTGCTGTCTACATAGGTTTTTAACCCTATTTGATCCATTCTTTTCAACTGACTTCCTCATCTTTCCTCCTAGCTGGTTTGTTTAGATAAATGTCTGCCTTGGTCCATGCATGTGTCCAGTCTTTTACTCCCAGCCATGTGATCTTGTCTCTGCTGTTAGGTTCCTGGGCACACTTCAGTTTGTGCCATTACTTGTTGGTTCCAAAGTGCCCACACCACACTGTAGTGATTTAGGGTCTTTTCAAAGTTTTGGCATTTTTCTCTTCATCATGTACACATAGGCTTTTTCTGAAGTTCAACATTCATAAATTCATTCATCCATTCAACCATCCATGCACTCATTCTCCCAACAGATACACATTGAGCTGCTGCTTCATTCCACTCACTGTACGAGTTCTGGGAAGTCAAAGACTAAAGGAATGCAATTCCTGTTTTTAAGAGTTGAGAATGGAGATCCAGACAAGTTAATCAACCATTAAAAACCATGTGATGAATGCTAAGGTTTAAGACAAGTGCACAGGTGGAGCCCATATTCTAGACTGGCCAGGTGAATAGGAGACAGATCAGAAAAGGCTTCTCAGGGCAAGAGACAGATAAGCTGAACCATGGAGTTCTAGCAGAACTATCCATGAAAATGGTGCTATTGGGAGGGTGAAGGTGGGAAGAGAAAAATTGAGGGAAAGGGGGCACAGGAGGGGAAAAAGCAAATATAAATCTCAGAAGGTGAGAGAGAATATGGTTATTCTAAAATTGCAGAAGTATGTGCTGTTTGTGCTGCAAAAAAGTGGGAGAAGAAAAAGATAAGACCAGACTAGCAGGTAAGGCCTGGGTCAAGATTTATATGCTTGCCTGTCTTATATTGACCTAATGCCTTATATGAAAGACTCATTGTCAGCTGTGTTTTCTGCATTGAAACTAAGTTCTGACATTTCTATATTCCCTCATTGTTCTCTAACATCACTTATACAGTTTCTTCATTTCAACGTCTGTATACATATGTAACTAGAGATGCACTTTCATGGGTAGACTTATGCCAGGTCAGCGGGCCCTGCAAATGCTATGTTCATGCTGAAGAGTCTGGCAATTATTCTGTAGACAATAGTAAAGCAAGTTGTGTTTTGAATGCAGCTTGAATAAAATTACCACGGCAGTGTTTTAGAGGCTTAACACACTGAAATATGCAACTGGTGAAGGGTGACGTCAGTGGGGATAGGCCAGTTGAAGACCATCTCATGCAGTGATTGAGAACATGGATTCTGGGTAGAAGTTGTGGGTTTGTGTTGATACCCCAATTACTAGGAATACAATTTGGGAAAGCAACGTTAGTTCTCTGTGCCTCAAAATAGAATTATAATGGTGGTAGTGACAATACCAAAGCACAGTTGTATGGCTGAAATTGATGAAAACAAGTAAAGCACTTACAATATTGGACAATAATAAATTATTATTACTGGGCACAAAGAGGTCCTCAATTAAGGTCACTTTATTATGTTACCAAAATAGCTCTTGATCATAGAGATCCATGGTAGTAAAGCAACGATTCATTTAAAAATAAATCTTTCAAAGTTGTATTTATGTAGTCAGAGCCCATATAATGCTAGCAAATTAAAATAACTGTTAGTTTTTCATTATTCCTAAGGCTACCATTAAAAACTACCAAAAACTAGGTGATTTAGAGCAACAGGAATGTATTCTCACAGTTCTGGGGACTAGAAGTTCAAAGCCAGGTATGGGCAGAGCCATGCTTTTACTGAAGCCTGTAAGAGAATGTCCTTATTTGCCTCTTCCTGCTTCTGGTATCCTGATTGTCCAGGTTTGTGTCCAATATTCACATGGCGTTCTTCCTATGTCTCTTTGCATAGACTCCCTCTATACATGTCTGTGTCCAAATTTTTCTTTTCTTTCTTTTTTGCTTTTTTTTTTTTTTTTTTTAATAAAAACACCTGTTATGTTGGATTAGGATCTATTCTAGTAACCTCATCTTCACTTGATTATATCTACAAATACCCTGTTTTCAAAAGGGATCACATTCTGTGTTACTGGAGATTGGGACTTCCCCACATCTTTTTCAGGGGAATGCAATTCAATCCATAACATCACTTCCGCAGTTATTGTAAAATATTAAAATTTCTAAAATGTTACCAGTGAGGCTAAGTTTTGGAAAGTAAACAGTATTTCCACTAACCAAAAGTAGTAACATGGGTTTTATTTTCAATATTAGGTCAAGCACCTAGAGTCAGTCAACGGTGAGGTGTGTTTTAAATAAGGAAGTAAAGAAAGCTAGTGAACGTATTGTTTCTTATTAAGAAATAATACAAATTTGATTTGTCATTCATTATTGACATATTAGTCAAGCCAGAATACTGCAATAAGATTTTCCAATGTCATTTGGTTGAAATTAAACATAAAAACTATGATAGACAAAAATATTAGATCTGAAATGAGTATGAGAATTTTCAATAACACCTTACACTTCAGAGAATTAACATCATGAGCTGCTTTTCCACGAGAAACACATTTATATTAATATAACACATTAGGAGAGAATGGGGAGGTTCTATATTCATCACAGTCCCACACACACACAAATAATGGAGTGGTACTTGTACATTATTCCACATTTTTTTTTACATTAAAACTTCATTGCTGAAAGCCAGAAAATGGAAACAGTAATTTGAAATTGGAAAAAAAATTTATAATTATATTTAACACATGTATGCCTACTAATAGATCAGAAAAAACAGTCTCACTTTTGAATGTGGAAGGTTTGTAGAACAAGGAGGGAAGTAATTGAGTTTTAGATATCTATTTGGACATGCAAATAATGAATAATAAAATCACTGGAAAATAATTTAAGAAATTGGAGTAGCAAGTTTTAAGAGATTAAAAATCTAAATAAGATTTGCATTTTTCTTGTATTGCATTAAACTTATACTGTATTGATTTTTTTTTACATATGAGAAAAGGGTAGAGAAATTGAAAATAAAAATATTAATGACAATTTTGTCAGCTAATAATCCAGTGTTACTTCATATAAAATAAACAACTCTGAGAGATGGTCAGTAGTAGATAATTAACAGGACCAAAAATTTTTGACATCATTGAAACATATATTGAGGATTATCTGAAGAATGATGATAGATGAAAAAATTAAAATATTTCATGAAAAGAATTAATTAGAGGTAAGGTGGATGAGGAGGTATTACTGTCCTTGCACCTTCGAATGAAAAGAAAGTTTGTAGCATAATATGCAATCCTCAAAACATAGACTTTAGGAAAATTTATTACTGAAAAATTAAATATTTCCTGCCAGCAAATTGATTTGATATTATTAGAAATAGTGTTACATATCAGGAACAAATGAAAAAGAGAGAAGGGAATAAAAATTTCATAAGTATCTACTAGGTGAGGCATTTTATATATGTTATCCTACTGAATTTTTATTTTAAAAAACCTCTGTAAAGTATTATTCCCATTTGATATGTAAGGCAATGGCAAAGAGCACATAACTAGCCAGCCCATGGGTGTAACTACTGTGCGTAGAATCATTATTCATGTTTTTTTTTAAGTCCAAGCCTTTCTCACACCAACATAAAGAATTCCCAAGGAAAAAAAAATTCTAAAATTGATAGATAACAATGTCACATTTTGTATTCAATTGAATTTATGAAGGCCTAGTGGCTTTTGACAGCAATTCCCCAAGGCAGCCCTTATTTATTTTAGAAAATGTTGGTCCATGTCTTTGGAATAAAGTAGAGAAAATTAATGTAGCAAATTACATGGAATAATACACTACCTGATGATGTTCCTGAGAAAGAACAAATAGGTAATATCAACATCTTCATTTCCACATATTATTGAAATGGCAAGTCCACAACTAAGACCATAATTCTAATTCTGGACTCAAGGCCCTGCATTTGTTCCTGCTGAGCGGGACTGAGGATGGCTCACAGACTTTTCAGAGACGCTGTCCAGCATTAAGGTGCTAAATCCATTCCAGCCTGGTTCCTCCCATACGTTGCAACTTTCTTTCTGTGGTTACTTCATCAACCCCAGGTTCCCATAATTTAAGTAGTTCCTCTGAGTCTCATATTTGTATTCCTTCTTTTTGCCTTATTTGGATTTGCTTTTTTTCCCCTATGATATGAGTCCCCGAGCTTGGGCTGCCCCTGCTCTATTCAAAAAGTTAAGTGGAAACACTTTAGGGAAAGCACTTTAAAGGGAAATGACCTTATTTATACTCAAAGACTCCAGTGAAAATTTCTATGGTTTTATTATTTTGTATATGTCAAATGCAAATTTATTGGAATAAAGTCGATAAGCAAAGAAATAAAGAAATTGCAGCTAACACATTAATTATAATTAAATGGTTATTCCAATGCTGTGAAGCTAAAAGTTCATGAGAAACCTTTTAATACAATTTAACTTAAAGCCTAAAGGATAGAGGTATGTAGCAATATAGGTGAAAAAGTTTTCCCTAGAATTAATGGCAAATTCTTTTTGTCATAGTTCAAATAATGTAAGCACTTACATGATTTTGTATTATATTTTTACATATAAAATTAGTATGGTGGCTAGTCTATAAGATGTTCCCTAAAGATCATTTTTTTTTTGTGAGAATTCATACCTATCTACTCCTACCCATTGAATCAGAGCTGACTTGGGTTCCCAATACAGTAATGCAGAAGTATGACATATAACTTTCAAGACTAGGTTACAAGAGGCCTTGTAGCTTCTTCCTTGGTTTCTTGTATTGCTGAGTCTGGGGAAAGCCAGCTGCCATGCCATGAAAACACCAAAGTATCCCACATAGAGAGGAATCAACTTGGCAGTCTGCCTTTGAAATGAATCTGCCAGTCCCAGACAAGCCTCATAGATGACTCAGCTCTGGCTAGTATCAGACTGCCACCTCACAGACCCTGCTCTGTTTCTGAATTTCTGATAGCCAAAAAAGGTATTAGAGACAATAAATAATTATTGTAAGTTTAAGTCACTAAATTTGGGGTAATTTGTTATGCAGCAGTAGATAACTTAATACAATTAGATAAAGTGATTCATCAACCAAACAAAAAGAGAAACATTCAATTTGTTGCTTTTCCCAAAAGCAAGGTTTTAAATATGCTACAATGGTTTCCTCTAAGGAAAATATTTGAGATTACTATACATAGTGGCTAACAATTATCAGTAATCAATGGGGAATGGAGCAGAGACACAGTGGCATTCTGGAAAATCCTTTTCAAACTTTCATAGCTGGAATAGTGTTTTAGATTATCATATAAAAAAGTCATAAAGCAATAAAATTAAATTCATTCTTTCGTTTATATAATTAGCCAATATTAGCTGAGTACAGTATGTGCTGGCCAGTTGTGTTTAGGTACTGGAGATGAAGTAGCAAATAATACGGATTTCTCTGTGAAGTTCACAATGAATATATCAATATATTTTAATGTGGAATTAAAATTAAGCAGGGCATTTTATTTGCATCTTATGTAACACATAAAAACTATATTTTCTTTAGTTTTATATTAGTGAAAAGTTTCCTCTCAATTCCATGGTTCTGATGAAGGGCCAACTGGTTTCTCAGTATTGCTGAGAGAATAAATAAAGTAACAATTATAAAATTTGTCCATTATTTAGAGAAATTATGGAGTTATGATCAGGCTTCTTTGTTCATTCATTCATTTATTCATTCATTCTGGAAGCATTTATCAAATATCACTGTGTATCTTCAAGCCTTGAAGTATATTTTCATATTACAAAATATAGAAATGACAACATACTGAAAATTCTATCAGCAAAAAGTTTAAAACATATTTACTATGCTCTATTTTTAAAATCTGTGACACATAAAATAATTCAATGTTTTTATTGAAAATTTTAAAAATAATTTTAAACGTTTCAGCATTGGTTGATAGTTACAGCAAACCACCATGGCCCACATATATCTATGTAACAAACCTGCACATTCTGCGCATAACTTAAAGTAAAATAAAATAAAATAAAGCTTCAGAATTTAATGAGATCACAGGAGAAATCGGATGCTATAATGTTGTTTTATTTTAAAATGTATATTTATTTGAGAAGGACAGTAGATTAGAAGTATTTTGGGGGTTAATATTTTACTTTTTGTAAAGGAATAATTGGAAAAAAGATACTAAGAAGCCTGGAATATAGTGGTCAGATAATGCAGTTTATAATAATTATATTTTGACTTTACAAATAGGTAGCCAATATTTACCTCTCAATTAAAAAGTAATGCATAGTTACTATTATAGATTTCTGATTGTTCTTTAGAAAGATATATATGAATATATGCCTTGTGGGTTGTGCTGTGTGTTCGAATACAGATGTATTTCAAGCATGAATTATATTCTCTGAAAAAAGCTCTCATTAGAAGATAAATTATTTCTAAAAAGTTTTTTTTTCTCCTTAACACTCATCCAACTTAATCTGAAACAATTCAAATCCAAACTGAAGAATGATTCAGAATTCACTTTCAGGCTTATAATTAACAATTTCAATAAAGAAGTGGCTTATTAGGTGTCTCACTCAAGTGCTTTAGGCTAATACCAGAAACAAAAAAGTTAAATCATAGTCAAAATGGAACAAAATTTCAAAAAATTCTGTTTAATGTATCTCTTTGCTTTCCTAGGAACACTGAAATTGTTACTTTTCAGTACAGTGAACTTAATGACATGCTTTTTCTTTCCCTGGTGACTTCCTATAGCTTAATTAGCTGATTCAGGTCAACTACCTGGTTCATCGGTTTTCGAACATCTGAGACTTAGTCTTAAATTCCCTTTTGAGAAATGAATTCCCATCACAAGGGCCTCGTGGGTGTGTATGTGTGGGAAAATAATTTTGAGCAATTAGGAATTAATGATGACCTTGCAGGGGATGGAAGAGGACATAATCATAAAAGTTGAGCATACATCACTGGGAATGAGTAATGCACTACCATTAGCATAATTGGCTGGCATTAAAATGGAGATACCCACAATTATTAAGGTTACGAACTTTGAGGAAATTGGGAGGTACTGGAAGGTGCAACCTGAGATATTACTCTTAGAAATCTCATCAGTGATAATTTGGAATTATATATAAATGAAATTGTTTGATTGGAATCTGGAGAATAATCCTAATGGAACAAAAATAGAAAAAATACACTACAAATGAAAATCATGTATTATGGCTGTATGTCAGACATTTACTATTAAGACTAGGAATCTGGGTCTTGGGCTATGTGTTTAGACAACACCAAACAGCACCTTTTAACTGTGCTCTTAGAAAAGTTGTTCTTAAAAGTGAGTATAGATCAGGCTCAGTGGCTGACGCCTGTAATCCTAGCACTTTGGGAGGTTAAGGAGGGCAGATCACCTGAGGTGAGGAGTTGGAGACTAGCCTGGCCAACATGACAAAATCCCCATCTCTACTAAAAGTACAAAAATTAGCCAGGCATGTTGGTGGGCACCTGTATTCACAGCTACTCTGGAGGCTGAGGCAGGAGAATCACTTGAATCCGGGAGGCAGAGGTTGCAGTGAACTGAGAGCACTACACTAAACTCCATGCTGGGCAACAACAGTGAGGCTCCATCTCAAAACAAAACAAAACAAAACCGCAAAAAGTGAGCATAACATTTACTACTTCATAGGCTTATTACAAGGAATGAATGAATGAATGAATAACAGCACCTATATGCGTTACTTATCTGTTGCAGGTAACAAGCCAAACTTAAGGTCTTTGAATAATATTTTATTGTTTCTCATGGTTATAGGCATGGACTGGGCTTGGCTGGGCAGCTCTCTTCTGAAGTTGTAATCAGATGTTGTCTGAGATTACTGTTATTTAAATGCTCAAATTGGCTGAATGACCGGGGGGCTCACTGACATAGTTGGCATGTAACGCTGGTTGTCTTGTGGGCATTCAGCCTGTAGCTTGGGCAGGATCAGCTACATAATTTACAGATCCTAGTGCAAAATGAAAGTATGGAGCTTCTTGTTAAAATTATTAGGAATTTCAAGATAGTACCAGCACAGGTGGCATGCTTATGAATCTGGCTCTGGGCTTTGGCTTCTCACAGTAAAATGGCTAGTTCTAAGAAGCGTTCCGAGACCAAGCATTCTAAAAGGCCCAAATAGAAGTTCTAAGGCTTTTCATAACCTAGGAGGTCACAATTTTAATTATCAAAAGGAAATCACAAAGCCAACTCAGGTTCAAGACAGGGAAATTAGACTCTATCTCTTAATAGACAGCATGCTTGTATTGGGAAAGAAATAATTGATGGCAGCCATAGTTGGAAATTACTACATGACCTTGAAGTTTTATTATAATTATTAAGGGAGATAACCCATATTAGTTAGTTAGCAGAGTGCCTGTACTATAAAAATGCTTGTGGAACTGTTATCATCCCAGATTACAAATTTGGAAAAGAACGAATGTGCCATGACTTTGTGGATCTGCTATATACCTGCCTCAGTTAAATACGTGCTATCAGATTTTATTTTTACTTTTCTATGAAATGTCTGGCACAAATAGTTTTTAAAACGCTAATATTTATTGCTGTTAAATCTTGTAATGACCAACGAACATTCCTAAATTAATTATTAATTAGCTTAATACTTCTCAATGATAATAGGCTGTCTCTTTTACCTAAAGGTACTCTTCAGAAATTAATAGTTTAGCTTTGATTTTTCTGCCCATTAAACAACCACCTGTAGTCTTTTCTTGCTGTATTTATCACAGATGAGTGCAGACTAACAAAAAAAGAAAATAAATTGCTCTACTATAGCAACTTTTCTTTATACTTTGCCATAAAGTGTCACATTCTTTGAATGCCTGTTAGCTAGTGTGTAACTTGGGATTCCAGGTTATAAAAGCTTTTTATAATCTTTAGTCATTAAACACTACCTACATCTTATTTGATGGTTTTTCTTTTCAGTATGTGCCAAAAGCAATATAACTTTTAAATTAGGAAGCAAACATCCTTTTAAAAATAAGATACTGTTTCTGACATGCAAATTTTGTTTATAGGCACCAAGAATTTCTGGAAAACTTTGTGTGTAAAGATAATTAAAAGTGAAAAGTAATGCCAAATGATCGTCCAGGACAAAACAGAACAGTTTATTCTGTTATGATAAAGACAAAGGAGGATGGTGAATTACAAACTATGTTTATTCTGCTGTGCAAGGCTCTTGAAATGTACTAAAACATTTTTTAAGCCAGTAGTACACAAATAATGTCAACCTGGATTGAAGGAGGCCATAGAGCTGAACCCAAGTAAATCTATGATTCAACTTTGAATAGTTTATATTTTTTATGACTGGCTAAGCATCATAGGCCTTTGTATTAAATTCACAAGAGTTTACTCTCTGAACTTTGGCCCTTTCCTTATTTGTCCTCAATTTATGCATTTATATATTTATTTCTTTTAACATCTCATTTCAAAGATGCCTTATACACCATAGGTATCAAATACGTTAGCTTTTTAAAATAATTTCAACTTTAAAATGAAATGCAGGAAGTATGTATGCAAGATTGATACATGTGTATATTGAATGATGCTGAAGCTTAAGGTATAATTGAGCCTCTCACCCAGGTAGTGAGCATAGTATCCAACAGTTTTTCAACCCTTGATCCCTTCTGTCCCTCCCTCATCTAGCAGTTTCCAATGTCTGTTGTTGCCATCTTGATGTGTACCCAATGTTTAGCTTCTGCTTTTAAGTGAGAACATACGGTATTTGGTTTTCTGTTTCTGCATTAATTTGCTTAGGATAATGGCCTCCAGCTGTATCCAATGTTGCTGCAAAGGACATGGTTTCATTCCTTTTTATGGCTGTGTAGTATTCCACAGCCTACATGTGCCACATTTTCTTTATCCAGTCCACCACTGATGTCACCTAGGTTGCCCCTGTCTTTGCTATTGTGAATACTGCTGTGATGAGTATGTGAGTCCACACATCTTTTTGGTAGAAAAATGCATTTTCTTTTGGATATATACCCAGGAATGGGATTGCGGTCAAATGGTAGTTCTATTGTAAGTTCTTTGAGAAATATCCAAAGCGCTTTCTACAGTAGACGAACTAATTTACGTTCCACTAACAATGTGTAAATATTCCCTTTTCTCTGCAGCCTCAACAGTATGTTATTGTTTTTGACTTACCAATAACAGCCATTCTGCCTGGTGTGAGATGGTATCTCTTTGTAGTTTTAATTTGCATTTCTTTGATGACTATAATGTGGAAATTTTTTTTTTTGAGATGGAGTTTCACTCATGTTACCCAGGCTGGAGTGCAATGGCGCGATCTCGGCTCACCGCAACCTCCGCCTCCTGGGTTCAGGCAATTCTCCTGCCTCAACCTCCTGAGTAGCTGGGATTACAGGCACACGCCACCATGCCCAGCTAATTTTTTGTATTTTTAGTAGAGACGGGGTTTCACTGTGTTGACCAGGATGGTCTTGATCTCTTGACCTCGTGATCCACCCGCCTCGGCCTCCCGGAAAATTTTTTCACATGTTTGTTGGTCACTTGATGACTTCCTCTGAGAAGTGTCTTTTCATGCCTTTTGCCCACTTTTTAGTGGGGCTACTTGTTTTTTTCTTGTTGAATTGTTTAAATTCTTTATGAATTCTAGATATCAGACCTTTGTCAGATGCAATGTTTGTAAATATTTTTTCCTATTCTGTAGGCTGTCTCTTAATCTGTTGATAGTTTCTTTTGCTGTGCACAAGCTCAGTAGTTTAATTAGGTCACACCTGCCAATTTTTGTTTTGTTGCAATTGCTTTTGAGGACTTAGTCTTACATTCTTTCCCAAGGCCAATGTTTGGAACGGTGTTTCCGAAGTTTTCTTCTAGAATTCTTATAGTTTGAGGTCTTATATTGAAATCTTTAATTCATCCTGAGTTAATTTTTTTATATGGTAAAAGGTAGGGGTCCAGTTTCATTCTTCTGCATATGGCCAGCCAGCTATCCCGGCACCATATATTGAATACAGAGCTCTTTCTCCCCTGCTTATTTTTGTTGACTTCGTCAAAGATTAGAAGAATGTAGGCATGAAACTTTATTTCTGGGGATTCTATTCTGTCCCATTGATCTATGTGTCTGCTTTTGTACTAGTACTATGCGTTTCGGTTATGGTATCTTTGTAGTACAGTTTGATGTTGGGTAGTGTGATGCTTCCCTGGCTTTATTCCTTTTACTTAGCAGTGTTTTGGGTGTTGGACTCTTTTTTCATGCCATATGAATTTTAAAATATAGATTTTTCTAATTCTGTGCAAAATGACATTTTTAGCTTGATAGAAATAGTACTAAACCTGTAGATTGCTTTGGGTACTATGGCCATTTTAACAACATTGATTATTCCAATTTATGAACATAGGATTTTTTTAATCTGTGTCATCTGTGGTTTCTTCTAGCAGTGTTTTTTAGTTCTTCTTGTAGAGATCATTTACAACTTTGGTTGAATGTATTCCCAGGTATTTCATATTTTGGCTATGGTAAATGGGATTCTGTTCTTGATTTGGCTCTCAGCTTGGACATTATTGGTGTATATAAATGTTACTGATTTTTATGCATTGATTTTGTATCCTAAAACTTCACTGAGTTTTTTGTCAGCCCCAGGAACCTTTGGCTCCTGGATTCTAGGTATAGAATTTATGTGATTCTGTATGAGTCTAGGTATAGAATCACATTATCAGTGAAGAGTGATTGTTTGACTTCTTATTTTTTTATTTGGATGCATTCTATTTCCTTTACTTGCTTGATTTCTCTGGCTGGGACTTCCAGTGCTATGTGAAATAGGGGTGGTGAGAGAGGATATCCTTGTCCTTTATTAGTTCTTTAGGGGAATGCTTTCAGCTTTTGCCTGTTTAGTATGATGTTGGCTATGGGTTTGTCATAAGTGATTTTTATTATTTTGAGGTAATTAAGTTTTTTTATGGAAGCATTTATATATATATATATATATATATATATACACACACACACACACACACATATATATATGTAAATTACATATACTGTAAATTCACATAGGTGTGAATTTTAGAACACATCTTTGTATTCAGCACCCAGAAGTTATTCATCTGACTCTTTCATGTGACTAACCCAACATTTTCCCACCAAAGATAATCACTCTCCTATCTTCTGACTACATATATTAGATTTCCTTTTTTGTATATTTAATATAAATTAAATAAAATAGCATGGGATCTTTCATGTGTGACTTCTTTTGCTCAAATTCATGTTTGTGAGATTTATCCACATTGTTGCATGTTGTACTATAATCTAGTCTCACTGCTCCATGATATTCTGTTCTGTGATTATGCTTCAAGTTATTTATCTATTCTATTATTGTTAAGCATCTGGTTGTTTCCAACTTGGAGCTTTTGTAAATAGTGCAACTATAAACATTCTCATACATATCTTTTAGTGAATATCACAACATAATTCTAGCAGAAGAATTCCTAAATCATATATATGTGTATGCATATAATATATATACATACACATGAACACACACATATATGTTTACATATGTAAACATATATATGTTTATACACATATGCAAGTGTATGTTTATACATATACATATATATGTTTAGCTTTAATAGATACTAACAGCTTTTTAGGTGGCTGTGCCCATGAACACCCACACCAATGATGCAGTAGAATTCTAGTGGCTCCACATTTTTGTAATTTTGGCATTTTTATCTTTCATTTTAGTCATTCCATCAGAGGGTAGCCCTAAAGACTAATACGGTTAAGTGCCACTACATATATTTATTGGTCATTTGCTTTAATTGCTTTTGTAAAATGTGTTCACATGTTCAAGTTATTTGGCTTTTTGTACCTTGTGTGATGTAGGCCCAGTGGGTCATACGTTACTTACTAAAGAGATAATCCATTCTCCACCATAACACAGTGCCAACTTTATCATGAAATTGATGACTGTTATTTTTAAGTCTATATCTGTATCCTCTATTCTGTTTAACTATTTTTGTACCAAATCCAATTTGTCTTAAATAACCAAAACACCATTTCCATTACAATAACTTGAGTAACTAAGATTCTTTGAAAAGGAGCAAAAAAAACTATAATTATTTCTTGGTAAAAATAATATATTCTTGGATAGTAAGTATAAATTCAAATTTAACATATTGAATAATAAAAATGTCCAGAACTTTTTATTTATATATAAAACATATACTCCACTGCATGAAAGATGAATAATGTAACAATATGGCATCTATTTAATAATGTCCATTCAATAACTAGAGTGTGCTAAACACCAGTATTAAAAATGGTGTTTTTAAGACATACCTTTTGTTTTCAGCATGTCAATAGAGGGAAATAGGCATATAAAGAGATCAAGCACATTATGAGGTGATCTACTATTTCTGTAAAATGATCATCTAATATTCTTGGGTTTGATGGCGATAAAGGCGTGTGAGCTGAAATAAAATTTGAAGGAAAAAGCTCAATGGCAGCTCTCAGAAGACTAGATGGAGACCTTAAAAATTGAGATGGATTCATCTAGTTTACTGTTTTCTAGAACAATAAAATTGTGAAACAACAGGGGAAAATATTGAAGATACTGAGGAAAGTGTACCGTAATGGACTAGGAAAGTGTACCGTAACTTTAAGCTAGTTAGTCCAGGAAGTGAACAGAAGAGACTGATGATGGGAATAAAATAAAGCAGCCAAGGAATTGGAAATCCCTGTGACAAAAAGGAAAGGTGCAATGGGAGATAAAGAATAAGAGGGCAGAAAAGATCGGAGGATGTGGTGGGAGAGCAGGGTTCTTTAAATACAAATTGTGTGTGAGTGACTTAGATACCAACACAGGAGTGAAATATTTCAGAAGAAACGAGGTCAAAGTCACTAAAAATGAAGAAAATTAATTGAAGAATTATGTTACCAGTTGGGTCTTACTGATGCACTTTGAAGTAACTCAAGACCGCGGCAGAACATGAAGTAAAAGGAAACTTAGTGATTCTGGTATTAAGGTCTTCAGTGAATGAAAAGAACAGGGATTGTTATTCAATAGCTGAGGAGATGAAGGTGGTGTTATTACCAGACATAATTATTTTCAGTGTCTCAGTGACTGAGAATTGGCCTGGAAGTGCATCTGAGAAGCAAGAATGGTAATTTCCTCATCTAAAAACCCTGGAGTGAGTGTATTCTGTGGTAATTAGCATCTTCCAGTTAAGAGGGCTACAGAGGAGATGGCGTCCTCAGGGAAAGCCAAGTTTCTGTTAGGCAGGAATGCACTGGAAAGATATTGAGGGTGACTGGGGTTCCTGCAGGTATAGTTAAAAGCTTTAGAGGAAAAGAGAGCAGTAGGAGCTAGAGTCACAGCAGGGAAGGACATACAGTACAGCAGAAGAGAGTTTAAGAAAAGAGCAGATAGATGAGGAGGAGGGTATTTGTGAGGCATTATGGAATTAACAGACTTAAAGAATTACAAAATTCATGGACCCAGAAATCCCTTGGAAGATGTGTTCTGACAGATATTCTTGGGACTGCTTGTCTCTTCTATAGATATTTTGAGTGTAGTGAACAGAATTTTTGATGAAAAAATGCATGAACTTATCTTAGAAATTGTTATTTTATTCTGTATGAAAAAGCCTAGGATTTAATTGGAAAAATAGATGGAATGGAAGAAAAGAAACTGATGGCGGGAAAATTAACCAAAGATAATAGAGGAGTTAATGCTTTAGGCTGAATATTATGGCTATTTTTTGTTTTTGTTTTTGTTTTTGTTTTTTTTTTTTGAGACAGAGTTTCACTCTTGTTACCCAGGCTGGAGTGCAATGGCGCGATCTCGGCTCACTGCAACCTCCGCCTCCTGGGTTCAGGCAATTCTCCTGCCTCAGCCTCCTGAGTAGCTGGGATTACAGGCACGCGCCACCATGCCCAGCTGATTTTTTGTAGTTTTAGTAGAGACGGGGTTTCACCATGTTGACCAGGATGGTCTTGATCTCTTGACCTCGTGATCCACCCGCCTCGGCCTCCCAAAGTGCTGGGATTATAGGCGTGAGCCACCGCGCCCGGCTTGGTTATTTTTTATGCCTCCCAAAATCCATTATCTTTTTTTTTTTTTTTTTTTGAGGCGGAGTCTTGCTCTGTCGCCCAAGCTGGAGTGCAGTGGCACAATCTCAGCTCATGGCAACCTCCGCCTCCTGGGTTCAAGTGATTCTCCTGCCTCAGCCTCCCGAGTAGCTGGGACTACAGGTACCCGCCGCCATGCCTGGCTAATTTTTGTATTTTCAGTAGAGACTGGATTTCACCATATTGGTCAGGCTGGTCTGGAACTCCTGACCATATGGGCCACCCGCCTTGGCCCCTCAAAGTGCTGGGATTACAGGCATGAGCCACCGCACCCTGTATATGAAATTTTCATATCTTTTATATGAAAATAATTCCATGTATCCATTGGCGATGGATCCTGCCTCCTTTCTACAGTCCATGTTTTAAATGTAGCTGACCCTGTTGCCAGTATCATAGATGGCAAAACACAGTATGGGATATTCTTGGCATATATTGATACATTGGGAGGAGAGGATCTTTCTTTGGGTTTGGATCTGTGGAGAAAAATGATGTAATTCTGAAGCTGCTGACTATACTACAGAATGGAGGAGCCAGAACAAAAGACAACTGAGGTCCGAGATGAAAAACTAGATTATGATGACATTTTCTGGGAGCTTCTTAATGCAATCATCACTAAAACGAATGAGTTTCTTAGAATTTTCTGATACACAGCCAAAAGTTTTATTCTCAGTTCTCTCCTTTTCTCCTCTCCTCTTAAATTTGTCATTGTTTGTGTGATTTTAACAATATAAAAGTTTTGACTATATAGTTGAGAAGGAAGTATGGGGCAGATGCTTTTTCATTAGAAACATTAAATTCTAGGTACCTGCACTAAAATCTGATAAAGATGGCTACTGGGCAATTAAAAATAGAGTCTAAAGCTCAGAAGAAAAGTCAGGGTCAGAGATAAAAGTAAAATGTATATAAAAGGTTTTTGAAGTCAGGGATTCAGCAAATTCATTCAGCATGAGCAAAGAGAGCAAGACTCAAGGATATGATCTCAGTCCAAAGACAGGGTCACAGAAAAGGCTGGCATTTAGAGGCTAGGGCACTGAGCACGCAATAAAAGCAGATGGAATAGTAAAAGAGGCCGGCAGCTGAGAAAACTGATCATAACCATTTGGGTGGGAAGCAAGTTTCTAAGGCCAAAACACCTTTGAAACTCAGAAAAGTGCAATCAAACGTCCTAGAAAAACTGTTTCTGTATAGGAGCAACACAAGGAGCAGTGCTAGAATGTAACCCAACTCAGCACTCTGCTTAGTTCAGCTAACTTTTGTTTTTATTTTTGTTTTGTAACAAGACTTTCTCCATGTGAAGGAAGCAATGTGTAGATTTGTGCTCTGCCACAGATTTCTCACCTCAGACCCAGTAACAGTTTGCTGATCATACCTTGAGCAGCATTGATCTAGATCAAACTTTTCTCTATTGGTGATTATTCTGCAATATTATCAATCAGATCAGTTCATGTCACTCATTGGCAGGAAGACAGATTGCAAATCATTTCATTTTTTTACATAAGATAAGATAGATTGTGAAGTTATTACATTATTGTGTGGAATGAACTAGGCATGTACCGACTAATAAGTCTGGAAGTGCCGTTATGAAGCAAGAATGTTGATCTCATCTATCAATCCTGGGATGAATGCAATCAGTTGTAATGAACATTTTCCAATTGAAAGAGTTATATAGGAAATGGTATTCTCAGGGACTTTGTAATGAAGGGATTTCCACATTAATTTTCCAAAAAAAAAAAAAAAAAAAAAACTTAGTTAAAACGATTTTGCTAAAAGATTTTTACTTGGACTTTGATGTCTAAACCGCATCACCAGAGCTGTCTGTGGATTAGAAGGCCTGAGGGTGGGAGGGGCAGAGAGTGGTCTGCTCAGGACCACCTTACCTCTGTGCTACTCCTTAAGACACCAAAAGGAGCCAGGGGTTTCTACACTGCACAGTTTGAAAACCACTGGGGCAGACAATAAAAAGCAATTAGCTTTGAATTCTGTGTTGACACTTGACTCTTGCACTTTCTGGCTCTGTGACCTGAAGAAAGCCACTTATGCTCCTTGAGGCTCAGTTTTCTAATCTCTAAAGCTGGGATAACAATAGCAATTTTACAGAGTAGTTCTAGTGATCTAATCCAATGGTGTAAGTGAATGTGCCTTGTGCAGTTTTAAGGACTTGACAGAAGAGATTAATCTTTCATTCAGAGAGGGCTCCAGTTTTCCCCACAGGCCCACATGCCACAGAGAACTCCGGCAGTAGAAACTGTGCTGCCTCACGTTAGTGCTAGAATATCTCATGTTTAATAGCTACCTCAAACCCGGTTGCTTCTAGGCATGTGAATGAGCCCCATTTTGTAGTGGAGTCTTGTCATCGTGGGCAGGGACTTGCTACCTTGTGCCAGGAGTCAGAGTCCATGCATGTTAACAGCACTATCAAGGGTACAACCTAAACCTTCAGTCTCAAAGGCCTGACATAAAAAGAAAGGAAATTTTTTTTCTTATAAGTTTGATTCAGAGCTCCAGACTTCTTTACATTCTTCTTGAGTCTCTCTTATGTTTATTATTTTCTTGAACTTTCCACCTAATTTCTTTCTTTTCTCAACCTTACCTCTTTCTTCTTGCTTTTCCTCATCAATTGCTCCCTCACTCCGTGTATTGATCTTGTGTTTTAATAATGTTTAAAAGTCATGCATAGATATAATAGGTTTCTGAAAATTTAGAAACTGTACATACATCTTTCCTTACTTGTCATGTGTCCCTTTTGATTAAAAATGGCATTAGCACGTTTCCTCACTTTCCTCTTTCTCTTTGTTCCAATTGACATTGAATTACAAAAGAAAAATCAGTTCCAACTTCAAAAACTGAATCCTGAGGACATGCCATATCCTCAGGAAAATGCAAAAGCATGTGACTTATCTTTCAAAAGCAATCTTCAAACAAAAGTTGCAAAGGTACTTTGAGTAATGACAGTAATGCTAAAGTAATAATTCCAAGACCCAATATTAATCATTTGTTTAGTACAAAGTGCTTACTCAGTTCCATTATATTATTAACCCTTATTCCTTATTATATCCACATGAAGGAGATAACACTGTTATCCTCAGTTTAGTGATGGGAACATGGAGGAACAGAATGGTTGAGTTAATTTCTCAGGGTCACACAGCTAGAAAATGAGGAGGTAGCATTCAAACCTTGGCTGACTGCAGAGACTGGCTTTTAACAATACGCTATCACAAAATAAGTTCCTAGTTTCCAAGGTGACAGATTGTCAAATGATTAATGCCAATTGCTCTCCTTCTCAAGTTAAAAGTCAAAAAGATCTAGTTAAGAAGAAGAAAATCTTTGCACTGGTCTGACTCACTTTTAATTTTATGAAACAGTATATAAAAAAGGGAATATTATTTTCATTGATTCATGTACTCTTGGATTCCCCACAGCAGAAGGCTTCAGAGGACTCAACAGATTGCTCCCTAATCATCCAAATTCAGGCATTTTCTCATGAATAAAAGTTTGTAATATTTTCAAACTATTTAGAGATTGGCAGCTGGATACACTATTAATTCCTTTTGGAGCATCCCACTTAAGATGGGCTTTAATGCATGCAGCATTTTATTTTTAATTAAAATACTTAGTTCAGGGAGTATTTATTAATAATTCTAACAGCAGCAGATGGCCTGCTTTATGTGTTGTAACAATCTTTACCCAAAATCAGTCAAAATAATTAACAAAATGTAAATTATTAAGCACTTAAATATGTATTTTGTATCATTACCATTCCCATAACATATTTTAATCTTTCATGAGTAAAAAAAAGACAGTTTAATAATAATATATAGTATATTGCATACCAAATGTTCAGAAAACTTGAGTTCCTGGTTTTGTTACATTAGAAATGTCATGTGTATTGGTAGCATTTTCTAGCATCCCTGCCGCCTAGAAATGGAGTTAAAGACAAAACTAAATAAGCAAAATTGTTCTTTGGTGAGAATATTGTCTAAAGTGCTTTGCAAAATAAGTGCATCAAATATTGAATAGGAACTTGAAGGCCAGGTGTGTCATCATTTTTGGTTGAGACCCTGGAAAGTTCTTAATCTGTCCATTTTTCTGCAATTTGATAGGGTTGCTCGGTAATAGGGTTTTAAAATTTCTTGAGAAGTTTTGGCAGAAAGAATCTTCAGTGTTTGAAAGTATTTTTTCCTCTGTATCCCTTGTCCCTGCCTCATTTTATAATCATTGTGCTGCCTCTAAATCTATTTCTTTGACTCTTCAAATGAATAGTATTGCTTTATCTTCCTCATGTTCTTGGGTCATCAAGGTGAAATGCAGTTTGGGAACTGTCTTGGTTATCTTTGAGCACTTTATATTTAAGCCTAGGTTTTAACTAGATAATGGTGTTGAAAATTACATAGACTGAGGCTTGGCATGATGGCTCACATCTGTAATGTCAGCACTTTGGGAGCCCAAGGCTGGAGGATCACTTGAGGTCAGGAATTTGAGACCAGCCTTGCCAACAAGGCAAAACCCCATCTCTATTAAAAATACAAATAATAGCTAGGTGTGGTGGCTCATGCCTGTAGTCTCAGCCACAAGGAGGCTGAGGCATGAGACCTGCTTAAACTCAGTAGGCGGATGCCCCAGTGAGCCAAGATCGCTCCACTGGCCTCCAGCCTGGGCGACAGAGAGAGATTTTTGTCTTAAAAATAAATAAATAAATAAAATAAAAGTAACAATAGTAAATAAATAAATAATAGAACTAGCAGACTAAAGATCAGTTCATGGTTAGAACTGGGCATAACTCATGTACCAACTTGGTGCAGCATTTTTGTACAATATGTGTCTGTCTTGAAATTATGGAAACCATGAGTTTCACAGCGTAGATCCTAAAAACCATGCTTTGCTGTGGAAACAGTGTTTGTAGACATAGGGATTAAACTACCCCACTTTAATTAAAGTTGTATTTAAATTCAACTTTTAAAACTCATGTTAATTCAATTATTTAAATTCAATATTTTAACTGGAGTTGTATTTAAATGGTATTTTAAAATTATAATGGAAGCAGTAAAAGAGAACTTAAAGGTCATTTCAGTTATGTGACTTTGAATTTTGTCTTTGTGGGCAATTTGTTTAAATTACCTAAGCCTTAGTTTCCTCACATGGACAGTGAGGATAGGAACAGTACCAACCCGACAGATAAAGTGTGACGATTAAGTGAGTTAATAAGGACAAGTCTTTGCTACAGCGCCTGGCATACGATAAGAGACTTTATCTAATCAATCTCACTTCCTTAAAGAAATGGATGAAGAAACTAAATTTCTTCAACATTATTTTTATTCCCTAGATCACTAAATAGCTAGAAATGCCAAAAACAGAAATGACATATCATGGATTCCAGGTCAGGGTTCTTATTTAATTAGATATTCTTGATGTCTATTTGTTGGAAAAGAACATTTGTCTCTTAATTTTCAGTTATAATTGGCAACAAATAATTACATTTTGTCTAAAGGAATAACCACATTAGTAAATTAGTCTTAGAGAGTGTTCAGTGGCTGCACATTTAAATTATTTCCTTTAATTTGTATCAAAAATATTTTAAAATAATTTATAATCTCTCATAGTTAATCTTAACATTTGCAAATGTTTTGCAGTAAATATTTTCATAAATTTTGCCCTTTATGTAGTTTAAATTATGTTGTATTCAAAACTGTCATATTCTCACCATAGACAATTAATTTGTACCTTTTAATATCTAAACAATTGTAGTAACCAAATAAAACAGACTGGTTTTGCAATTTGACCAAATACATAACTCAGTAAATCCAGGTGCAACACTTATTGTAAATGAATGATTTTATTAATTTTTTGATCATTGAAAACTTTTGCCTTCCAGCGGCTGTCTTCCAGAACAGCTGCTAATACTTATATATAACATGTGTTAGTTTGTTAAGTAAATCACATATACTGCTTTAAGGGAAGTTTAAGACATATTATATTACGTATATATCATATAAACTGATTTCAAATTTTTTGAAAGATTGGTAAGATAATTTATGAATAGAGTTTTAAAAATATTTGACTACTGTTATTTACATTTTTATAAAATTTCCTTCTATTTGCGGACCAAAACAATTTATCCTATGACATGATTTAGCCTAAACCAAGATAGTGATAAAACTTGCTTAAAAGACATTAGCATTCTATTTATTTCTAGGTTTTTTTGACATTGAAGGTTAGTACTTACCACTTACAATGCCAACTTAGCAATGATAATGCATTGTCTGTGTGCAATGTGTGTTTCAGCATTTAGTTCCCTTCTTTTAAGTAAAAACCTGTGGTCCATTCAGGGCGGAGACACTTCTCCTAGTCCGTAATCTGTCACTAATGTTCAAATGTCATCCGTTGAGGTTTTGAGTCTGTGTAGTCCCTGCAGTGTTTGAAGGCAGCTCTTCATTCTGCATTTCCTTCTTAGGTGACTCTGGATAGTTGCTAAGCTTTGTAAAGCGCATGTGCAGTTGCCTTGAGGTAGCTAGGGTAGCATGTATCTAGAGAATTGCAGCCATTAATTATCAGCATTTTCTGCTTCATATGGTGGCAGGGAGGAGAATTGGGGATTAAGCATACTAGGTAGAACTTGAAGGAAAAAAATGCCTTGTACTCTCTGCACATTTAGCATTCTGTCAGCCTCCTGGTCAACAGATCCTGCAAAAACCCCCAAGTACAGCAAAGATGCAGATGCTCAGGGCTTGGCAATCAAAATCTTGGAATATCTCTAGAGTGGGAGTTAGGCTTCATTAACTACTGTCAAACCTTCTTAAAGCCTTTATTCTGCTTGGAGTTTTATGTAAATGAGGCCACGACTCTTAGGATCAGAAATAAGGAGAGGGAGAAAGGAAAGAAACTAAGGTCAATTTAAAAAGTTTATTCTTCTGGTGTGAAGGTCTCCTCCCCCAAAACTCAATCAATTTTTCTGAGAATACTTTATGGGGTTTTCAGTATTTCCTGCAAGCTAGTTTTACCAATTGAAAAATGTTTTCTAATTTGCAAAGTGCATTTTACTTTATTTGAATACATTTTTGGTAAGCTTGTTAAAATACTCATACCTATATATATTTTTTCTCTTTTATCCATCAATTATTTAGAAGTGAATCTACCTATTCCAATAACTCCTATCACATAGATGTTTGTGTTTAATTTTCCTTTTTTATCAAATCATCTCACTAATATTTTGAACTTCAATAGTATTATTAGCACATTAAAAGATAAAACTGGACTCAATTTTTTTCAACACATAAAGGAATCTGTGTCCATTAAAATTAAAATATTTTCTTTTCTCTCCACTAAATGATTCTTGACATAAGGACCTTGATATTTCATAGCCACTCAATTCTCATATAAACATTTACTAAACATTCTCATGTTGACTATATACCTTGATAATATTTCTATCTTTTTTTTAAGTGACTTCACTCCATCAAAGTGTTTTTGTTTGTTTGTTTGTTTGTTTGTTTTAATGTTCTTTACACTGGATTGAATCACTTACTCTGTGAGGGGAGAGATCCTATCTGTCTGGATGCTGATAAGGTTTCTGGCACAGAGTTGATGCTTAACATATGCTTGCTTGGTGGGAAAAAAAGGGACACCTTTCCACTATTGTAATTTAAGTAAAAAGAGGAGGGTAGAGACATCAGATTTCTTAATATGTACCTCGCTGAGAAGAGAAAATAACAATTGTCTTTCAGGAAAACTAAAATAGTACAGGGCTAGAAAACACTAGTTAAATATTTAAGCCAAATAGAAAAACAGATTCCTAACAGTCATTTAAAGTCCTAGTGAAAGTATGCCCTAAGAGGTTTAGAAACATTTAGCAAAGCTATACTTTGACTTTACTGAATAAATAAATCTTTAAAAGTAGCCCACATTTTTATTTTAGCTTCAAAATTTGCCTTGGTTTTCTCATTGAAGCTAATTCAAAAATGTCAGAGTTTGCATTAGAGTGACATATACGGCTATAATTTAGGTATGTGATTGTGCTGGTCAATGATAATTATGAATTATTGGGTTCTATTCAAAGTAGGGAACTTGGATCTCAATTTTATATTTTAGGGTGAGAAGACAGGAGTAATGCAATTCCTAAGGACAGAAGGATCAAAATATTGTCAGTTTGGGGTACCATGGGTGCTGTTTTTGTAGATTACCCCTATTTTCTAGCTTATACCTGTCATGGGAGGATAATTAAAGCCCTTTCAGAAATTATACGTAGATATTCCAGTCTGTCAGATAAATGACTTTCTATCAGGAAGGTTGGCAATTTTTCACTTAGTGAAACCAGGAGGCAACAGTCAGAGACAGCACTAACATGGATAAGGCTAGATCATTTAGAGACTCACATGGAAGACCACTGTCCTCATTGGAAAGTATGACAAAACTATGTCATTTTATAATATAAATCCACCAAAAACTCATTAATAGATTCTGTTCATGGCCATAAAAGTCATTCTCTTGGCTGGGCACAGTGGTTCACTTCTGTAATCCCAGCATTTTGGGAGGCCAAGGCAGGTGATCACGAGGTCAGGAGATCAAGACCATCCTGGCCAACATGGTGAAACCCCATCTCTACTAAAAAAAAAAAAAAGAAAATTAGCCAGGCATGGTGGCGGGCACCTGTAATCCCAGCTAATTGGGAGGCTAAAGCAGGAGAATTGCTTGAACCCGGAAGGTGGAGGTTGCAGAGAGCTGAGATTGCACCACTCACTCCAGCCTGGAGACAGAGTGAGACTCTGTCAAAAAAAAAAAAAAAAAAAAAAAAAAAAAGCCATTCTCTCATTTCTTATTGCTTACACAATTTTATTTAAGATATTGTATCGATTAAATAGAGGCCTTTTGATTGAGTAAAAACAAAGTCTGGCCTTGTTTGAGGTGGTTTGAAGTGAGCGTATATCCTAGTTTTGGCCTGGAAAATAAAGGGGAATATCTACTAGGGGTTTCTGTGAAGGTTTATTTCACTGATTAAAAAAAAAATTGTTTTGCTGTTTATTTCCCACAGATCTGGGATGTGGAATTAGACAATAATGGATGATGTAGTGAAGGCCGTTTTTTTACTTTCTCACTATAAGTGAGAAAACTAAGGAAGAAAAATCAACATGTAGAAAAGGACAGAGAAATAAATTGAAAGAACCCAGTGTTAGCTGTAATATCATTGCTGCCACTCTGGAATCGCCCGTCTTCAAACTTCTTATTGTGAGAAATAATTACATGTCTATATGTAAACCATTGACATTTGGCCATTATATTATTTGCAGCCAAATTTATTTTCATTGATCCGATTAGGTTACATTTGAACATGCTCTTGTGTGCACAATACATGCATATTTTAGATAACTATGTAATATAAATATATGCATATATTCTCTCCATTTTTAGAGAAGGGGATTATAGGTTTGGGGAATTTCATATTGTAGAATCCATTGAAGTTGATGTTACATAATATTTGCTTAGAGAAAATAAAAATCACATTTATATTATATAAAATATATAATGTGCATGACTCTAACGAACTATCAGAGTGTTTACTTGCACTTGCACTCTGAATGCATACCATAGGTGGCCTTATGATGAATTATGTCAAAATGAATTCAACTTCTCATAACCTACAATGCTCTAATCATATACAGGTCACAAATAAAGTATTTGCATATGTAATCCCTAAAAGGTCATTATTAATCATTTGGGAACATGAACTGGTACTTCAAATGCAAAATATACTAATGAAAAAAAGTGACTTGCTGTTATTGGTAGCTATATTGGATTTAAATGCCACATTTTTGACATTCCTTCTATCAAGATATAGAGAACTTTCCCCTTGAATACGGACAGACTTTGTATTAGTGATGCTGTTTCTGTTTCTAGACCCAAGCCTCGAATTCGAAGATTCATTTTCCTTCCTTTGAGAAGACCCTCTTAGGCACTAGATAAGAAATCCAACACCTTGACATTTCATGTTATGAAAATCCCCAAGCTAGCCACGTGGACAGGCTCCAGGGATAGGAAGGGAGAGAAAGAGGCCTCCATCAATTCCCAATTGTTCTATTCCTCCCAGCTTAGATACTAGACATATGGGGGAAGACGTCTTCAAATGACTTCAATTTCATCTGTCATGTGACTGCAATCATGTGAAAGACACAGAGCAGGATTCACCCAGGGGTGCCTGTCAGCTCTCAGAAACATGAGGAAATAATAAATTATTTTAAGTCACTAAGTATTGGGGTAGTTTGTTATGTACCAATAGATGACCAGTGTGGTGACAATGACTAATAAAAAGAACATTATATCTGTGGCAAAATATTTCTACACTTCTGAAAAAAAAAATTGAAAAGGGAAAACATTTAAATTAAGTTATCCAAATTGGAAAAGTCTATTTTCTGCCTATCTTAAAACACAACATATGTCTACTGCTACACAGATTAAAAAGCTGCTCAACATGAGTGGCATCATAGCCCCGTTTTATCTTTTGTCTATGTCCAGTGGATTTAGATGGATGTGCCTCCTGTTTTAGAATATCCAGTCTTCTTTCTGTCATCCTGATCAGTGATGCAACCAAAAAATTGAACACTGATATAAAGATTTCCTTTTCCTCCTCCAGAAAGTTCTTGCCCTTGAGCAGGATTGAGTAGAAACCTGCAATATTTGAAGCAGTCACCCAGCAGTTGTTTAACGTGGATGACTATGCCCTGCAGGCTTATACAGAAGGAGATAGAGCAGGTTGTCAATTATTTCTGCACTCAGGGCTATGGACTAACAATATGCTTGAGTGAGGAAGAGGTTACACATCAGCTGCAACCCCACAGGCAATCCAAATCTGCCATTAATGGTAAGGAAGTAAGAGTTTCAACAAGGTTGAGTTTCCTTGGTTGTGAGTTCCCAGGGAAGCAAACTTGGACCAGGATGTAACAGTTCTTGTTAAGATAAGTCAGTGCATCAGCTAGAAGATGAACAGGTAGGGAATGGCAGCAACATGTCATCAAATTATAGTTCAAACTCCAAGGTCTATGCATTTTCAGGCCTTTATGACTCTGAGACCTGCCTCTTACTCATAGCACATGCAATCTGAGACTTCCTGTGCATGTTGCTTCCTATGGAATAAAACTGTCACATGAATTTACCTTATTATCATTTTCAGATATAGCCATTTTGCAATGTTAAAGCTATGGAGATACTTAATCAAGTGATTAGGGCTTCTAATTAGAAGTCTCAGATTCAAACTTTGACGTGGTTTAGGGTAGTTTGTGGTGAACATATTTGTTAAGTTGTAGAAGGAGGTGGTAAAGACATCAGCCATAAATATTCTATGTGAATTGTTGGTAGGAAGGACACTGATCTAACAAGTTTTTGGTTAAATTAGTTCCAAGGCAACAAATACTGAAATAGTCCCCAGGGCAAGGCCATTTCACATAAATATCATTATTTTTCTAACCAAATGAAGTCTCTTCTTCTTTGAGAATGCTGTGCTCCTTTATAGCATGTTATGGGGATAGTTTCAGTCCACAGGCTATGGGATGTCACAGTCCTCCGAGATATTTCTTCTGATCTTTCCTATGTTAGATTAAAAAAATTGTTTCCTTTTTCACACATTTATCCAGATGTGTGGATAAATCTAATGAAATAAGAAACACAGGTTATCCTACTTTTAAATTGTATGAAATATTTATCATTTCTCCCCTTCTTGACTTAAAACTTAGTAGAATAGGTTGGGTGTTAACCATAGCCCTACCAAGGCCCTACCCTTTTTTTTCACTCCTTTCTCTCTCCACCTTCTGCTATTTTCCTTAGAATCATAAAAGCAGATTTTAACTAATCTTGGAGTTTAGGAGATAGTTGAGGGAGAATCATCCATGGCAGACGGTTTTTCTTCTGAATTACTCATTATGCGTTGGTTTCTGATATTCACAGGACTGGGATTTTGCAATGTTTCCATGAAACAACAGATGGCTCTGAATTTAGTCAAAATGAAGAAACAATCAGGAAATAGGAATTAAAGGAAATGAAAGTAATAAGGAACGAAACCACACTAATATGTTAAAATATTATTTTCCTCCATCAAATACTGCGAATCCACTTTAGGTAGAACCTTCCTTCTTTCAGCTGCATCCTCCATACTTTTTTTTCCTTTTTTAATTATTTTTATTTTTTGAGATGGAATCTCACCATGTTGCCCAGGTTGGAGTGGATTGGCACTATCTTGGCTCACCGCAACCTCCGTCTCCCAGGCTCAAACAATTCTCCTGCCTCAGCCTCCCAAACAGCTGAAATTATAGGCACCCACAACAACGCCCTGCTAATTTTCGCATTTTTAGTAGAATTAGGGTTTCACCAAGTTGGGAAGGCTGCTCTGGAACTCCTGATCTCAAATTATCTGCCTGCCTCGGCCTCCCAAAGTGCTGGGATTACAGGCGTGAGCCACCATGCACCCAGCCAGCTCATGCCTTTTTTAAAAATGTCTGTTTCAGGTTTCTGGATAGGGACCTAGGATATTTATACTATCTAGGGTGTGACTACATCTTCTCTCCTGGCTATTAGTTTTGTTCTTTATTATTAGTACAGAAAACTAAAGCAGTCAACTTTTTGAAAATTTTGATAGGAAATTTTGCTGGTTAGATTTATGTGTTAGCTTGGCTAGGCTTAAGTCCAATCTGTAGTTATTTAATCAAGCATTAATTAAGGTATTGCTGCATTTTGCAGATGTGATTAAAGTGCATAATCTGTTGACTTTAAATAAGATCACCTGAGTGGCCCTGATTCAATCAGGTGATAGGTCTTAAAAATACAACTGAGGCTTCTCTGAAGAAGAAATGTCAGCCGTGGCCAGCAGCTTCAGCTTGTGCCTAAGAGCTTTCAAGCTGCCCTTCCTGAAGGCTTGTGAACATGCCTAGCCAGCTCCCGTAATCTGTAAGCCAATCCTCTGCAATAAACCTCTTAATATCTATCTCCCACTAGTTCTGTATCTCTGCTTGGACCTGTCTCACACAGGGACCAAGAGTTAATGGAAAAAAAATATGCTTTTTAAATGCTTTCAAGGAGGCTTTACATGTTGGCCTTATAGGTTTTGCCCTGTACAGGTCTCAGTGGCACCATTTGTATATCTTATGTTTTAAATGCCACCTCCTGAGGATTTTCAGTGTGATCGTTTTGGTTTTAATGCTGTTCCTTGAAGGAGCGAAAATGTGGCAATTTGAGTCACTGTAGACGTCAGCTGTCTTGGGCTTCAGACACCAGATGCTGTGGATTGCTTCCCTACCTGTGCATAAAAGCAGCCCGAGAGTACCTGGGTTCTGAGAGAGTATTATTCAATCCATCTATTAGCCACAGTGCAGAGAATGAAGGACGAGCCTAGCTCATAAGGAATTGCTGCCATTGAGGTTAAATAGTTGTGCCCCTAAAAACATGACATCCTTTGGATGGAGGCCTTGCTGTTTGGAAGAGGGCTAGGTACTGTAAATTAGATTTCCAATTCTGGTATTGGAAAATAGCATATAAGTCATACTGTTCTGTGGGGCTGGTGGTCTAACCACCAATCTAATCATTACCAAGCACAGCTGTGCTTTCTGGAGCCTCTCTGGAGAGGGTTACTATTCTGTCAGAGATGACAGAAAACATTTACTGAGCAGAATATATGTCTATTTTTTCCAGGATTTTCTTGCATTTCCAACTTTCTTTCTTCCTGTCTTTCAACCTCACTTGCTGATTTCTCTTAGTTTCACTTAAATGATACAGCAGGGAACTCACAGTTCCGATAAATTATTCTTATAAAAATGAGATTGTTTGGCTTATGATAATATGACTATACCTTTGTCATGTCTTCAAAGGAGGTTTTACTTCAGATGTTTAAATGTCAGAGTACCCTATACAATTATCTAGAAGCAGTGAACTATCCAAAATAATTTTACGAAACGCCCCATCTTTTAAATTCTATCTAACAACTGTCAGTATTGCAGTGTCAGATCACCCAGCAGCACATGTGTGACCCCACGGTATGCTGTCTTTTTAGAAAGCATGCACTCTTTTGCTTTCCCTAGTTCTTTTCTCCATCTGCCTGCTGACCCATGTGGCTGCTTTAACATCCACCTCAGTGGAAGCCTCATACCTGCCTGGCCAGCAGAAAGTAACACAATGACAGCAGTTTCTGTGGGACTGAAGGGGAGGGGATGAGAAACCTTGGATGTCCTGTCTTTTTCTGGACAGCTAAAATTAAGATAGAGGACAGCTCCAGGAAAAGTCATGCCCCGGAATTTTCAATCAGCATGCATCAGTTTAGGGAGTGGGTGAATAAATGAGCAATCTATTTCAGGGCAGTTTCCCTTCTGGAAGAAGGGGCAATTTGTTTTAGGGTCACATGCTGGGTAACTATCTGCATAAGAAACCCTAATAGTTTCCAGCACAAGCGATTCACCAGAGAACCTTGTGACGACTTTCTCAGGAAGGTTAGTTTATAATGAATCAGAATCTGTCAACAAACTGATCAAGATTGTGTTCACCCCAGTAGTCACCGAAAGTGTGTTCAGGGTGGTAACTGCTTCCTTTGAGAGTCTACAACATTATTTACAGGCTAATTTTCATCTGAATTTCTTCCACACTTTTTAACATGACATTTAACTGGTATAATTTCTTCAAATGATCATGTAGACAGTTATGTTGAGAGACCAAATACCTGTTTGCTGAATTACATGAAGCAAAACAACATTTTAACAGGAAACTAGCAAAAATGTTATTTTTGCCCCTAGCCCTCAAAATGACCTTTTTTTTTTTATTAAATGTAGAGAGAAGTAATTTTTCTCATTAGAAAAGGACATCTATTTTTTAAAAAACAATCTTTTGGGCTTAATGGGTTGAAATTATTGTCTTGTCTACATAAGACTACATAAAATCCATATGGAGGAGGTTACACTGATATAATGAAAATGCATTGATAGTTTAAAAAATACTTAAATAGCTACATAAATTATCTAATGGACGTGTTCAAGGTTAAGTTATATTAATGCCAGTGGGCATTTCACCAAACATATATGTGGTTGCCGGATTTTATTTTGAGATTTTAAATTTATTAGAACCTCAAAGACTCACATTAAAGGTCTCATGTGTGGTAAAAACAAAGATTCCCTTAAACCTCTGTGAACTGAAATTGCCATGTCTCATATAGCTTTAAAATTTTACACAAGAAGGCTGTGGTAAGATGAAAGCCATGTTCTGTGACAGTCTCTGTGGTATGGTTGTGTCTCCAGCTCTCTACCCTTGAACAATCCTGTTTGGTGACTTCTGTGTCTCCGTGGGTAACTCAGAAAATTTGTCTGATGTAACATCTTGGAAGGCACAAATCCAGGCTAACTGATCAGAAAATGCTTACAGAGCTAGCCCAGACTAACAATTAGCTTTCTAAATCTTCATTTTGTTAAAACAGAAATTGTCATAGTGAAAAAGAAGACAATTTGTTCCTGTATCTCTGTCTCAACAAGTATGTTTGTTCACTGATGACCCAAGGACCATTCCTAAAAAATGAAGTTGGTCAAAGGCAATCAAAGGCAACTCATTATTTTGGAGAGAATTCAAACTTTGAGGCAGCTGACTCTTCAATAATAGCAATCTCTTTAATCACTGTTAGGTCGATAGTGAAATATTTGCTGTGGATGCTTCCAGAACGATTTGAAACCAGCTCTTTGGAGAGCATTGATAATCTCAGGGTAATCTAAGCCATCCTTGTGTGAGGTGTCAATGTGCTGAACTCGACAATGCCTCTGATACAAATCTGTGGATCATAAATAATAAAAAGCTATTTTAAGAGATTTCATAGTCCCAACATAAAATCACCTCTGACTATATACATGACAGGGCAGATCTCAGTGGGGGAGAGGAGAAATGTGAGATTTTAGAGTATCAGTAGTAAAGATCAGAACATGGTAAAAGCCCAATTACATCAAAGTTGAAGGACCTTTAAAAAACATTTTTTTTAAGTGGTGTGGTTTTTTGGGTATTACTATATGTGCTATAACTTTTGCTCTATCTTTTGTTAGCTATCAATATTTTAACTTTTCCTCTCATTACTAAATGTGTTTCAGCACTTTTGGGACAGAGATTATGAGATTTTCTATATTTAGCTGATCTTCATCCTGTGAATTTACTCAATAATTAAACTTCTAGGAAGATGCATTGCTAAAAACAAGTTATGGGTCAGTTTTGACTGCAATGCTGTATAAATTATTGACATATAGCTTTAGAAAACAAGCTTAATAGCGTATTATAAAGCTTATTTGAATAAAAAGACAAAAACAGTCACTCATAGAAATTGTCTAGCAGCACTTCACAGACAATTGCACAAATTATCCAAAGTTGGCCATGATGTAAGCTCCATTCCATTTATAATATGACACAGTTGATATGGACCACTGCTTGCAGGGCAATATCTCAATTATTTTAAATAGAAAACTTTAACACATGCACTCAATTAGAGCTCAGCTTTAATCAATTGCAACCTGGCCTAGGCAATGTCACTTTTCAAAGAAGCAAAACCTTCTTTCAAACAATTATGGGACTTGAATATATTGTATTCATGAGATGAAGTTGTAATTCTAAAACACTAAATGCGCTTCTGCAGAAATATTTAGTAGCAAATTTGCCTGTGAAGCATACAATTGTGAAGAAAAAAGCTTGGGCAGGCTGTGACATGTTACCATTGGCACATTTAGAGGGGACTTACCTAGTAAGTTAAAAATTTCATCTTCAAAGTTCAAAATCTAGACTACGATGAATTGTTGTACAGAAACACTATTTTATATGTTCCTGATTAGTAAGATTAATCATTTATGACTGGTAGAGTATCAAGGAATGAATTATGGTTTTGAATTAATTTACAAAGGAAAACATATATAGATAGTAATATTGATACATTCACATAAATCTAAAGTATTTCTTATATTTATAATAAAATCTGTCTGAAAAAACCTGCCAGGTGTTTAACGATACCCATTTTATATTATTAACTGTATATATTCAATCAGTCATTTTCCAAATATTGAAAGTCTTCAGAATGATACAAGATCCTCCATGTGGGCACAATGCAATGTTTTACATATAAGGGTTATCAGACACTTTTTTAGAAGGATGTCAATGGATATTTTAATAATTTAATGTCCTCCTTGATTGGATTCAAATTTGTTATGCACACAGTACAAAAACATGAGGGTCAGAGTTACATGATGCTACTAAAAGCATTGTACAATTTATCAAGATATGTGTGCATGTATACACAAATACATATGTGTATATATGTATTGTAACTACATGTAAAATTTAATATCAAATTTCAGACTCATACTTAGTTGTCACACCCTGGTACCAGCATCTGATTGGACCGGTATCTGCTGTGATATAATTATCCTAAAAAGATGTCAGATCTTTTAAAGTACCACTTTGTGTCAAACAATGTGATCAAGATAAGCAACACTGCTTATTCTAAATCTCTGGTATATATTAATACATTTTACTGTTCATGTGACTTCTGATCAGATTCTTTATGTATTGTGTATTCTTTATGTATCAGATTCTTTATATATCTGTATCAATTGACACAAATAATGAAAAATTCCAGAAAAGATTTATAGGAGCAAGATAAAACAATGGGATCATTTAGTTAAGAAGAGAGGAGGGTTAGAGGTTAAAGTACTTAATGTTGAAAGTATGATAACCAGAAGCTGGGTATGTACACAAATGACAGATCAGAAAGAAACTGTTGTAATGGCCAATAGGTGTGAGAACCCACATATAAAATGCCCTTGCTCAACCTGGGGGATTGTTTTCATTCCTGAGAAGTTCTATGGTTAGCAAAAACAAGTTTGAAATGTGAAGAACTCAAAATAGTGTTTTAAGGAGGATCATGTTACAAGATTGTTCTCTCTCTCCCCCTTTTAAATTTTTTTTGAATCATTCATTTATAGCTTGAAACTTAACATCTTTAATACTTTTATTCTCTTTGTTTAGTTTTCACAGGAAGTAAACTGCCCACATAGTGCCTATTTAAAATAAAACATCTTGGCCTTTTGTTTTCTAAGAGCCTAGTAATTCATCTATCTATCTATCAATCAATCAACTATCAGATGAAGAATAAATTGATCTTTTTTTTGTTTGTTTCCTGTGTAATCCATTCTTTCCCATTCTTAAATGATGGATCATTGATTGCTGTCAGGTTTTTATATTTAAGATAATTTTCTCGAACCCAGATTATATAAAAAGAATCACTTTTAAAATTTTCAGCGTAGAAACATAAGACTGTGTTATTTAAACCATAGCTGTTGAAAGTTAACTGTACATCAATTCCAACTCCCACCCTGTTCCTTTATCTTTCTTTTTACTTATTTAAACTAAAAATTCATAAGAAGCAGCAAACATGATGGTTTCATTGTTTACTTCTGCTATGTGAGATAAAAATTTGGGTTAAAGACTATTGCTCTATAATCGTTTGAATTTGGTTAACTACTTGCTGATTAAATTAGGCCTACCTAGAGCCAAATAATAGACAATTTTTGTTTAGTCTTGCCTATTCCTCTTATTGACATTCTTCAAAAGTTTGATGTTTTGAACCAATAATTCCCTGTCTTCTTCCTAAATTTGCCATCTGGTACTGGCTTGTAAAATATGAGAAGAAAATGCGCGCACACACACACACACACACACACACACACACACACACACACACACACTTGAGAAATAATTCTATTGTGGGTGAGTGGCTAAATGCTGACATTTTATGTACTGGAGGATCTTAATTCTCTCCCTTAGCTTCATGATTACAGGCTGCAGTTTTATTCTAGATCTTTTTATGGAGTTCAAATTATGTATCTAATGTAAGATAGTCATTGGTTACAAAAATTAAAAACTATTTTCATTAAAGTTTACAAAGTTATATGACAAATGAAAAATTTTAGATCCTCACAATTATTCATTAAGATGTTTTATAAGATTATTTTGAGGATATATGTATGTATATATATGCAACTTGGGATAAAAAATCATGTCTCTTTTTAGGGTTCCAGCTGGGTCATGATTTAGATCATGAAAAGTATTATTTAATGCACCCAAGTTTGTTCTTTAAGAAATTTACCCAAGTGCTTTCCCTCTCTGAACATAACCTGGTGAAACTTTTTCCCTTTGTAGTTATTCAACTCAACTAAATAACTTTCTAGATTGACACACTGAGCATTAGAAAATCAAAAAGAAGATGCTGAAGTTTCACAGTCAGTACTTGATTTGATATTCCTTTAAATTTAAATTATGACCCAGCTGGATCCCTAAAAAGAGGCGTGATTTTTATCCCAAATTGCATTTTATTGAGCTCCTCTGTGAACTGACTTCAGAAGTATCTGGGAACACAGAAAAAGGTGCAGGAATGGTTTAGAGACTGAGGTAGACACAGAGATTAAGTTTTTCTAAGTCTCCTCCATGAGCAAGGGGAAATAGTGTTTCCATAGCAATTAAAGGATTCCACATGCTAAAACGGGACATGATGGGTTGTCATTTCTACTCACATTGTGGAATTTCACTAATCAGATACATTCTTAGGAAATCTTGCCTTCTAATTTTGAATAAAGTTAGATTTTGATAAGATGTCATTTTATGTGCCAACAAAAGGTCTCCAAATCTGTATCTTCTTTTGAAAGCCAATTTAGTTTGTGACTATTATGTAATTCATTTGAGTAGGCTGAGAGTTAGAATAATGGAAAACTGAAGAAATCAACTCTAACTGATTTTAGAATCAGTCATATAACTAAACCACCACCACCTTTCTCCCCTTTAGGAAATGGCTGCTGGAGTTGCCAAGAACTCCTTCCTGTCCTGTTCTCTTCAAAGATCTCTATAAAATTATATTTCCCTATAAAGCTCACAGTACACTTTCATTTCCAAGAGCCATGCAGAGATTTGATGTATTTGCAATTGTGTAAAATTATCTTCTCTAAAACATTTTGGTGTCTAAAATGTGAAGCTCAGGGAAGTTAAAATGCCACCCATCAGGATTCTCCAGAACACAGGGGAGCCTCTGAGGGGTTAAAGTCAATCACTAGGACCACGACTACTGCCAATCATCCCACACCTGGAGAGACTCAAATTGAATTTTAGCCATCCTGTGCACATGCTCAGCCCTTGAGAGGAAAGAAAAAATTCCCTCACATGGGGGATGTAGGCAGAAACAGTGGCTGAAATGGAATCCATTGCATCAAATGGCTTGTGTGCTGATTGAATTTAAAATTGGACTTTCTTATTCCCCGATTTTTGCTTCAGAGATATGAGAAGGGGGAGGCAGGTGTCTTGTAAATAAAAAATGTGACTCAGCTGCAAAACATGGAATGGGGGGAATAAAGAGCTTCATTGTTCATTTTTAAAAAGGAAGAAGAATAGGAATCTGTGTAACAAACGGTCTTGGCAGTTACTAGAAATCAGCTTCTGCACAACAAATCCAAATATCGTGATGCTTCTCTGTTCTGGGTGTTACTAAATTTTAATGAGAGTGTTGAAATAACTTCATATAAAAAATATCACTGATATCTCTAGAAATCCTTTTCCTTTTAGTTATCGAAGCTTCCTTAACACTTTTAAAGAAATAGAAATGAAACAAAATAAATATCTTTCAAAATATTTTTTGTCAAATAAAATATATTTGTACTCTGACAGAGGGTGAATGTTTACACAATGGCCTACCTATTATGCTCCACTTAAAATTTGCAGCAGATGCTTAATCCAATAATTTAAAAATGTTTTAGTTTACTTAAATGATTTTCTCAAACTCCATTATTTAAGAGAGGAAGAGATAAGGCAGCCAACTTCAGTAGGAGCAGGCATTATTTTGTTGCAATGCAGCAGATCCGAACATGCTATTTTCAGTATGTATTAGAGTTTTCTTACTTTTGTTTTTCCATCAAAATCATACACTAGAATTCGATATTCTCCTTTCAAATAAAGAAAATTCCCTGTTGTCTTGAAGAAAGTTGTTCTTAGCCACCTTGAATTTAAAGAGGAAAACTCCAACAGCAGTCAATAAATAAGAAACACATTGGTTACTTAAAAATTCTCTCTTGGGTATTGTCCAAGAGACTCTAGGGACCTGGGGAAATAGAGTATTTTAAAAGAAACAAAAACATACTTCAAAGAAAAAGGTATTGAATTTCTTCATGAATGCTTTTATGTTTAGGCTCTGTTGAACTAGGGAATAGGGATTTAAACAGGCTGTATCTTCTTTTAATGGTGGATCTTTGTTGCATAGCCATCAAATGAAAAGAATTACAAGAAAACTGGATGTTCTATTTGATTCTAAAAAAAAAATGACTATAAAAAAGTAAAAGTAGATGGATGATGGGTAAAATCTTCTTTAGAAACTAAGTTCTCATTGAGAAATATATCAGATAAAATCAAGGTCCAAAGACAACCAGATACTATAGGTCCTGTAATTTAATTTGTTGTATTGAAAAAAGATTTGAAAAAATATACAAGATGTTGTGGTACCACTCAGGAAAATTAGAAGGCTTTATTCTTGACCCAGAAGAACATAGATTCAAGTGATGGGGATGGGATGAAAAATTTCCTTAAAAAAATCCTAATTTATTAACAATAATAATATCAGGCCAGGTGCAGTGGCTCATGCTTACAACCCCAACATTTGGAGAGGCCAAGATGGCAGGGTCTCTTGAGCCCAGGAGTTTGAGACCTACCTATGCAACATAGTGGGACCCCATAACTACAAAATAAAAGAAATCAAAAATTAGTGGGTTGTGGTGGTAGGCAACTGCAGTCTTAGCTACTCCGGAGGTGGAGGTGGGAGGATCACTTGAGTCCAGGAGAGGGGCTGCAGTGAGCTGTGATTGCACCACTGCACTCCAGCCTGGGCAGCAGGAAGATATTCTGTCTCTAAAACAACAACAAAAACCAATAGCAACATTAGAAAGAGTGAGGAAAAACATCTTCAGAATAGTCACACAAAAAAGTTATTGAGTATCTTTGATAATTATTTTATTGGACACAGAAGAAACATATCAATTATAGGAATGTTCTTATAGAAAACCTAAAAAATAGAAATATGGACACAGCCACTGTAAGCATTTTTAGCCTATTTTCTTTCATTCTCATTTCTGTGTTTGCATGAATGGAATATTAATATTACTCTTAAAAGATTGCTTACCCCAATCCTTTTTTTTTATCACATTATCCCCTACCACTGTTCAGTGAGCAGAGTTAGCTTTAAATACCCCTTGCCCTGAATATGAGGTTATATACAGCCTAAAAATTACTATATTAACTAAAGCACAAAATGGATTTTGAAACGTCTTATAAACCTAAGAACAAAGCTTTCTTTTGCAAGAACCAGCTTTGATGAGATAGAACAAGATTCCTATGTTTCAAAAAGTCAGAGCCTCAAAGACTTAAAGTATTTATAACATGAACTAAAGAAGATTTCTCTTAAGAGCACTTTTCTTTCTAAAATGATAGAAGCACGGCTAATTGGAGAGAGATGGGATGTTAGAGAGCTTTGTAATAGAGAAAACAAGGTTCTAGCACTAAAACTGTAGATGTGAGGGTAGTGGAGCCCAAGCAAAAGACTTTTTATGGTCAAATGGTGGAGACTGCAGGGTTATGAGAGTGTTGACATATAACCCAGTATCTATGTGCTGTGTGAGCCATGGCAAGTAAGTGTCTATGTAGAAAATCTCAGGCATGCCAGAATAGTACAGAAAAACAACTTCCTTACTCTCCTGTTAGAAAGAAATTAAAACATGCAGAGAGGATCAGCTAACCAGTAGAGGACTGATATTGTGACTAGGTCGACTCAGAGAACAAGAGTTTTGAGATCACAAGGCATAACAAGGCCGTGGACATAACCAGGAGATGCAGTGGATACGGTAAATACCAGAATCTGCTGAAAACCAGATCAGGGACATTTGCAGGAAAAGGGATAGTGAATTAAACACATGCTTATCTATTAAATCAGAGACATTAAGAAACCTCCCTAGGAACTCAGGTCTTTCGCAAAAGAAAAATAGAGAATGAGAATAGAGAGAATCTTGATTTAACTTAGTTGAAATAATAAATTGAACACGTTAATGACAAAGTTATTGTCAATTTTAATTTGAATTTTTTTTTCTTTGCTTCTCAGCTGAAATGGGACTTATGAACTAAATTGCTTTACATGTCAGTCAAATAAAAGTTTTCTGGCATTCTGATCATATAATTTATTTAATGATTTTATATTGATAGACATGTTGATTTTTTTTTTCTATTTTAAGTAATATGCTATAAACATTATATATATTAGTATGTCTCACTGATTATGTTACAATGACAAATTCCTGGTAGTATAATTACTGAATCAAGAAATCTGATTATTATTACATAGTTTAACTTTCACTTCTGAATTAACGTATCAATTCATTCTCCAATTAACATTGCCTAAGAATTTCTGTTTCCCTTGTTCTGACCAACACAGACAGTTAAAATTATTTAACAATTTGAAAGGCCAAGACATGACAGTTTTAATTTCATTTCTTTGATTGCTAGAATATGCCAAAGCCTCTAAAGACACTGAGAATACATTATAGATTTTCTAAAGTTTTATTCTGTTTCTTGAAGTAAAAGAAATACTATTAATCAGGGGGCATTAGTTTTGCTTCTTAGATTGGGTTCTGTTCGTGTCTAGGTTTGCCTGTTTGCTCATACTAAATAAGGGCGGTAAGGACTGGGTTCAGAAAAGAAGTTAAAATCAGTTAGCTCCAAGACTGTGGAGCCCCTGTTCAAATGTGTCCATGATAAGGAAGAAGAGAAAGTTAAGATTTGCTATAGTCTTAATTTGCCACATTGAATGGTCTGGTTGTCCGATGGAAGCAAGGAGGGAGCTTTAGCTTAATCTGCCTATCTAGGAAGGATCTTCATTACTGTTCTGAAGATTTTCTTTTCCATTTTTTGTTGCAGGAGAATGAAGTTAATGAAAGTAGTTTCCTTCTTTTCTAATTGGCATTTTGAGATATGGGAAGAGAGTTTAACAACACATGGACTCAAACTCCTGGTTGAGCAGTTGCGAATGTGTTAAGGCCTTTTCCTTCAGATGATTTTATAGTTTATATTTTCTTTAGCAATGAAAGAAAATATCTGTCCACACACTCACACATTCCAATGTATAATGTGATAGACAATCACTCTATGCCAATATTTTGTAAATTTGGATTTCATTTTATGAACGTGATTATTTCATATAATTTTTATTACTTATTTTCTTTTTGTATTTGCTAATCTAATGAAAGATATGATAATCCCCAAATATCAAACATTTATAATATTCCAATGATAAATTATTCTGAAACTTAGCAGCTTAACAGCAACAAAACTTTATTTCAGAGAGTTTCTGTACATAGGGAAGTTTATTTAGATGTTCTCGATCAGGTTCTCTCAAGAGGTATAATAAATATGTTGCCTAGAGGTAGTCTTCTGAAGGCTTGACTTGGACTGTGAGATGCACTTCCAAGATGGTTCACTCACATGACTGTTGGCCAGTATCCTTAGTAGCTATTGGTAGGAAGCATTAATTTCTTTCAATGAGGACTTCTCCATAGGCCTGTTTGTGCTGTTACAATGTTGGCTTGCTCCAAAGCAAGTAATTCAAGCTAATAAGACAGAGAAGCCCCAACGTCTTTTATAACCTAGCTTCAGATATTACATTCTGTCATTTCTACAATATCCTCTGGGTAACATATCAACCCTATTAATTGTGGAAGAGGACTGTAGAAAGATTTCAAAAGTCAGCATCTTGATCCCTCCCACATGGGTGCCATCGTTACCCCTCTTGAACCGTGATAACACACACCTGGCTGTCATGTTACACAGACACCTTCACCTTCACATGGGTTTCAACACCCCACAGTGTTCTACCTTTTAGTAAAGGGCTGTGCTCACCTTTATGAGCTGTGACTCTCAAATTCAGGCTTTCCCAGCTAAACACTCTCTTTACTGTAATAGATCTCTGGCTGTTCATTTTGGGCCATTGTATCAACAATTTTTTATAGTCCCTCAAAGAAGGCAAAAGGAAGGCTGGAAAGGGAAGATACATTTATTAATGGGAGGAATCCTAGTAGCATTTCCTAAAATATTAGGAATAAGACAAGGTGCTAAAAATTTATATTTCTGTCCAACAGTATGCTGAACTTTCTATTAATAGTAAAATAAAACAAATCAGTAGCATAAGGATTGAAAAACATGAGTCAACTATTATTATTGGAAAATGATATAGTTCTCTACCTAGAGAAGCAAAAAGAATTTATGAACAAATTATTAAGTATCATAATGGAGTTTAGCCAAATGGTGGGACATAATAGTACATCAGTGCATACAAATGCATTATTGTCTTTGTACCCACCATTGACAACAACAACAAAAGTAGAAAACAATAATTAAAAATATAACTTAAAATAGCAATAAATATGTAAGGTATCTTGAAATAAAAACTAAAAAACGTGGGTAAGACCAAATAGCAATTTAAAAATTATGTTAAATGTATTGAGATGCTTAAATAAATGAAATGACATGTCATGTGCATGGAAAAAAGACCCAATATCATAAATTTGTCTAGCTTTTCACTTTGACCTATAGTTTTGGTGTAACCCAATTAAAATCTTAAAAAGGAGTTTCATAAGTATTAATAAGATGTGAATTCTAAAATGTATATTATAGAGAAAAAAATCCTAACAATAGCGTAGTCAGCCTTGAAGAGGAAGGAAAGGTATGGGGAGAGGATAGTAGCTTTATCTGATAGCAAGGCTTTTTACAGAGATAATGTAAAAATAAAAATGTTTTGCACTTAATTTTTAGTTGAATTAATATGTTTTTGTGCTCTATAATCTGTTCTGTTGGTCCATATATCTGTCCATTGGACCTAATGCCATCTGTAAAAATAGGCAAAAGACAGAAACAGGTATGGCAGACAGATGCTAGTGTCACCTTGCCGTGGTCCCTGCCTCCTGGCTGTCCATGTATTTTTGTGATCCCTTCACCTTAAATGTGGGGAGTACCAGTAACTTGCTTCTAATGGATAGAATATGGCAAGGGTGATCAAATATCATTCCCAAGATTATGTTACATTACATAGGCTGTTTTCCTGGCAGACATGTGCTAGAGATACTTCTTACATGTGTGATGAAGTATACTAACATTTTGAGAAAATCTTCATGGCAAAGAACTGTCGGCTGTCTCTGGAAGCTAGGGATAACCTCTAGAAACTGAGAGTGTTTTCCAGATGACAGTTACCAAGAAGTTCCTGCCCTTAGTCCTACAGTCAAAGAAAAAGAAATCTGCCAATAACTTGGGGGAGTTTTGAAATATGTTCTTCTCCAGTTGAATGGCTAGGTAAAAATGCAACCTGAACATCAACTTGATTGTAGTCTAGTGAGACTCAAAGCAGAGCACCCAGTTAATCTATTCCTAGATTCTTGACCCACTTAAACTCTGAAATGATTGTGCTTTTGTTTACAACTACTAAGTTTGCGATCAGTTGTTATACAGCAATGGGTAACTGATAACAACATATAGTTCACAGAACTGGAAAGACATGTGGCCAAAACAAATATATATAATCTTATTACTCATCAGCAAAATGCAAATCAATACCACAATGAAATGCCTTTTGTCTATCCAATATACTGGAAAAAAAATCTAAAAGCTTGAAAATAACAAGAGCTGATGTAGTAGTGAATTAAATAAAACTCATTTCAACTTCTTTGGAAGTATAAATTGGTTCAACTGCTTCGCAAAACAGTTTGGAATTATCTTGGAAATATGATCAGCAGAATTGCTCTAGGGTGGGAGGATTAAGAGGCTGCCTGCAACAGGGAAGGAATGTGTATGTGAATGAAAATTCATGGTACTGCTCTCATTCTTGTACTGAGTGGTGATTGGCAAGTGTTCACTTCTTTATTATACTTTATAAATATCTTGTATGACATAAATATCCTTTTGAATGTTTTATATATTATGTGATTAAAAAGTAATGAAGAAAAAAGTAATAAAAAAGAAAGGTTAAACTATTTTAAAGATTTAAAGGGATAAATACATGGACAAACCTTGTTCTTGAAAATATAAAGACAAAACACTGACTTCCACTGTCATTGTGTATGTAGGGGGTGAGGGGAATGGAGAATGAGAAAGTAAATAAATTAGCAAAATTTTGATGAATCATAAATAATATTAAAAGCATTCTAATACCACTTTTTCAAGAGAAAAGATTGAAGATTTATATCATAAAATTAAATATTTAGAGTATATTCATCTCTTTTCACATAATATTCACTCTTTTATATTTAAAATTTAATTTTTTTTCCCCTAGACTTTTATTTTAGATTCAGTGGGTACATACGCAGGTTTGTTACCTGGGTTACCTGGGATGTTGAGGTTTTGGGTTTGATTAATCTCATCATTTGGGTCCTGGGCATAGTACATTTGCCCTGCTCCTTTCCTCCTCTCTCTAGAAGTTTCCAGCGTGCTATTGCTGCCATCTTTGTGTCCATGTGTACCAGTGTTTAGCTCCCACCTGTTAGTAAGAACACGTGGTATTTGGTTTTCTGTTCTTGTGTTAATTCACTCAGAATAATAGCTTCCAACTGCATCCATGTTGCTGTAAAGAAAATTATTTCTTTTTTTTTTTTTAATGGCTGTGTTGTATTCTGTGGTACATATGTCCCACACTTTCCTTATCCAGTCCACCGCTGCTGGTCACCTAGGCTGATGTCTTTGCTACTGTGAATAGTGCTGTGATGAACATGCAAGTCCATGTGTATTTTTGGCAGGACAATTTTTTTTTTTTTTTTATATATACCCAGTATTGGGATTGCTGGGTCAAATGGTAGCTCTGTTTTAAATACTTTAAGAAATCTCTAAACTGATTTCCACATGGCTGAACTAATTTCAATTCCCACCAACAGTGTATAAATCTTCCCTTTGTTCTGCAGCCTCGCCAGCAACTGTTGTTTTCGACTTTCTAATAAAAGCTATGTTGTTTTTGACTTTCTTGTAATAGTTATTCTGACTGGTTTGAGATGGTATCTCACTGTGGTTTTGATTTACATTTCTCTGATGATTACTGACGTGGAACAGTTTTCCAATATGTATGTTGCCTGCTTGTTGATCTTTTGAGACATGTCTGCTCCTGTCTTTTGCCCATTTTTTAAAAAAATGGGGATGATTTTCCTTGTTTAATTTTTCAGTTTTCTTAGATTCTGAATATTAAAACTTTGTCAGATGTATAGCTTGTAAATATAAATTTAATATCTGCTGAAGCTATTTAAAATGAAACGTTATATGCTAATATTCTTCATTTAGGAATAAATATTATGGCCTTCATTCAAAACCGGAAAAAATATTATACCCAAAATTCCTTTATTGTGTCATAGCTTATGGAAAATATATTAATTTGCTTTCCTCTTAGAGAAGAATGTTTAATGCTATTAATGAGTCAATGATATAAAGTTTAATGCTATCACTATTGAGTAATTACTAAAAAGATATATGGCATGACCAGAAATAAAGTATTAAATTAATTCCATCTTTTAGTTTTATTTTCTCTATATAATACATAATAATGACATCTCTCTAAACTCTAAAAGCCAATAACACACATAGTTTCTTAGATATTAGGCCATACTAAATTTAAATGGAGTCTTTGCTATATTAAGAATTTTAAAACCACATTTTTTTACTTGAAGTCAACTTCTCTGACCCAGCAACTCTATTTCCTTCCTTATTTTTTCCCAACAATTGAAATATGGTAACATTTCAATGAAATGTTTCCTAAATGAATAGCACAATTTTTTTGTTTGTCTATATTTTCCACAGGTCCCCAAATTTATACACACACACAAACACATATAAGTGTACATACATTTTTTCAATGTTTAAGGTGAAAAAATTGTTACCGTTGTCTACTTTAGTGGTCACATCTTATTTAAAATCACCTTATGGAAAAATGAACAACTACAGTATGTATACAACTATAGTATGTCTACAAATTTCCTGTAAGACGGTTTTAAATAAGACATGACTACGAAAGTAGGCAACCATAACAAAATTTTAACCTTAAAAATAAAAAGATAAACTAAAAGTGTCCTTGTGTAACTTCAAGATATGTTTGACTTTCAGGTGAAATCAAACACTTTTCTATAGTTTATTCCCATCTTTATATTGAGCTTATTTTAGCCTCAGTAGATCTATGATACACTGTTCTCAGCGGAATAAGAAACAAGTAACATGGACGGCTTAATAGAGAATTTGACTTTGAATTTATTTCCTATTTAAGCTCCAAGAAATTTTCACAAAGACTGAAATGTTTTGGACTATTTTTAAAAGAACAAACAGAATTCTCCCTGCTCATACACAATCTACAGGCCAAAAAAGCACTCTGACAGCTGAAAAAAAAAAAAAATTCCCTTTGAGATGGCACTGTGGAACCCCAAGTAGAGTACTTCCTCTAACATAATGTCATTGAACAGTTCGAAGTCCTTTGTTCTTTCTAAGCCTACTTTGAAAATGGAAAAGTTAAAGATGTCGATATAATATAATGGAATTCTGTGTGCACTGCTTTATGAGAACAGGATATTTCACGATTGTAGGAATCCATGAAACTTTGCTATTGTAGGTCCATCCTTTTCTTTGAGTTTGAACATAGAACTAGGTTACTTTTTCTTCTTCATGTATTTACAAATTCATTATCAATTCTCTTTATGATGATAACATTTCATTTTCATTTAATGTCTCCTTCAAGATAGTTATAACTTCTGAGAATCAGATAACCATAGTAGCCTTTTTTATTATACAACAAAAGGAAATTGATTAAATAGGAAATTTATTTGTTCTAAAATATGTTTTTCACGTTTTAGCAGGTAACGAAAGAGCAGTTGTTTCAATGATGTTTACCTCCAGAAGGATATGATAATATCATTATTAAAGTGTTTACTAAATAAATATTTGTTTATGATCTGGTTGCTTTTGCAAAGGAAGAAAATCTTCCTATGGAAAGTCATAAAATAATACTTTTTTAAACCATTTTTCAAATATAACATTTAGCAGACACTGTGCAGAATACAACACAAAAACTTTTCATAGATATTTCAGGTGGCAATTGAACCATGGTTGCAGTCAGTGTGTAATATCTGACTGGAAATATAATGAGAAAAATGTTCTCTTAAACACCCCGCTATATTTCTCCAATCCAAGTACGAAAAAAATTTATTTCATAAATTACCTGAAATAGTACAGCTAATTATATTAATTTTCTTCTTCTTTTAAAGGATTTTACTTTATTATTTTAATAGTCTTGATTTTCAACAACATAATATTAAGAAAAAGAACAGCTTACAGCCATTTCTAAGTTTGATTTTACACTTAAATCCCTGGAAAATGTACTTCTACACAAGGGAATAGTTCAACCGAGGCTTGGTATGTGTAACTAAAAAAGTAATTTTCATTTGAGATTTACATATTATATTGTGATTTTTTAGAAAGTGATTATACAAAAATATACTCCAACAGGCTTTACAGCAAACTCTATTTTTTTTTCCTGTTCAGTAGTCCAACACATTTGAACAATGACTACTGAAATAAAACCAATACTTAAAGTATAATAGATATGTGTACCTGTTTGGTGTTGCTTGAAGACTTATAATATTAATTTTTAAAAAAAGCTGGATGAGAAGCAACATGATTAACTGGTAATGATTTAATATCACATGTTATTTACCATTTTAAATAATGAATATTCTAATATTAAGGATAGAGATACAGTGTCCTTTACAGGCTGAAGTTATTTTTAAAAGTAGTATCCACAGCTTGAGACAATATGCATTGATTCTATAGATATAACATGTCACTGTTTGAATATTAAATTAAATATTAATTAGGCCAAGCAATAGTATAGTTCAGTTTAAATCCTATCTTCTTTGGCGGTAGACATAAGTAAACTAAGATGAAAGATAAAAGGTCTTTCTGGATCAAGAGTCATTTATAATGACACAAAAATAGTGGGAATCTGATATAGGCTATGGTCTGACAGCAGGTAGTAATTTATTTGTTTTGTTTCGTTTGTTGACCCTATTCCTTATGAACTGTATTACCTTTCAACTCTCAGTTGTGTTGTAATTCTGAAATCTCAGTGTATATTTGTTCCCTTAGTTCAAGTTATCTTCAAATTCTCCTTAATCATATGACCGTTTTGAAGCTTTTTTGGACGTGATTAGTCTCATTTTTCAAAGCATTAGATTGCCATTCATATTTGATGTTAACCACATCATCTGGAGTTTAAATGGTGGCTGGATTATTTTGATCTCATTTTGCATATTAACCAAGCATACAGATATATATTCCATATAACTGATCTGGTAAAGAATATTTAAAGGTAATTATAATTCACCTGTAAATTATTGTTGGTAAAGTTGGATGCAGCATAAAGCATGACAAAACAGAAACACTCCTGGGGTTCTATGTATACCTTATTTAATACACTGAAAATGCTAGCACCTATAATTGAAGGCCTGAGTGATAACATTAAATTACTTCTAATTAGTCATTTAAAAGTTAATTGACTACTTTCATAAGAATAAGAAAGGAAAAGAGATATTGCATTCTCCAAGCATTTTTCAAAAACTTAATGAGGCAATAAAAACTATGTAAAGCACGTAATCACTTGTTAATCGATCTGTTATTAGGATCATATTAGACCTAGGATAATATATTTGCTTTCAGATTTCTTTAAAATGGACAAAGTGGTCACACCCTTCCTGAAAAATCTTTAGTCTGTTGCTTAGGTAACCACTTATCCATTTATTACAATAGAGTGGTTGACAGGTCATTAGTGAAATAAACATAAGGTCTCTATGAACTCATACCTGTCTCCATGTACTAAATATCTTGTGATGTGAGAATACATCACATCTCTCAATAGGCATTATTCCAAAGTGTTTGATGAGAAGAATGTTATGCTGGGGAAAATAAATGCAAAGAAAAATTACCACCCTGTGAGAATTAATTTGCTTTGATTTCATTTGCTAATTTCTAGACATATTCAGCAGTTTTCCTTAGTGAAGGCTACTTGTGAGTTTGCTAGAAGAATAAATGGATTAATTCACATTTCAACATTACTTTGTTGGCATCCTTCAAACATGAAAACTATTAGAATTCATTATAGTGTTTCTACCTCTCCCCTACCCCACTTTCATATTTTAGCCCTAATTATCTCTTTGAGCAAGAGTATGTTTTCAGATATTTCAATTGTAATAGATTCATCATCATCTACACACCAATATCATTGTTCTTTAATTTGGGAGGAGGTTCTTTCTTCTCTGTACTAAACTTGAAATCTGAAGTGTCTTTTTGTGATGTGAATTGTGTCTTCTCCTTTTATAAAGTTTTCAAAAATATTTTCTCCATGATTTTGAAGTAAAACAAAACAAAGCAACAAAACCTTTTAGTATATTGTAAAGCTTGAAAGACCTATAATATCTGACCTGTCTAAATCAGGCATGCTATGTCTTTTCCATACTAACAAACAAGAGCATATTAATCATGTAGTAAACCAATAAAGATGAATACCTGATTAACTCCATGGCCAAAATTTATTACAACAGAAGCAGTTTTTCTCACAGCTTAAATTAGAGCTTGTAGATGATATGGGTAGTCAATAAATCACTCTGCTTCTGATAAGGTGGGTTCAAAAACTTGTTTTAGACAATCTGATTCACGGCAATAACAGTTCTGTTATCCAGTGCTGAGTGGTGATGAGACCCAGATTTGTAACTTACACATTAATCTGTAATTATACTAGCTATATTTAATTAAAATTGAAATAAGTCAATCAGAATTATATATTTATATTTTACTTCCTGTGGGCAAACTAGTTACATCTTTAGTAGAGATGGGGGTTTCACCATGTTGACCAAGCTGGTCTTAAACTCCTGACATGTGATCCTCCTGCCTTGGCCCTCCAAAGTGCTGGGATTACAGGTATGAGCCACTGCGCCTGGCCCAATTTTTCTGAAAATTTAACACTGTTCTTTAAAAAGTCTATTAGCTGGGCATGGTAGCACAAGCCTGTTTCCTAGCTACTCAGGGGACTGAGGTGAGAGGGTCACTTGAGCCCAGCAGTTGGAGGCTGCAGTGAGCTGTGATTGCACCACTGCACTCCATCCTGGGCAAAAGAGCAAGACCTTGTCTCCAAGAAAGTGAAAATAAAAGATAAAAAAATCTATTACTACAGGAAGGAATTTAAAAGGCATGAAGAACATGAGCCCAGCTATCATAAAATTACTATGTCAAATTATTATAACAATTTTATTTATTTATTTATTGAGACAGGTTTTCACTCTGTTACCCAGTCTGGAGTGCAGTGTTGTGATGATGGCCCACTGCAGCCTGGACTTCCCAGGCTCAAGTGATTCTCCCACCTCAGCATCCCAAGTAGCTGGGACTACAAGCATGTGCCACCACATCTGGCTAATTTATTTTTTATTTTGCCAAGATAGGGGTCTGGCCAAGTTGCCCAGGCTGCACTGGAACCCCTGGGCTTCAACAGTCCTCCTGCCTTGGCCTCCCAAAGTGCTGGGATCATAGGCGCGAGCCACTGCACCGCCCTTTAAAATTCTAAAAGCTGGCCAGGTGTGGTGGCTCACTGCGATAATTCCAGCACTTTGAGAGGCAGACGCCTAGATCTGATTGGGTTTTGTCACTCATTGTTTTATTAAAGCCTAGGATTGTCAGTGTGTCAAACTGAATATGCAGTGCTGAAGTATTTTATAAGAGGCATCATAAAATATCAGGTACCAGTCATTTGGCATAATTATTTTTCCATGTTTCTATAACTTTGCTTATTTTTATTTTCTCTTCTGGTAGATTCTCTTCTACATCCTTTTTCATAAAGATGTTTCTTAGTTTAAAATACAAAGCTATTTTTTATTGCTTTTCTGGACATTTATCGTTGTATTCCCTTGTGGAAAAGTGAAAAAAAAAAAAAAAACACACACACACACACACAATTTCTCACTAGTTGTATTTATAAACTTTTTTTCCAGTTTATTATGATTGATTTTGTGCTGCTGTGCTACTTTTATGACTGTCCTCAAGGTCAAAAACAACCACCAATTTCCCATCTAACCTATCTCCAACAACCTACAATCAAAGTATTTTGCTTGATACTTTTTATTGCAAGTCCTCTTTTTGTGCTTGCATATCATTTTTTTAATGCCTATTGATCTATGTATCATCAGGTCACTAGGTTATTTGTGGTGTGATATAACCTTTGTGGGTTTTGGTAGTGCCTATCTTATTAGGTTATATATTTTTTCCTGTTTAAACTTTTTAAAGTTGAAAAAAAAATTTTCTAACAGTTTGACAATGACTAAAATTCAAAAGGAAATTATGCAATTTGTACTTCTTATGCGTATTTATGTTTAATATATATTTTTAAAGTTTTTAATTTACTGATTTGGAGGATGTTATAGTAGAGGTAACTAATGGTTAATAATTTATGGATATTAGTGCAATTTGTTGTGAATTTTAATGTTCTGCACTTAGTAATACTTTATTTTTAACCTTCAAAAAAAATCCCTTACGGTACATATATATAGCTAGATAGAAGAAATACATTCAATTTTTGATAGCAGAATAGAATGACTGTAAAAATATATTATACTCAGGTAATAGACTCCCTAAATACTCAGACCTGATCACTGTGCATTTTATATGCACATAGCAAAATTTCTCATGTACCCCATAAATCTGTACAAATAATAATTAAAAAAAACTCCATTTGGCTGGGTATGGTGGCTCATGCCTATAATCCCAGCACTTTGCGGGGGTCATTACAGGCAGATCACTTGAGGTCAGGAGTTTGAGATCAGCCTGGCCAACATGATGAAACCACTGTCTCTACTAAAAATACAAAAATTATCCTGGAGTGGTGGTTCCCGCCTGTAATGACAGCTACTCAAAAGGCTAGCTGCCTTTTGAAGCAGAAGAATTGCTTGATCCTGGGAGGCAGAGGTTGCAGTGAGCAGAGATCGTGCCATTGCACTCCAGCCTGAGTGACAGAGTGAGACTGTCTCAAAAACAAATAAAAAATAAATAAAAATAAAAGTTCCATTCAAAGATGTTTTAAAGTTACAAGCTTGAAGTTTTAATATATGAATGATTTTCAGATATTTCCTCTTCTTGTGATAGAGGATTAGATAACTAGGACAAAATCCACTTTGAGAATAATTAGAAAATTGGACAAAATATATATTAAAACAATTCATTTGAAGGCATATTAGTTATATCTTGCTGTACAGAAAACTAATCAAAACTTAATGGCTTAAAATGATATCAATGTATTTAACTCACAATTCTATAGGCTTAGAATTTGGGGAATCACACTGGTATGAGCTACGTTTGGTTGATCATAGCTGAACTCACAGACCTGCCAGCTCATGTGCTGACTGGAGCTGCGTGGCTGATGGTTGCCTCAACTGGAATGTCTGAGATGACTGGAATTTCTCTGGGCAGGGTTTTTCATCCTCCAGCAGGCTAGCCTGAGCTTGTTCCTAAATTGATGGCTTTATTTCCTCAATGTATACTAACCACATAATCCTACTCTTTCAAACTCAAGCACACGACTGAAATCTTTCTTATTAAAGCAGTCAGTGTTTCCTGAAATACAAGAACTACTTTTTTAAAATTGTGTTTCCTGTTTAACCTCCCTGCTACACTGTCACTGCTGACACTTAGTTTGTTCCATGCTGGTGTCTACCTGTATCCTACTCATTAGTTCCTCATGTATTATTCTATTTAATAGACATTTTCTGCAATTTTCCTTTTTTATTTCATTTTTCGTGACATTCATTTGTTGCTGGCTCTCATTCGTTCTATATCAACTAATGCCTAAATCTGCAATTCTGCTTTTCCTTTTTCTCCTTATATCTGGACTAATATTTCTAATTATCAGATGGGCATTTCCAGCTATCTCTTTAGCATCATAAACTCAATACCCCCAAACATGAATATATCATATCCTTCTATTTATTTGTTCTTTCTCTTGAAGGCCATATTTAATTAATGAAACAAAAATAATTACCCAGGTGTGAAACGTGAAATTAAGCTTGCTTTCTCCTTTCTCTTTTTCTGCAAGTCCAAATGAAACTTCCTCGGAAATGCCATTCTAATGATTTCTCTTGGTTTTCACTTTCCGTAGTGAAGTTTGGTTGTTTGTGGTTTCTTTGCCTACCTTCCACTTTTCTTTCTTATGAAAGTATATTCCAAATGTGATTGAAGAAACTGTTTTGTGTAGAATTATGGCAGTACTTTTTCTCTATTCATAGATATTAATTGTAAGTCTGGAATTCCCTACTTTGGGCCACAATAACTAATTTCATAAGGATATGTGCAAATTTAGACCAAAGAGAATTAATCCCAAACTTAGAAGTTGAAAGTAAACTTTGAATATATTTTATTTCCTGTGAACCACTTGAGAGTAAATTGTTGGCTAAATGCTTCTTCATTCTCTAAATTTATAGCAATTCCTAAAAACAGCATTCTCCTATATAGCAACAATACAACTATCAATATTAGGAGGTTGACATCAATTTACTAATACCATTTGTATTAATTTCCTATTGTTTCTGTACAAATTACACACATTTATTTTGTTACAGTTCTGTAAATCAGAAATCCAAATAGCTCTCACTAGGCTAAAATCAAGGTATTGGAAGGCAGGGCTGCATTCTTTCTAGATAATCTAGGACAAAAAAAAAAAAATCTTTTCTTTTTTTTTTTCAGCTTCTAGAGTCTGCTTTCATTTCTTGGTCCACAGTCTTCTCCTTCCATCCTCAAAGCTAGTAGCTTAGCGTCTTCAAATCTCTGAGTGTAATTCTCTCTCTTTTTATTATAAAGGTTTTTATGATTACATTTGGTACACCAGGTTCTCCAGACTAATCTCTCTATCTCAACATCTTTAATTTAATCACATCTGCAAAGTTTCTTTTGTCATGTAAAGTAACATTCACAGGTTCTGGGGATTAGAATATGTAAATGCTTTAAGGACCACTTTCTGCCTACCACACCACCTAATCTTCAGTACCCATTAAAGTTTTGCCAATAGTCCCACCAAATACAATATTTATAGAAACATAATAAATTTTAAATAATGTATTTTATTCAGGCTTTGTCTAATATATCCTCAATATGCAATGCACTTCACTTTACCTCCTATCAGGAGGTCAACAAATTTTAATTTGTCACATTTCTAATAATATTAACCTTATTCAGTTAATTAAAGTAGTGTCTACTAAGCTTCCTTACTTTACACATACACATTTTCCTTTTGGTATTAGTCAGCATTCTATATGGAGATAATGTTGAGACTATATGAATATCCCATTCCCTCATCAAATTTTTGATTTACTAATTTCTTTATCTGAATATCGATACATGATAAAGACTTACTTCCTATTTTATTCACTGGGTTATATCCTCTTACTATCATTTATTTTATACTCACATTATCTCTGTTTTACACAGTGAAAATCCCTTTAAACTAACTACTAATTTGCATTTTTTAAAAAAATTTACTTTAATTTCCAGAATACACGTGCAGAATGTGCAGGTTTGTTACATAGGAACACGTGTGCCATGGTGGTCTGCTGCACCTATTGACCCATCCTTCAAATTCTTTCCCCACACATCCCAACCCCCAACAGGCCCCGGTATGTGTCGTTCCCCTCCCTGTGTCCATGTGTTCTCATCGTTCAACTTCCTCTTGAGTGAGAACATGCAATGTTTGGTTTTCTGTTCCTGCGTTAATTTGCTGAGGTTGATGGCTTCCAGCTTCATCCATGCCCCACAAAGGAAGTGATCTCATTCCTTTTGATGGCTGTGTACTATTCCATAGCATATACGTACCACATTTTCTTTATCTGATCTATCACTGAAAGGCATTTGGGTTGGTTCCATGACTTTTCAATGGTAAATAGTGTTGCAATAAACATACATGTGCATGTGTCTTTAGAAGAATGATTTATATTCCTTTGGATATATAAATCCAAATGATGAGAAGCCTGGGTCAAATGGTATTTCTGGTTATAGATCCCTGAGGAATTGCCATATTGTCCCCCACAATGGTTGAACTAATTTGCATTCCCACCACAGTGTAAAAGCATTCCTATTTCTCCACGGCACCACCAGCATCTATTGTTTCTTGACTTTTAAATAATCTCCATTCTGACTGTCATGAGACAGTATCATGTTGTGGTTTTGATTTGCATGTCTCTAATGTTCAGTGATATTGAGCTTTCTTTCACATATCTGTTGGCTCCATAAATGCCATCTTTTGAAAATGTATCTGTTCATATTTTTTGTCCACTTTTTGATGTTTCTTTTTCTCTTGTAAATTTGTTCAAGTTCCTTGTAGATTCTGGATATTAGACCTTTGTCAGATGGGTAGATTGCAAAAAGCTTTTCTGCATCTATTGAGATAATCATGTGGGTTTTGCCTTTTGATTCCATTTATTGATTTGTGTATGTTGAAGCAGGCTGGCATCTTAGGGATGAAGTCAACTCGATTGTGGTGGATAAGATGTTTTATGTGCCACTGGATTTGATTTGCCAGTATTTAATTGAGGGTTTTTGCATCTATGTTCATCAGGGATATTGGCCTGAAGTTTTCTTTTTCTGTTGTGCCTCTGCCCAGTTTTGGTATCAGGATGATGCTAGCTTCATAAAATGAGTTAGGGAGGGGCAGGAACCTGATGCCAGTAGGATCACTCCTGTATAAGGTGTCTGACAACCCGTGTTGGAGGCTCTCACCCAGTTGGATGACACAGGCAACAGGACCCATTTAATGAAGCAGGTTTAGTGTTTCTTGGTGGAGTGGGTGTATTTTGCTGGGGGAAACTCACTCATCTGGGCTGCCCGGATTCCTCAAAGCTACCAGGAGGAAAGGCTAAGTCTGCTGGTCTGCAGAGACTGTGGTCACCTCCACCCCAGGGGCTCACACCCAGAGAGACCTGAGTTCTGTCCCTGAACCTCTGGCTGGAGTTGTTGGAGTTCTGCAGGGAAGACCCTCTCAGTAAGGAAGGATGTGTCATGGTCAGGCCTGAAGAGGTGCTCGCTCTGCGGTGCCACAGACGGTTTGTTGGGCTATGTGGGCAATCTCTTGGAGACCAAGCCATTCAGCTTCCTTGGCTCCAGCAGGGGAAAAGCATGACCTGGAGCTAGAGACCGATAATGCTCTTCCCCTGCCCAGGGAGCTTAGTGCTGGCTGATGCCTCTCCCACAAGGAGCTCATAGGGTTTAGGCAGTAGGCAGCCACAGCTATGGTCCTGGTTACCGCTCCCCATGGGGAGCTTGCAGGCTTAGGCGAATTTCAGCTGAGAGGCTGTTGAAAATCTGCACAGCTCCGGGATTGGGACCCTAGGCCCCAGTGGCTAGCGGGATTTTCAGATCTGTGGGTTGCATGGTTCTGTGGAAAAAGCACGGTTTCCCCAGCTGGGTAGCATGCTCACTGGCTGCCTCCTTGGCTGAGGGGAGCGGGGGGCAGAGTCTCCCCTGCTCCATGTGGCTCTCAGGTGGGTGATGCACCATTTGCTCTTTTTTCCTCTCTGTGGATCACATCAGCCACCTGGTCAGTTCTCATGAGAGAACCTGTATATGCTGGTTGCTGGTGAAGGATTCACATGCTAATCATGGTTCTTTTCAATGGGAGCTTCTGATCTCCCCTGTTTCTGGTTGGCCATCTTGGCCCTGTCCACAGGAGTTCTTTATATAGCCCAGAGACATGTCCCTTTCTAGGTATGCTTTGCAAACAGTTTCCCCTAATCTGTAGTTTGTTTTCTTAACTGTATTTTTCAAAGAGCAAAGGTTTTTAATTTTGATAAAGTATAATTTATAATTTTCCCCTTATATGGCTTATGCTCTTTGTGTTCTATTTTAAAAATTATTGACTAATTCAATGGCACAGATATTTTTTTCTTGCTTTTCCAAACATTTTATTGTTTTAGCTTTTACATTAGTATACAGAATATATTTTGTAGTGATTTATGCATGTAGTGTGAAATAACAAATGAGGTTTATTTCCCACATAAACATGTGGGTGTTCCATCTCCATTTGTTGAAAGACTAATCTTTCCTCCATTGAATTATTTGGCAACTTGACCATATAAGTAACAGTCTATTTATTAATTTTATTCTGTTCCATTGATCTCTAGATCTATTAAAGTATCTTGATTATAGCAGTATAAGTTATTCAGCTATACTTTTACTTTTTGTTTTGCCAAGTTCTTTTTCTTTCTGTGTGAATTCTAGAATAGGCTTGTCAATTTCTTGAGAGAAGATTGAGACATTTTATTCCCCATTTTATAGGGGTCATAAATCTGGTATAATGTATGCCTGGACCTATTGCTGACACCTTGTAATTATATGGAGTTTAAGAGTAAAGCAGACACTGAGTAGCATAGAAACAGGAAGATAAATTGGATTGAAGTGACAGCTTTTGAGCCTAGCAGCTTTTTGGTTTTCAGTTATATGATAGGATAAATTCTATTTTTTTGAATAAATCAATCTAATTTGTTTTAATTTGTTTTGCTCTCTTACAAGTAAAAGTCTTAAATTTCACACAATAATTATAGTTCAGACTTTTCTTTTTATTATGCTTTAAGTTCTGGGGTACATGTGCAGATTATGCAGGATTGTTACATAGGTATACACATATCATGATGGTTTGCTGCAACCATTCCCCCATCATCTACATTAGGTATTTCTCCTAATGTTATCCCTCCCAATCCTCCTACTGCCTGCTACCCCTCTCCTAGCCCCCACACCCCCAACAGGCCCCCATGTGTGATGTTCCACTCCCCGTGTCTATGTGTTCTCATTGTTCAACATCCACTTATGAGTGAAAACATGCAGTGTTTGGTTTTCTGTTCTTGTGTCACTTTGCTGAGAATGATGGTTTCCAGCTTCATCTATGTCTCTGTAAAGGACATGAACTCATCTTTTTTTATGGCTGCATAGTATTCCATGGTGTATATGTGCCACATTTTCTTTATACAGTCTATCATTGATGGGCATTTGGATTGGTTCCATGTCTTTACTATTGTAAACAGTGCCACAATGAACATACTTGTACGTGTGTCTTTATAACAGAACAATTTGTTCTGAAAAAAAAAAAGAAATCTCTTCCTGGGCTGTGGTCCCCCATGCAAATTTATTTTCACAGCCATGAGCTCAGATAATGTTAATAAACTTCTCAACACCTATCTTAAAAATCCCAAATTTTTGATCATGGGATTTAAGGCTGTCCATTATTGGAGCTTGTTGTAAATTGTAAGTGCATCCTTTATAATCCTCTAGCTCACCTCATACAATGTTTTATTCCATCATAATTTCTCATTTTATCTACAACACACCCTGTAAAATCTCTCCTCTGAAACTCTTTTTTGAAATTTTTGCTGCTGCTTCAAAATTTAGGAGCTTATTCCATCTGTCTTCGACAGTTGAAATCTTAGATGTAGTACATGTTCATAATCTGCACATGTGTTACTAGATGGTACAGTTAGAATGTCCCTCCATCGTCCACCTTTGAGGTGACTAGAGGACTTTCTGCATCTGTGATAACAGTTATCACAATTTGTGGACCTGTTCCTATAGCTATAGAAGTTCTTTAATTCAGGACTTTATAAAGATGGTAAGAAGGTAAAACGAAATGAACTTATACCATGTTGTTTTCGGCCTATCTCTCTGTCTCTCTAAAATGTGAAATTTCTAAAGAACAAGGACCACCTTTGTGTCCTCCAAAGCACCTGGAAAAATGCTTTATGCAAAGTATTGGTTAAATCAATTCTAAAATACAACTAATAGCAGTGTCTTCTTAATTTTTAAAATTTTATTATAAACTAAAAATTTATAATTGTTTATATTTATATGGTACAAGTTGATGTTAAGATTTATTAATATAATGTGAAATTAAATTGAGCTAATTAACAAACCCAAAGCCTCAATAACAGCACCAATAACAACTTTGAAGCTTCAAATACGACTGATACTTGCAGCCCTGCTTCTTTGTAGTTCCCATGAAGTTAGGAATTTGGGGGTCTATTTTAGCTACTATAGGCCTGTTAGTTTTGAAGAGAAACTTTGTTACTATTTCCAGTCTTTTTGTTTTAAAGCATATACATTATTTTTGGTTTCTCTCTTTTAGGATCATAGGGACTGACAAGTATACATTCTAAGGAAACAAAAGGTACTTAAATTGTAAGCCATTTGCATTGTTTATAAATACGTTTAGACACATTAATACACCTCTATACATTCACTAACAAGATATGTTTTTAGAATGACATTACAAAAATAAAAATACTGTTTGAAAATTTACTGTATGTTATACCCAGACCAGGAGTTTTCAATCAGTCTTGAAAGCTGTCTATTTTTTTCACCTCTTCATTTTAGTATAAGAAGTTGGATGGCAGTGACCAGTAAAGGCCTACTGAGTCCATAATACCTGTGGGCCGATTTCTGTAAGTATGGAAGTTCTTTAATTCATAACTTTATAAAGATAGCAAGTAGGTAAATTGAAATAGAATGTATACCATGTACTGAGACTACAGAAGATACGCTACACAGAGTTTACCTGATAAGCACTAATATATAAAATGCAACCTGCACAATCGCTATAGTATAATTTTTCTATTTTATTTCTGATACTCTGTATTAAAGAAGAGGTGAATATTCTAAGCCTGCTGTGGCCAAGGTAAGTGTGTATGTTTTCCGTTTTCTGTTCTTCTATTGTCACTGAAGTTGTGGCATGTCAGAACTGGCTTGTATAGCTCCCAAGGGACAAATGTTCAATGTTCAGGAATTTTACATGTCAGTTGTTAAAACATTGGTAGCTTGAAATTGGCCCTAGTGTAAGTATTCACACAATGAATGTTGGCAAATGCTACAAATTAGCTATCTTGTCTAGTGCTTCACCCAGGAAACTGGTTTATCAATATTCCACTGACCGTAATAGTTATGGGTACTCTTATTTTTATTTCATGCTGTTGTTGTTACAGACTAGTCTAAGCACTAGCTTACCTTGAAGCTCTTGCCGTTTTTCAGTGTAATTATCCTCTTAGGTACAAGGTTGCTCCAAAATACTGAGTGTCCAAGAAGCCCCCACTTGCTTATGTGTGACCTCAAGAAGTTGTAAGTTGCTACCCAACTGGTATTAAACAAAGTCTGGCAGGTCTGATATGCTTTGTTAACCAAGGACATGTTAGTTTGAACAGCATTATCTAACTGAAGCTGATTCAGACTAAGTTTTCTGAGGCTTTGGCAAAACAGCAATTTTTCTGACAGTGGTCCTTCTCAGGACTCTTGCTATAAATTAATGATTTATGTTCTTTATTTGACCCACCTTGCCTTCATCCTCATCCAAACTTTTTTCTCTTCTTACAACTTTGAACGAGAGACAAAATGTTCTTCTCTTATATTTGTAATTGCGGAACAGCTCATAATGTCATTGAATGTTCTTTCTAATATTTAGCCCTTTCCCAATGCAGTTTGCTGAATGTTACTTACCCGAGAATTATCTCTCTAAACCTGCAACACAGATTTCAAGTTCCAGCTTTCCCAGTATCTCACCCATCAGTGTTTAGCTACCATTTCACTAAAACTTACTGATAGTGAGATAAAGCACATAGGGTAATTGGAACTGGGAGTCTGGAATAGTTAGGTCTCGTGGTCTTCACCGTGGGCCAGGGTCCTCCCACCACCTCAGCCTTTGGGTTCAGAAAGAACTGTCAGAGAGAACCCTTGTTCTTAGTTATGGGAAGGGGTGAGAGACCTAACCTTTAAAACCACTCTGACCTCCTCCTCAACCCTAGCCATACTGTGGTGGAGAGCATGGGTCACTGCTGACTGGGCTTGGGTGAAATGGCCCATTTAATTCAGCAGTCCCCAATCTTTTTGGCACCAGGGACTGGCTTCCTGGAAGACAATTTTTCCATGGACTGGGTTGGGGGATGGTTTCAGGATGATTCAATTACATTATGTTTATTGTGCACTTTATTTCAATTATTAATTCATTGTAATATATAATGAAATAATTACATAACTCACCATAATGAAGAATCAGTGGGAGCCTTGAGGTCATTTTCCTGCAACTAGACGGTCCTATCCAGAAGTGACAGAACACAATGACAGAGCATCAACCAATATTAGATTCTCATAAGGAGCACACAACCTAGATCCCTCACATGCCCAGTTCACAACAGGGTTCATGCTTCTGTGAGAATCTAATGCTGCTGCTTCTGACAGGAGACGGAGCTCAGGTGGTAAAGCCAGTGATGGGGAGCAGCTATAAACACAAACGAAGCTTCACTTGCTTGCCCACTGCTCACCTCCGTGGCCTGGGGGTTGGGGACTCCTGGTTTAATTGACGTTTACATGATACTCCTGCTTTCAGGGAATTGGGTAACCCGTGTCTTCCTTCTTGCCCAGCATGGGGGTCTGAGACAGGGAGGTCACATATTTGGAGGGCATTGATTATCTCTCCGGGTAGTACTGAGTTTAAGTTAGTCTTGTTACCCCTTTTAAAGAGAGAGAATCTTCATCTGTCTGCTTTTCCACCAGAAGGATAGAGATATCATGTTCTCAGATTTTATAAGCCTGTACACATCTGTGAAGTCTGAGAATAACAAGGAAAGTTATTGGAGAGAACATAACAGAGAGTGAGCTCTGCTTTCCCGTTTGCTCATTGCTTCTTGGACATTCCCCTTCTTCATTATCATTTTACATATATTTGTATATATGGGAGCTTTCGTTTTAAAGCTAGAACAGGAGAAAGAAATTTGGATGGCATGGAGAAAGTAGATAGACTGGATTAAAAAATGGAAAGAATGATATTTTGTCTAATATTGTCTGACCCTTTGAAATGGGTATGAACTTCTCTAGTTAACATATGAGAACAGGAAATGGATGGATCTTTATTTCATGAGAGCCTTAGACTAAATCTTACAAAGACAATTGCTGACAAAGACAAACTCTTTCTTACAGCCTTAGAGAGACTCTGGATTGTTGAGGAGGCAGCAAATCATAAGGACCTATTAGAGATAATTTATCTGACTGCATGATATTAAGGAGGTCATGTGAAAATGGCTTCAGCATGGCGTAGAGGATGTAACATATATCAGGAGACATGAATCCTGAACCCATATATACTCATATTTTTAACTTACAATTCAGAAAACTTAACTTTCTGAATGAGAAACCTGTACTTTCCTTTTTCTCACCTTCCCACTGAGATTTTCTCAGCCCTCAGAGTCTGCTTAAAAGGCCTAGTGACTATAGTGGTTAATCCTAAAAAATGTTTTTTTAAAATGGAAAATTGTGTTTACATAAAAAATCAATCATGCTATTTAAAACTTAATTATATTCAGTACAAATATATTTTTAAAAATCTGGAAAGAGTAAAATTTTCCAATTAGAAGTGCTTATATGTTTGGGAATATGGGTGAAAACATAATGATTAAGATAAATGAATCTAAGATTCATACCCTTTTCTTGCAGAATTCTTACTGACTTCTTCAGTAGAGCTCTGATTCATGCTTCTTTACTCCCAGAAGACAGAAAGACATTTTAAAGAACATTATTGTAGGGCAGAAGGTTTTTTTTTTCTATAGCTAGAGGGGTTATATTGTAAATTAAAATGGATCTCTTTTTAGTAGATTTTACATGCCGTTATCATCCTTTACAAACTCAGCACCTGGAGACAGATGTACAAATATATTAAATTAGAAGATTATCAGTTTAATAAAAAATTTCCACCAAGTTATTTATAGTGGCTGCTGTGGTATATCACTCAGAACCTTCTTCAGATATCATTTCCCCAACTGTCAAAAGAGTTGTCAGGGACTGCTTATAACTAACTCCATCCCCAAGGAATGCTCTCAGCCAAGGGGATTTGCCTCCCCCATATTTATGCTCTCTTCCCTGGGGTAGCTCATGTATATTTACTGACTCATGTTGGTAATCAAATGCTTGGTTCCCTTGTGTTTTCTGGAGACAGCTATGAACCACTGCAGTCTTTCTAGTCTCCATAGAATTGGCTAAGGCTTTTGTTACAACCGCTTTGCAGTTCTGTTTCTTTCTCTCTTCATTCCTGATGACCTTACTCCTGTACAGGTGTTAATCTCAAGCAAATGAGAATTCTTTCTTTCAAATCTGTGTTTAAGATTCTGCTCACAGGAAATGAAATCTGACCTAAGATAGTTGGTACAAGAAATTGTTTGGTCCAAGGAAACAGATTCTAAAAGAGATTTGGGAACTTGGTCATGTCTGTCCCATTATGGGTGGTAGATGAAGTGCTGACATTCCCCGGTGTGTTGTAGCAGGGAAGTTGTTAAAATGTTAACTAGTGGTAACCAGGATACCACATCAGTAGAAGAGAATGCCCTGAAAAATGCAATAACTCAGATATTTGAGAGGCTCAGGGAAAAAAAAAAAAAAACAGTAAATACAGGACAGCTAAATTGGATGGCTGCTGCTGAATGCTATCAATTTACTAGAGAAAGACAAAGAAAGGCTGATGTGATTAATCATCAGGCTAAAGAAAAATGTGAAAGCCAGAATATTCTCTTTGGCTGAATTAGAAGAGACTCTCATTTCTTATAGTCAAATATAAAAAGCTGAGGGTCAGACTCGGGACTTAATTTAAAAGACAGAGAAGACTCCAGAGAAGATTGAATTATCGACCTTTGCAAATCTGTTGTGCCAGAGTCAGGGTCCTGAGTGAGAAGGGGTACAGCCCGAAGGCTTGAGATGAGGAAAACTGGGTCAATGCACTTGAAAAATTTTTAATCTATATATTCCTCTGTATTATTTATGTCTTCAAAAGTGGTCCACACTTTCATATTCAAGGTCAATCCTTCCTCTTTCCTTGAAAACAATGAAAGCCTCTGCCTTGTAAGGCAATACACAACCCGGTCACCTAGGATTCATTCTGCCTCCAGTCCTGGTCAAAGACTAAAAGGGATAAGTCACCAACTAATCTAGCTGGATATGTGGTGGGCCTACAAAGGGAAAAAAAGGACAACATGCCGAAGGAGCTACAGGACTTAAATAACAAGTACTGGCAGGAGCCATGTAGGTACAGTTCATGGCAAACATTCTGTCATGATACAAGCAATATGCCCTGCAAGGATGACACAGGGTAGGACTAACATACTGCTAGGTGGGCTCTTGAAAGCTGAAAGTAAGCGATGGCTTTCACTAAGTGAGATACAAATGCCAAAACTAAGATGGTAGAGGGTGGAAGAAAGGATCAAAATCCTCAAAGAAGTTGTCCTACAAGAGTTGATAGACCACATAGGGCTTGAAAACTTACCTGTGAGTACATGCTTTAAGGGTCTGGATGGAAAACATTTTGTTGTCCACATCAATAAGGTGAGAAGGATGCATATTGTTGTGAAGGTCAGTTGTGACTCTACTCTGAGGACCAGGGCCAATGGTAGAAGATGTTGTTATATAATACAGAAAAGACAGCAGATTAGACATCGACATCCAGGACCTGAAGCATCTCTTGTAAAATGGGAAATATAGAAACCCAAAATAGATGACCGTGCAGCAAGGTCACAGGAGCAGCCAGGGGGAGCTGACTCTCAGAGATATGTTGATGTTTAATAGAACATGACAGGCCTAGGGAAAACATAGCTAGACAGCTGACAAGAATATTGCACATTTGTAAAAATCAAAGGAAGTCAAGGAGGGATTATTAGAAGTTCGAAGTTTGCTACCTCCCATGAAATATTACCATCTTACCTCCCCCGCCACCAGTTTCATCATCTGAGCCAGGTTTCACTTTCAGAACCCATTGATGAAAGAAACTAGCTCCCTAGGAGGAAGGACTTTGCAAAGCCATAGCAAGCATTGTGATGTAACAATTCCCAGTTCTTACTCAAAGGGCCTTACATCATTTATTGTGAATAACCATAAACTGAGGAAAGGGGAATAGTCGGATATTCACAAAACAGTAGTTGATTGGAGGTTAAGATGATACTGTTATACAGGTACCTGCAATTTCACCATGGTCCCCCAGTAAAGCAGGAGCCTATAGAAGCAGGTAATAAATAGAGTCCTGGGTACTTTGAGTACATGAACCCACTATACACTTCTCTCATCGCCAAATGCATACTTATAATTCAAAGCCTGCATTTAATTCCACTGGTCTATGGAATAAGAGCTATTGGAACGAAAAATGTTAAGTAGAAGCCTCTGAACTGTTTCTCAACCTGGCCAAGACAGTAAACCAAGAAAATTTTGCATAAAATTTCCTTAAAGTCATAAAAGATGCAGGAATGATGGTTCCCATTATACCCCCCATTTAATTTGGTAGAATTGCTTCAACAACAAAACATTCAGATGAATTCTGGAGGATGCCAGTGGCCTTCTATAAACTCAACCAAGTGGAAGCCCCAATTGTAGGAGCTATGCCAGATGCAACAAAATTTTAAAGAAGGAATCAGAAATAGCACCACGCCAAGCCAAACTGAAGCATGGGGCAAAAGAAACACATAATCCCAATATGTGTTCTTAACAATTTTGATATTTTGTTCATCATGAATTTTTTGTATTGACTTTTAAAAAATATTTGCCTTGTAATATTTGTCTTAATTACTGAGTTTTTGATGTCCCCTCAAATTTTTGTATCTTATGCAAGTGTCTTACTCACCTCATATTAGTCCTGGCTCTGTGTATTGTGGTCTCAGGAACTTGGTAAACAACCACTGTTCTGTTGCATGCATCATTTCCCATCGCTATATATGGATGGCCAGAAGAAGTAAATATTCACATGTGATAGACACAATATACATTTGCAGTGTTATCCTAGGGATATGTTAGTTCTTCTACCCTATGTCATACATGTAGCCTAAAGCAAACTAAACTATTTGAACATATACTATTACATTGGTCTACTACTTTAATGGCATTGCATGTGTGGACTAGATGAGGTAGAAGTAGGTATGTTGGTGGCCTTGTTAGATACATGAAGTGCAGAGGATGTGAAACTATGGCTTTGTCTATAAACTCTATGAAGCTTCAGGGACGTACTACATCAATAAACTGTGTGGTCTAGTACAAGACAGGTCATCTCCACAGTGAAGGACGGTTTGTGTGTCTTTCATCTCCCGCCACTAAGGAGGAAACATGATTCCTGGTAAACAAGTAACATGGAAAACCAACATCTTTGAGTCAGACACAGAATAGGAAGGAACTCTTCAGAAGGTTCTGGTTTTGACACAAGTAGCCATGCCATATAGACCTCTTGTTTGAAGACAACAAAGCAGACAATATAATATTAGAGATGTCTGTAGTAGGCAAAAGTCACCATGGGGAGTTAGGGCATGACCCAAATGGAGAGTCATACTGTGGACTATTTAGTACTCTGGAGCAAGGCTATGCCATCTGCAATGAAAAATTATGTTCTGTTAGACAAACAGTCATGGCACGCTAGGGGTCTTGATAGAGACAGGCCACCTAAATGGACATCCAGTAACCATGCAGAGCTGGATTCTGCCAAACTAATCTAGTCATAAGTTGCTGAGGCCCAGTAGCAATTAATCATGCCAGCATCAGGCATGAACAGGGCCAGAGGGCACAAGTAAGCAACACAAGCAGGTGGCTCAGACTTCATGTCACCTACCACTGTCGCCTTGGCACATCTCACTTAGCACTTACCATGTACCTGCTGTGTATGGGGAATTTGTTATGAATAGCTGATGGAGGAAGAAAAAGGCTAAGCTTAAGTTATAGATGGATCGGCTTAGTATACCAGACAGATATGAATGTACTATGCTACCGACTAACACGGGGACGGGCCTGAAGACAGAGGTGAGGAGAAGTCTTCCCGATGGGCATAACTCTGAGGTCTGCATATGTGGGGGAAAAGTGGCCTGAGGTTAGAATATATATGGGCTCACGAATAGTAATGAGTGAATCAGACAGTCAGGAATTTGGAAGGAGAATGATTTTAGGATTGGAAAAGAAAACATTTTTGAGGACAAGGTACATAGGTGGATTTATAGGAGTGAACATGATGTGCAAAACAACAAAAAACGAAACAAAATGTATAATGCATAATTCTCCCCATAGATCAGCCATCACCTAAGAAGCAGTAAGCAATCAACTATACAGGCTGGTTGGTAACATCAAGGTTCTGTCATCAGTCACCCAGTTTTGGTAAAATTGGACCATAAATGAAATAACCATGGGTGGCAGATATGTTGTTCATGAACGGGTTCAATAGCATGGGGTCCTATTTAGTAACTGATCTAGTTACTGCTGCTGCCAAATGTACAACCTGACAGCAACAGTGCACAATACAGAGATGTTCCCTCAGGGAGGTCAGCAAGCTATTTTGTGGGAAAGTGATTCGATCAAACCCTCAGTTTACTAGAAAGGGGAGCAATTTATCTCGACTTACATTGACACATACTCCATATTTGTGGATTTGCCTTGTCTACAGGACCATATCCAGCCCCACTATCCAAGGGCTTATAGATTATTTGTTTCACCAACATAGAATTTTCTTTAACATTGTTTTGAATCAAGGGACACACTTCATAGCACACAGAGTGTTGACATGTATCCAATGGTCATTGGTCTTATCATAAACTGTACCACCCAAACTTTTTCAGCCTGACTGCCTATTCAAAAAGGAGTCATGCATCTCAGAATCAAGGAATGATATCACATAATCTTATCCCAATAATCCACTTGAGGAATTTGTGTTTCTCATTCTCACAACTTTTACCTTTGTGAGTCTAGAGGTCCAGATTCTCAATGGGGGAATCCTTCCACTAGGCTATATGCAGCAAGCATCCCATTATACTTTAATTTGTGGCTGTTGCCTGGTGGTTTTGGAGTTCTTTTACGAAGAGACTAGCAAGCGTGAAAAGAATTACTCCCCCGGTAGGGAAATTGATGTACATGACCAAGGAGACATAAAGCTGGTAGCTATACAATGGGTGCAGTAGGGGTGGATGTATTTTAGATCCAGGAGATACAATAGATAATCACTTGGTAATCTCTTATACAATTGTGAGAACAAATGGGCAACTTCATCAGCTGCTATCTGAGCAAGCACAGGACTAGAGACTGTTTCACCTCAGGGATGAGGTGCTAGGTCACCACGTAAGCCACTCTTTTTATTTTTTCTGTCACCCAGGCTGGAGTGCAGTGGCATGATCTTGTCTCACTGCATCCTCTGACTCCTGGGTTCAAGCGATTCTCTTGCCTCAGTCTCCCAGGTAACTGGGATTACAGGCTCGCACCACTATGCCTGGCTAATTTTTTTTTTTTTTTTTTTTTGTATTTTTAGTAAAGACGAGGTTTCACCCTGTTGGCCAGGCTGGTCTTGAACTCCTGATCTCTGGTGATTTGCCTGCGTTGGCCTCTCAAAGTGCTGGGATTACAGGTGTGAAGTAAGCCGCTCTTGTTAGCAGAAACGAATCTGGAATGGGTAGTAAAGAAGAAAAAGTATATCAGCTGTGGCCTCCTGACTAGCTCTAGCAGCAGGAGCTGTAGTTCCTCTCACTAACCTTACTAAGTCTTGTTAGAAAAGGAAGCTTGAATCCCAGAGGAGCTGTTTTCAGATGAAGTGAATTTATTACCTAAAGTAAGTGGATCAAGAAAGAGTGGACAGTAGTGAGTCCTATGTTGCATTGCTCAAATCTTCTTTAGGACTGAAACTTTTATAACCCCAGCTGCCAGGAAGCTTGGCAGCTGATGAACCACAAATAAATCTTTCCCCAAAGCTTGCCCTCAATTTGAGTCCACTGATTGGTTGATGTGGCAGTAAAAAGTATAGTATCCTTGCTTTAATTGGGGACAACCCTGAAGGGGCATCAAAGCCCATAGCACCCCATTAGATCGGATGAGTCTTTGCTGCAACTGCCCTGCTTCCTTTGCCAATCTGATTCCCCTCAAACACTGGCCGATGCTATTCTGGGAGCACTCCCCAGTATGCTTCCTGCATTCGAACCTTAGATGCTCCATGTCTAATGTCTGATGAAGCTGACCTAGACGGAATTCCTTCAAATCACCAGAATTCATTCAATGTGAATAATTTAAAAGAAGTTTTGCACCAAAATGTTAAAAAAGTAAATCGGTTGCATAAACATAATTTTTCTCCTTATGCATTTTTTTACTTTAATTGCTCCTTCATTACTTTTAATTTCTGTTTCTCTTTATTTTCCTTTACCAACGTCAGTTAATATCATGGAAAAAATAAAATTTAGGATGGTGGGTTTTTCTTGGCCTTACCATTAACCAATCCGCTGAACTTGGATGAATTAAGTTTTTCCTGAGTAAGAGTTGATTCATTTGTTGAGGGGATTATACCAGGTGATTGATCTTGAAAAATATCTTGCAACTGTGAAAGTTCAACATTTTCCTTTTCATCAAGTTTTATATTTTAAATCACATTGCAATTTGGGTTATAGAATTACTGAAAGTGAAGGAAAACTAATGAATAAATGATTACATCTTATAGGATAAGGTCCTAGTGGTTCTAAAATTAGGTGCCAGTCTCATGAACACTGTTTGGTAATGCTGAGATGACGCTAATGAAACAAAGAGAAGATTCCCCGTGGCAGATGACTTACAACAGATCATGTAACATTGATGCAAATAATTCATTACATTCTTCAAGCATCTGCAGTATTTGTGATTTAAGAATTTGTAGACCTGATTGAATTCATGATTCCTTCATTCAGCAATTATTCATCGAGTGCCTATTTTGTGCCCAGACTATACTAGGCCCTGGGGATATAGAGATTAATAAGATAAGATCCCAATTCTTGAACAGCTCGGTCTAGTGGGAAAAACAGGCATATACACAAATATTACAATGCATAAGATCTGCTATAATAGAGGATAAGGAGAATGTTGCTGATGGATTTTGTAATGATCTTATGTGGACATGATATTTTTATTCTGTAAGGATTTACTGTCAATCAGTTTGAGTATGTCTGCATTTTAATAAAGGTGATCTGATCACTCTATCCTGAGTCAGCCAGGCACCCCCTTGAAACCAACAATTGTAGCTATTCATATCAGCTCTGCAGTTCTCTGCATATCAATTCTGCAGTTATCATGCAGCTCTGCGGGGACATCTTAGGCCCCTTCTTTTTATAACAGACCTTCCCCAGCTTCTATTTGAACTGAAATCTCATACAAACAATTCTTTGAAAAGCAGGGGAAAGACCACTAATTGAAAATAGAATTTCTTAGACTAGAATTACGATTCCAGGCTGGATACCTCGCTAGCAGCTCAACGTGGTGGAAGGGAAAGGTTGCTGACGTAAAGGAAGAGGGAACTATGGAATAAGAAAGACTATAAAGAAAATGCAGGATTATTTTATGGTTAGAGGTAAGTAATGTGTCATGTAAGTTGTCAGTTTACAAAACACCCTGCATTTTCTCCTTCCTCTTTTTAAACCAATGCACAATGTTGTGCTCACTGATAGCTAAAAAGTAGAAGCCGCCTGAAGCCAACAGTTTTTTCTACCACTTTCTAAATTCTGACCTCACTGGTGAGCTCATGCTAGTGACTTGAAGGAGTGATAGCTGTTAGATCTGTATCTCTGTAAAAAAGAGGAAGTTTCTGGCAAACTGAGGAGGGAATGCCTTTGAGAAGGAGGGAAGGGAGCTCATCCTAGACTGTAGGGTAATAGAGGTCTGTGTGTCTTAGAGGAGCAAAAAACCATGACAGGTCTTTCGATCTGGGACAATTTTATGAGTTCAACTTGATGCAAAACTTAATTAAAATTAACTCATGTTTTAAAACATTTATTAATAGACTAACCAACTGGTTTTATAATATTGTTTGGCCCCTCAAATCGTATTATTCGGTACTTTTTTCCTATCTAAAAATCTTTCCAAAATTTTAAAATAGTATGTATCATGTATATTAAAACCAACTTAAAATATTTTAAGTATATAACAAGAACAATATTCTGCATACTTTAAAATAAAAATTAAAGTATGTAGAATGTTGTTCCTGTTACATACTCACACACTTTAATCCATTCCTGTCTCTAATCCTGAGTAATTGACATTTTTCCAAAAATACATTTTAATTGACTTATTATTAATTACTTATAAAATCTCCTGTAGCCACAAATTCAAGTGACCTTTCTATATACTGTAATACATTCAATTGAGGAAGTACTCTTTCTAAAGGTACGGAAGTACATGCAAATTTAGAGAGCATTCTGCTAAATGGAGGCTGTTGCCAATTCTAATTCTTTCCATTTTGAAATTTATAATTTTTTCAGAACAAATATTTTCACAGGCTGTCTTTCTGCCTCCATTCAAAAGACTTTTTTTCAAAATATATTTTTAAAGATAGGATGTGTCAAATTAAGTTTTCACTATTTATAATTCATCTAAATGTTTTGTCAAATACACATCTATAATATCTTAGGCAGTCTCAGTTTTATTCCACTTTGTTCAGCATGTAAATTTTCAAATTAAAAAATAGCAACTCCATCAAAAAATCATTTTCATGAAGTGACATATCGCAAATCACAAAACAAAATTTTAAACATTAAATTGTATTCATTATTTGTGTTCTCTTAATGTGTTCAGTTCCTCCTTTGCTTTTATGAAATACATTTTAATGGCTTTCTCCTTGTCAGCTTTTGTTCAATCATTATAGTTTGCTAAAAGCTTCAAAATTAGAGATTATTGGGAAGCCACTTATTGTATAATTAGAGTAAGTTTCAACAATTGGCCCTGAAGAAAATACAATGAAAATTTAGAAGTCTCACTGATATGGTTTAGATTTATGTCCCTGTCCAAGTCTTAGTTCTAATTGTAATCCCCAATGTTGGAGGAGAGGCCTGTTAGGAGGCGACTGGATTGTGATGGCAGATTTCCCTTTTACTGCTCTCATGGTAATGAGTGAGTTCTCATGAAATCTGGTTGTTTAAAAGTGTGTGGTACCTTCCCCCACCTCTTTTCCTCCTGCTCATGCCATGTAAGCTATGCCTGCCTCCCCTTTGCCTTCTGCCATAATGGTCTTTCTTGAGGTCCCTCCAGCCATGCTAACTGTATATTCTGTGGAATTGTGAGCTAATTAAACCTCTAATCTTTATAAGTTAACCACTTTCAGGTATTTCTTTATAGCAGTGTGAGAATGAACTAAAACCCTCACTTTATAAAACAATTTAATGCCACTGCAAGGAAACTAGAATGAATTACAAAATAGTTGTTCACCTGTTCAAACATTCTAAAATTTGATTGATGCTAGACAGTGGAGAGATAGAACCTTCAACCCCTTCTAAGTTCATTTCCACATCATAAGTTCATTTGTTCAGCCAGAAGATTTTTGCCCCCAATAAATTATGCTCACCCTAAATTTGAATTCATGTAACTACAAAACCAATAAGTGAATCTTTAATTTTGTACTTTTTAAAGGAATATATAATAACATTAAAACAATGCAGTATTTTAATCTTTAACTGAATAAACTTCAAAAAGTTCCCCAACGGTTCCCCCTTCTTTCATGTTAGAATCTGTGACTTATAGATGATGCCAAGAGAAAATGGAAGAACTTCTCATTTCGAGTCTATGATTGTCATTTCTTGTATCATTAGAATCCAGCTACGCATGGCTCTGCCTACAAGCCTTGTGTGTGTGAGTCCCAAGACACAACTAAGACAGCTAGTGGTACACTGGAGTCAGTGCCTACCAGCTAGTTAGGACTGATTATGTGCATCTCTTTTCGATTCCACATTCAGTGACTTTAATTTGGTGGCTTGAAATTGTTCATGGTAGAAGTATTTACACACAGTAATTAACAAGTCCTACAAATCATATTTCCCAACCTCACTCCTCTACCCTTAGAGCTGGTTGTTAAACATTTACCAGCATTCTACTGTAGGAAGCACACAGCCTTTCTGGGCACAGCATGCAGCTATTTCTTTCTGAGGATCTCCCCTTGAAAATGGCTCTGCAATAGAGTGGCTCATGGTCAGAGCAAACCACATATCCAGGTTTGGCTAGGACAGTCTTGTGCTAGAGTCCTGTTCTGTTTAGCATCGGAACCTGAAATAGACACTTGTAATAATGGGTGGAATACAAATAATACAATTAATGATTGCATTAAAATGAGTCAGGATGGGTTTGGTGGAACTCCACTGTCTACTTCCAGCTTCTGCCATGATTTCGTCTACTAGTATGTAAAATGTATGCTGTGATCAGGAATTTCTCTTAACACATGGGGAAATAAAAAAGATGACCTTGCAATACCCAATTCTATTTTTCTGACCCCTCTCACACACAACATAATTTTCATTTCTCTTTTAACTACAGTATGTTAAGTGCTTGCCAATGATAAAACGAAATATACTGACACGTGAGCAGGTTTAGGTTCAGCCAACTTCATCTGGTTTGGATGGTGGGAAAAGTATTCCACACTGCTGCCCCTGCTGGACACTTAGTGTAATAGAGTCCCGGGTTACCAAGGAGCAATTCAGGTAGGAAGTGAAGTGGAATGCAATCAGTGCCACTGTATCTTATTTCTTAGAAATTATCCCCATTTAAATATATATATATTTTGCAGATTCACCAAAATGGAGTTTTTCAAGAGCTAAAACTCAGCTTTTAAGTGACTGAGAGCCAGCAGTGTTTGCAACCATAATTAAGCGCTACGTGTATCATTTACAACTGTTCTATTATACAGCCAAATATTTTTATATCCTGCTAGGTTTTGGGGGATGAGCTCAAAATAATATTTTCATCAAGTACACACTAGTCACTATGACCCTACCTCAGCAAAATAGATAGATTGTAATTAAAGTTTATGCAGAATTTCTAAAGAATAATCAGATATTTAAAAATAAAGTATCAAAAAGGGTACATTGGTTTTCTGTAACTGTTGTAACAAATTACCACAAATTTAGTGGCTTAAAATATGGATATATCCTTTTACTGTTGTATAGGTTGGAAGATTTGACATGGGCTAAAGGTGTCAACAGGGCTGTGTTACTTCCCAGAGACTGTAGGAGAAAAATAATTATCTTGCCTTTTCCAGCTTCTAGAAACTTCTTGCCTTTCTTGTCTCATGTTTCCCTTCCTCCAGCCTCAAAGCTAGCAAGGGTGCGTCTCTCTGGCCATTCCTTCATAGTTACATCTCCCTCTTTCTGACCACACGTTAAAAAGATAGCCTAAATTTTAAAGACCCATTTTAAGGACACACCTGAGTAACCTAGGACAATCTCATGTCATGGTTCTTATTAACCACATCTGTGAAATCCTTTTTTGCCCTGTAAGATAACATAGTCACAGGTTCCTGTGATTAGGCTGTGAATGTCTTTGAGGGGGCTGTCATTCTGTCTACCACGCAAGAAATATGTTCTTAGCAAAGAGTGAGTGTATCATGTCCCTGACAAAGGCTGTGGAGCTCAATTTTCTAGCACAGCCCTGAAAAGATAGACAAAAAATTAACTAAATTTGGAATAACTTTTAGAACAATAAATCAAAATATGAGTGCCAGTGGTCAGGGTTTTTTATTTTTATTTTTCCTGCATGTATCAGCTACCACTTTCCCATATAATATCAAAATGAGACACTAGCCACACACAATATCCAGTACCGGATAATTTCTTCATTACTACAATTCCTTGAAACTTTTGTTCATGGTGGCCAGATATCTATTGTTTGGTTAGGAATTAATTCTGTAATTGTTTTAAAAAAAAAAAGAGTTTGCTGTCCAAAGCCACACATGTGGCTCCGGTGCATTTCAACAGCTCTGCCTTTAGTTTCTCTAATTAGAGCCAGGATCCTCGATGCACATGTATTTCTTTTTTCTAAGGCCTTCATGCCCACTTAATTAAATGAAAGAAATAATCTCAGAATGGAGTTCCCTTCGATCTTGGCCAAATATTATATAAATTTTAATCCAACGGTTACTTCAAAGACAAATGTGAACAGAGATATATATGTGACACAAATTTACTTTACTTTTTAGTGATAAACTGGTCAAATTTAAGGTCAAATAGGTATGATTGACCATTTACATATAAATACATATCTTTAGTATTCATGCATAAATAAACATAAATCTCCACAAATTAAAGCATATGCAATTTTAGAAAAAAGTTTTCCAAGGGCAAAACTTCTTAAATTGTTTTATATAATCATTAGTAAGAAAGCAAAGAATATTTTAAAAATAGAAGTTAATCAACACGAGTGACCATAAGGGAATAATCCTTGATATGGATGGGAGAAATGTTGAAAATTGAGTGAATTCATGAAGGGAAAACAATCTATAAAAGCATGAGATAAATTCATGTACTAATCAACTTTACTCTCTGAAGATGTAATTCTACTATCACCATCTTGAAATATCTGGAACAAAAAACTTTTCAAATTATAAACTTCCAATAAAAATAAACATAAAGAAATATAAAAATAGTCATTTAAAATTAAAATGTAATATATATTCTTGTTACATATAAATAGCTTATTTTTTATTTTAAAAATTCTTCATCCTATTAGTTTTTGAGGGCTGATGTAACAAATTACTACAAACTGAGTTGCTTAAAACAACAGAAACGCATCCTTCCACAATCGTGGGGGCTAAAAGTCAGAAATCAAGGTATAGGCAGAGCCATGCTCACTTTGAAGCTTTTATGGAAGAATTCTACCTTGCCTCTTCTGTCTTCTGGTAGCCTAGATTTTCCTTGACTTATGGCAGCTTAACCCCAGTCTCATCCTGTCTTCACATGGTCACTCTCTCTCTGTTTCCTTTTATAGGGATACTTACCATATTGGATTAAGAGTTAACCCTGCTACAGTGTAACCTCATCTTAACTAAATTACATCTACAATGACCCTATTTCCAATTAAGATCACATTCTAAGATACTGGAATTTACCAACGCACCTTTTTTAGAGAGAGACAAATCAACCCCATAAATATCCCAGTATATAAAAATACCTGTTCTCTTACAAGGCTAAAGGAAATGATCCACTTAAAACTGGTGTGGACATTTCTATCTCATTTTTTAGTAGAACAAGAATTAGTCTAAATTACTATGTGTTCATACTAGCTCACTAATTCAGTTGTTTTCATTATTTCATTAAAGTTATTTGAATATGATGTCAAGAAACTGATAAAATTTAACATATTTTATAGCTTGTGTTAAGATTAAGATATATTATTTAGTCAATAATGGAACAAAGGTATTGATAATATGGGCTAGATTCTAGACTTTATTTTCTGTTCCCAAATCCCAATTCTGAACAAGCAACTATCATCTCTCTTAGTGTACTTTCATAAGAAATTAAAGTAATAGAGCTTGGCTTGGTGGCTCATGGCTGGAACCCTAGAAACTTGGGAGGCTGAAACAGGAAGATTGCTTGATCCCAGGAGTTCAAGACCAACCTGGTCAACATAGAGAGATCCCCTATTAACCAAAAAAAAAAAAAAAAAAAAAAAAAAAAGAAAGAAAGAAGAAATTAAAGTAATAGGCAGGTTTTTAGTGTTACCCAATCTGTTTCTCAAACCTGCTGATGTTCCAAATTTTATGAAAATTACATATGTGCATGTGGTAGTCTGACATATTTTATGGAACAGGGCAGAATATGAGTGAGTAAATAAATAAAGTGCATGTACATGTTGAAAAGTCATCTTTTTTAATTTAAGCAATGCATGAGGTATGATAGATTTCTATTAGAGGAAACTAGACCAAGGTGTGACTCTTTAAATTGGCTACAGATTCTGATTTTTTTTTTCTGAAACTCACATCAGCCAAACTTTATAGAGAGTTTCAGAGAAAAGAAGCCCATTTATTTTTCTTAACTCATTCGGGACATTTTATATTATGTTGGAAAAAATTAGATTGTGTTTATTTTATTTTATTTTTTTAAGATATGGCTTTGTCACCCAGCCTGGAGTGCAGTGGGATAGTCATAGCTCATTGTAGCCTGGAATCCTGAGCTCAAGGGATCCTTCCACCTCAGCCTCCTGAGTTGCTGGGAGTACATGTGTGTGCCACTGTGCCACTGCACTGGCTAAGTTTTACAAATTTCGTGTAGAGATGCAGTCTCATCATGTTTTTCAGGCTATTCTTAAACTCCTGGCTTCAAGAGATCCTCCCTTCTCTGGCATCCCAAAGTACTTGGATTGTAAGTGTGAGCCACTGCCTGCCCTCATCATTTAAGTTATATAATTTTCTACTAATTAAGAAAACACATTTTTCTTTAAGCTGCTACAAATAAATAAACTAAATAAGTAAATAGGCTCCCTAACTCATTATTATATGAGTTAAGCTCCCTAGCCTATTATTAAATAAATAATAGGCCCAGTGTGGTTCCCAAGATTATATGAAAGATAGGAACCCTAGTGCCCAGTCTCCTTAGGCATACTATGCAACTATTTTTTTCTGAAGTATTGCCACTTACCAGGGGTACTGTGATAGCGTGGTAGGTGGTCAGAAGGAAACATACATTCTGGTTTGCCTGGTACAATCCAGTGAATACCTGTTGTGTTGTGTTCACTTCTGCAGCGCTTGTCCTGAATTGTTTATTTTATAATGAGGGATGAATTACAAATAAACCCATGAAAATAAACAGAATAGGTTTGGTAGACTCTCATGTTATAATTCCACCTTCTGTCAAAGTCTTGTAATCTAGTGCATGATGATCATAAATAGCAATTAAAGTTCTCTTTTAACATGGGACTAAATTAAAAAGATAGCCAGCAATATTTCCTGATTCCTCCCAGACACAATGCAAAGTTTTTTCTAAGGAGAATATGCCAGTGTTTTGATTGATGCTAAAATAAAATGCTCTTAGACGTGGTGAGCTTAGGTCAGTTAACTCATTTGGCAATGGTTGGTGGAAGGAAAAGAACACACTATTGCAGTAGTGATGAATAGTTTTAGATATATATATATGTGTATATATATATATATATATATATACATATATATATATTTTTTTCTTATCAAATTATCAGGATGTCACATAGAAACTCATGGGCATACTAAATCAACTTTACATTTCCATTTCAGCAAGAAAATATTTTGAAAACCAGTGCTTTGTTTTTTTCCATTAACAGGAAAGGGAAACTTTTTAAGGTAAAAACTCACAGTATGACCCACTTGGTTATGCCTGACTTTGGCAGGGAGTTTCAATCATCTAACAGAAAATAAAGAAACAAAGGGACCATATAAAATGGCATACAATGACATATCAGCAGAATTTGAAACAATCAGACAGCATGAGGGACCCCCAAGGGAGAAGAAAGCTATTTGGCTGCTTGACTAATTATATGCACTAATAGATTTCCATTGGGCCCTCTGGTTTTTAAGAGTTCATTTAATTGCTGGATCAAATTAGATGTATTTCCAGGCTCTTCTCACAGCCAGGGCATATATGCAGAAATAGAGCAAAATCAGGATTGAGAAAACCTGAATTCAGACTCTTCCACTTTCCAGTAACCTTTGAATATTCTAAGTCTCACTTTCATTATCAACAAAATGGAGATAATAATAATTTAACCCCAAAAACTGATAAAAGGGTGACTCTAAGAAAGATAATTGTTAAATGTAAATAATTATACAAATACAAATATTACTATTAATCTGAATTGACTTGAACTGTCCAAATACCATCACTTTAAATTTACTTCCTTAACATGTAAATAAGTTTCTTTCCCTTACAGATCACAGAAAAAAATATTTCTTTACCTTTAAAAACACAAAAAAATTTTCTTACTTTTTTTAACCTAGTGTATAAAAGTTCTGTTTTGTAGATAATGCTTAATAAATTCAATCATATTTGTTGCCTGGGAATTCTGAGGCAGTAAACATCATGTGTTTAACTTCTACAAGCAAAGTTATTGAAGAATCACCACTAATAAAATTTGATCACTAACTTCATTTGGATCCCATTATCTGAATCACTCCAACTTTAGCTGTGATGTTAATAAATGTCATTTAATTGTGTGTGATTTTTACATAAAGATGTTAACATGCATTTAATTGCATTTGTCTGTTTCTCCTCAGTAAAGAAATTTTCTGAGGGGAGACTATGACTTCTGTTGTCATTCTTTTTGACTATCCCGTAAATCTCAACATAGTTTGAAAGATTGATACTCAGAAGAAATCTGTATGAGAGATCTCTTTGCAAGTAGTGTGCAATTATTGGATAACTTGCCTCATATTGAAATGGGATATAGTTCCCTTGACCCCTTCATGGACTTGTAAAGGTGTCGGCTCATTTACTCAGCTCACAGCTCTCAACCTCTTGTGGGAAGAGGGGCGCATAGGTGACCAGGTGCAGAGGCCAGAATGAGTGCTTCAGGGAAACCGGCAGGAACAGAAAATTTTGTGGTCCTGCAGTAGTGTCTAGGGATTGCGATGTCCCCTGGAACCCCAGAAGGCATGTGTTAAGTGTGCCCTTTAGCATGTCATCTGTAGCTGGCTTAAGTTTCAAACAGCTCGATGGAGAATCAAGATAATAGCCTCTTGTGCTCGCACCTGGCATCTAGGAAGAATCAGGTCACCTGAATGAATTGAAGGGTGGTGAGTGTGGAGGATTTTATTGAGCAGTGGAAGTGGCTGTCAGCAGGATGGGGAGTTGGAAAGGTGACAGAGTGGGAAGATGGTCTTCCCATGGAGTTAGGTCACTCCCAGCTGAACTCTTCTCTGAGGTCAAGTCCTTCCTCTGAAGTCAAGCTTCTTCTCTCTGAAGTCTGGCTGCTTCTCTTCTCTCCTTCTCTTGTCATTTTGCCACTGGGGCCTGGGGCTTTATGGATAGAGGATGGGGTGGGCCAGGGTGGTGCTGAAAAAGGCAACATTCAGGTGGGAAAACAGCAATACATGTTCTTACTTTGGGCCTTGGGTCTAGGTTTAAGGGTGTAGCCCTCATTGGACTCCCCTCTTCTACCCATTATTTCCCTGCCTCCTGTGCATATCAACAAAGGATATAAGATCACTAGATATTACTGTATAAACTTGATTGGGGCAGGTAATGAGGTGATAAGTATGGCAATATATAAATGAAAAGAGAATTAATCATAGGTTTATGGTTATTACTGTATTGAATTTCTAATGGTATTCCACATCTACTTTTATGTACATATTTTCCAGACAGATGGAAATTTATGATTAAGTGACACAGAACGTAACATTAACTTCTGATAATTTTCTCAAAGTACCAATATGTGCCGTGTTTCACTAGCAAGGTGAAATGGAATTCAGGGACATAACTCTAAAAAAGTAAATAATTGTTGTCTATTTACCTAGGTAAAAGCTTAATAGGTCATTTAATTTTTCCCCCAATCTACCTATGGCCTTTGTTAAAATGATACTGCTCCCAATAAAAAATAGATATATATGAATTGTGAATTCCTCATGCAAATTTGTAACCTAGTATGGCTAGTGAGTTCACAATGAACTACATTATTGGAAGTAGCATTTTGTTATGGAACATGGTTTTTACTTGCATGCTTATTGCTGTTCATTAAAACAAGGAGCACATCATAATGAATAAAACATTTGTATTCCATTTATTACATCCACTATCAAGGTGCCAATACGGACCATAAATTGAACTCATGCTCTCCCACATCTATGCTGATATCCACTAAATAGTCATCTAAGAATTATTGAGAAACAAAAGGTTAGATTTCCCAGAGGCTGTCAACATCTGTATATCTTTCAGAAACTAAACACTATTCATTTTAGAAAGCAGAGAACATGAACAGATGGAATTTGACCTTTTGTGGCATATGGATAAAATAAATCTAATTTACTTTGTGCTAAATATCATTCTGTAATTATAAAAAATGTACTTTTTAAGGAATGAAACTAGAAGGGATTTTAAAGGTATGGGAAATTATGTTGCCTTGAAGTCATACCTTTGTGTAGAATAATAAACACATATCCTAATATGTATGGTAATATCTTACTGACCTGATGTCATCAGGAACTAAGTAATTATACCTCAGTATTTTTTCAATTTCTGAATGTTATCAGTTTAAACACCATTTTAAAATATTACCTATATTTCAGAATTCCGTCTAACATACACTATATGCTTTTCAGCCTAAGAAAAAAAAATTAGATTACATTTTATGCTACCAAAAATTAAAAACAAACCACAAAATGAGTGACTAAAAATTTTGGGTAAGGGAGAATTTTCAATTCATAAAAAAATCTAAATAATATATAAAAATATACTGCATAATAAATGAATATTATTACTAAAATTACCTTTCTTAACATGAAAACTAAGTGTAATTAAAATGATCAAAATTATTAGAATTCTCCTCCCTAAGTTTAGTTAGAAAATATCAGCTATTACAATGATGAAATTAGGAGGGTTGAGAAGAATAGCCAGTTATTTCTAAACTTATTTTAATTATCTCCACTGATTTTACCCACTTGTAGTATTAGTGAAAAGATGGGGATTAGGGAAAATTGGTATGGATAGCAATGTTGGAAAAGGAAGGATAGCAGGTAGTAATGACAGATGCTCTCAAGTCTCTTAAAGAAATTTGAGACATTACTCTCATAAGTAATCAGTAATTACTTCACAAAAGTTAATTTATAGTTAAAATCATCATCACTATCATCATCATCATCATGAACATTAAGAAATGAGATAATTCATGGTAAAATGCCAATTAAATGTACTAGAGGGGTTCTTAAAAAGCGTTTTGAATTAGGTGAGACTAAATGTGACCCATAAGTAAAAAAAGGGACTTAAAGAAATAGAAAGGAAGGCAGGCAGTGTCTTTTATCTGAACATTGGTGTGAGTAATAATGCTAAAAGATGCATTTCTCTATTTGGGGGATTGTGTGCAGCTTATTTCTCATAAATAAAAAAGACTATGCTGACTTGCAACTGAGTTGAGTGAAAACATTATATTTACATAGCTATTAATTCAATGCATCAATTTGCATATCATTTGTGCTTCATTACCATACCTGTCAATCAACTCTGGACACAAGCCAGTAAAGTGACAAACATTCAGGCTTAAATTACAGGAAGAAGAAAAAAAAAACAAACGTGGCTTTAAAATGCCTATATTACTTCTTCTTAGCGATAGAATATGTGGATTTGGTTACAATTATGAATAAATCCTTTCAGTATTTTATAAGCAATAGAGTTATCAATTACATGATTTAAAATAAATCAACATCAGGCCAGGTGTGGTGGCTCACACCTGCAATCCCAGCAATTTGGGAGGCCAAGGTGGGCAGATCATGTGAGATCAGGAGTTCCAAATCAGACTGTCCAACATAGTGAAACTCCATCTCTATTAAAAATACAAAAATTAGCTGGGCATGGTGGCAGGTGCTTATAATCCCAGTTACTCAGGAGGCTGAGGCAGGAAAATCGCTTGGACCCAGGGAGGCAGATGTTGCAGTGAGCTAAGACTGTGCCATTGCACTCCACCCTGGGTAACAAGAGCAAAACTCCTTCTTAGTAAATTAAAAAAATAAATAAATAAATAAAACATCTTTCAATGAAATTTTAGATTGCAAGTAAAATCATACATAAAGCATTAGCTTTAGTGATAAAAATTATTCTAGGAGTCTAGGTAAGTACTCTTTTTTTCCTTTTTTGAGATGGAGCCTCACTCTATCACCAGGCTGGAGTGCCCTGGCTTACTACAACCTCCGCCCACTAGGTTCAATGATTCTCCTGCCTCAGCCTCCTGAGTAGCTGGGGCTACAGGCATGCACCACCATGCCCAGATAATTTTTGTATTTTTAGTAGAGACTGGGTTTCACCTTGTTGCCCAGGGTGGTCTCCATCATTTGACCTCTTGATCTGCCCACCTCAGCCTCCCAAAGTACTGGGATTACAGGCAAGAGCCACCGTGCCAGGCCCTTATTTTTTCTTTTTAAAGTATTTTGTATAATGATTTTTAAGATTAAAGTATCATAGAGCTAAAACGTATAACTACTCATTTATGATTAATAGGAGACTAATCATGATTAATAGGAAATTACTTATTTCATAGTGGTAAAAAACTTGAGCTCTGGAGTGAGATGCACTTGGATCAAAATCTCAGTTCTTCAATTTACTCCGCTTTGAATTTGGTGAAATCATTTTCTCATTAATTAATAAAATGAGGAGAAAGAATGAGGACTATTCCAACCCTACTTAGCTCAAGTCCTTAGAAACCAGGAATAATTAGGTGTGTTTGCATTTAGTCCAGGGCAGTAGGTTTTATTTTCCTGTAAAGATATCAAACTGTTTTGAATGGATGAGAATAATCTGTCTTCAATTTTTAAGTTTTTTGAAACATATTCCCTTTAGGTTTTGTTTTTGTTGTTTTTTGAGTGTGTATGTGTGTTTTTGTGTATGAGAATTAATGGGTTAATGCTTTTAATGTACTTAGCACTGTGCCTGACTCAGAGTAAGAGCTCAGTGAATGTTAGCTGCAGGTACCATTCACTGTTTACATCTTAATAGCTCACTCTGTGTATATTATGTACGTTTGCTATTAGCATAATTGAAAGTATGGAACATACAAGAAAATCTGCACAGTCCTAGATATGCTACTAATTGATTGAGTTAGTCACTATCTTTTCTAGCCTTAATTTCTAGCTTCCCCTGTAAATTTCTTCCAAAATTTCTGAGGTTACTCCTAGCTCCCATTCAGACTTCTTTTTGCACTAGTAGTGTTATAGGATTAGTTAACCTTTAAACTCCTTTGCATTTTTTATAAGATACTTGAGAACAGAGACTGTATTTGTTACCTGGGTTAGCACTTATTTTTCATACCTCTTTCAGTGAGGTTTGGTCAAACATTTGCCAAACAATTAGTTACGTTTTTCATGATACACCCATATTTAAATATTTTGAAACATTGTTAAATGGCTCTTAAGAAAGGTTGCATATTTCCATCAGGGAAATGTAAACATAGACAATATTTTAAGTATTATCGTTTTAGAAGCTTTTGGTCTTCTGAAAAAGCCCTTCACTAAGATCCAATAGACATTACAAAGGTGCTATCAGAGATGCTACGTACATTGTAAATGCTCTGGTCATCCATTTCTCCATCTTCACTATAAAAAAGTTGAATTACATTAATGTTCATATCCATTAAATAGAAATTCAGTGGTATATATAAAGAGTATCTCTGTCTATGTATTCATGTCTCTCTCTCTCTCTCTCTGTGTGTGTGTGTGTGTGTGTGTGTGTGTGTGTGTGTGTGTTCTTGGTCAATATACTGTATTAAAACAAGTCAAAATATAACCCTTACATCTGTATGAAAACAGATTTTCTTTTGCAGTTAAGTAAAAGAAGTAAGTTATGTATCATGCAATGTTGCAATACTGCATCTATCAGAGCCTGAATCAATAGTCAGGACATAGTCATTGCAGAAGTCCGAAGAACAGAAATTATGTGAGAGAGAAAAAGAGAGAGAGAGAATGAGAATTATTCCCACCTATTTAGCTCAAATCCTTCATAACCAGGGAAAATTAGATACACTTGCATTTAGTCCAGGGCAGCAGGCTTTATTTTCCTGTAAACATGTCAAACTTTCTTGAACGAATGAGAATAACATGTCTTCAATAGGAAGCAGAGCCATAAAAAAAATCTCAGAATCTTCACAGGTTTCTGAGTGGATAGTTTAATCATATACTCTGTGGCTATGGAGATTAAAAACTTGCTATCACTTGTCCTAGTAATCTCTTTGTTTCTATCTTTTCAGCATGTTTGTTTATTTGCTTGTTTTCCTCTTGCCTGACTGTACAGTCTCTCACCAGTAGGATCACACAACGTGCCTTCCCTTCAGTTATTCTGTTCTGAGTTACTCAACTTGAATCTCAGTAAACCTGGGTCCAGATGTTAATTCCCTCTCTAGGATTCTGTATATATTTGGGATTCGGGATGTATAGCATGTATTTTAACAGATAAATGTAACAATTTTAAAACTAAGACAGAAGTAACTAATACTTTGGAGAAAACGTAGATGAAACTATTTGCCTTTCATCACAAATAATCCCAGTAAATAAAAAATTAATAATTACCAGTTTGGTGAAGGAAATGTAACATGGTGGTTTGGCTTCCAATCAGGCAGTTAATAATTTTTCAGCTAATAAGTAAAACTGTGAAATTAAAACAAAAATACCTCAAACTCGACAAGGATTTGAAAATGTTAATAGTAACATTCAAATTTGTAATCAGTAGGCGGGTAAAAATCAAAGGGCTATTCAATCATTATTAAATAAATAGTTCATGAGTTTATTATAGACTAATCTCATTTTCATTTCTGATTGGTAGTTTAAGAGAAGTTATACATAATAAATATAAATGTGAGCAATGCCTTTACCATAGTAATTCATGAGCTTTTGAAAGATTGTCCTCCTCCACTGAGTGCATACACAGCTTTGGAAGGAACACACAGAAAGCAGGCTGGGGAGAGGGAGTATCTGTAGTGTCTGTTAGAGAAGCAGAACTGATTCCAGAAACAGATAGGATGGTTACAGCTTGACAGCCCTCATGGCCCTGTCGTGATATCTTTGTGGATAAGTTGCAGAAATATACTGGATTCTAGTAAAGTACAGTGAATTGAGGGACAGGTGATTGCTGATTAATGGATCATTGTCTATGATGATAAGATTTCAGAGCTCTCTTCCTTTAAAAATGCCTCATTCAACAGTTTTATCAATGGCTTTTCTGCACACAGAGAAGTCATGATCATTTTCCTTGTGGGTGACACAAATCTAGATTGGTAGGTGATACATTGGATACGAAATTTTGATTCTAGAGCTCTTGCCAAGTTTGAAGAATGGCCTGAATCAAACAAAAAAGAAATTAATAGATAATACAAAGTTCTGCTTCTAAACTTTTAAACAATTCAAATTACAAAACAAACAAAACTGCCAGATAAAATGAAACAAAAATCAATGAATTAATGTCATTTGATGTAAAAAATGTTTTGGAGGACCTGCATATCTCTAAGATTGACAGAAATTAATATGATCTGTAACTAACACAAATGAATTTAGGATGTTTTGATGGAGACATAATATAGAGAACAAGGCTAGATTATACTGTTAACCCTACTAATGAATTTGAGGTGCATTCCTGGAAACATAGTATACAGAACAAAATTAAATTCAGTCTTTTTACTGTGGATTCAGCTTTGTGAATCACGTTTTAAGGAAATGGCAGGCTGTGATGGTTAATTTTGGGTGTCAACTTGACTGATTTAAGGGTCACACAGAGAAATTGTGAAGCATCTTTTATTCTCCGTGCTTCAGTAGACCCTGAGCCCATCCCTTTTCTGGTAAAAGAAAAATCCAGGTGATTTGACTTTTGATTAAAGTAATTGGGCTGTCCCAGGTGTGTTTGTGAGGTGTCTCTGTAGGAGATTGGCATGTGAGTCAGCAGATTGAATGCGCAAGGTCCACCCTTATGTGGGCAGGCACCATCCAATTGAGTGGGAGATGGTAATAATGGGGAGACAGTGCCCAGACAGAAGAGAAATGTAGAGAAAGGGCAAATTAGGGCTCTCTATTCCAGAGCCAAACCACCCTTCTTCTCCTACCTTGGATGTCAGAACAAGTTATTTAGTCTTTAGACTTCAGATCTTGCCCCAGCAGTCCTCCAGCCCCTCAGGTCTTTAGTCTCAGACAGTTTACACCATTGGCTTCCTTGGTTCTAAGGCATTTAGGCTTAGACTGAGAGATTCATGCTACTGACTTCCCTGGTTCTCCAGCTTGCAGATAGCCTTTCATGGGACTTTTCAACTTCCTCAAATGAGTGAGCCAATTCCTCTAGTAAATCCCACCTCATATATCTCTTTACATATATCCTATTGGTCCTGTTGCTCTGTAGAATCTGACTGAAACACTAACTGTGTTTACTAGGATGATGAAAGAAAGATGCTATATGAAACATCTCAATGAAATAGGTATTAAAGCACATTTTTAATGGTTATTTATGGGAAAAGATAGCAAGTATCAAAGGTAAGGCCTGAGTAGGACATAGTTAATGACTCACATGGACCCAAGTAGAAGGTGATGCCATGAAAAAACAACATGTATTTAAAATCCATGCCCATTGATATGGTTTGACTCTGTGTCCCCACCCAAATCTCCCCTCGAATTGTAATAATGCCCATGTGTCAAGGGCAGGACCAGGTGGAAGTAATTGGATCATGGGGGCAATTTCCTCCATTCTCTTCTTGGGACAGTGAGTAAGTCTCATGAGATCTGATGATTTTATAAGCATCTGGCAATTCCTCTGCTTGGACTCATTCTCTCTCCTGTTGCCCTGTGAAGAGGAGCCTTCCACCACGATTGTAAGTTTCCTGAGGCCTCCCTCGCCATGCAGATTGTGAATCAATTCAACCTCTTTATAAATTAACCAGTCTCAGTTACTTTTTTAATAGCAGCATGAGAACAGATTAATACCCACATCAAATGACAACTTTGCTCAGGAAATGAAATGTGTTTTGGTTACAGCTGTTATCATGTGAGAATAGACTACCCAGAGGGAACATACAATTAAAGCAAAAACAGGTAACTTGCTGCAGGGAAGCCAAGAATTATCAATAACATAGCTTCAATGTCAGAAATGATTTTTCTGACAATGTCTAAATGTGGTAGATTACACATTATTCCAAATTATCAGCAAAATCATCTCTGACATTTAAGGTACATCTTTCATAGGAAGGCACTGCAGTCCCACGGCAGTTGACAGAGAGATCTATAATTTTCTTTCAGGAAAAGCCAAATGATATGCAGTACTTCCTTGTGAGAAGAGTTTTCTTTTCTTTAGATTTGGCCATGTGTTTTGCTTCAGCCAATGGAAGATGAGGGGATTTCACATATGAGATATTGGAAAGAAACTTGAAGGGCTATTGGGAGTTTCCAGGGATATATCTTTACCTTTGCCAAGAGAACAAGATGGAAATGGCATATCAGCCTGGATCCCAAGTGTCAAGACATATGGAACACAGCTGAAGACTTGCTACAGATGCCAAGCTGAAATATAATGAGAAGAATAAATAAACCTTTGTGCTTGCAGGCCATTGAAATTTAGGGATGTTCGTTATTGAAAGCTTACCTGGAAAAATATGACTGCTGACACAGCACAGAATCCAGGGAAATAGTTGTGCCTAGTCCCTGAGGTGAGGTCCTGGGATAGGGTACATCAAGGCTCCTTGATACAATTTTGTTGGTTAAGCTTAAATAAGATGCTTGCAACATTACTGCCTTATAAACAGAAGACCTAGAGGAGACAGGATAACTGGCTACATAGGTGTAAGATGATTTAAAATTATTTATTGTCTCCAGAAGTTAGATCTAAAAAAAGGACAACAGACTTATCAATTTAATTAAAAAACATATCTAATAATTAGAAATATTTAAAAGTAGCATGGACTTCTTTTGAGGTGGGATACTTCCTATTACTAAAGCCAAGTAGAAATGGAGTGATGGATTTCCTAGGATATTGGGGAGAAGAATCACAGTAAAGCATTGGGGTGGAATGATTCAATAAAACTCTACACTATAATGTAATGACTAACATTCATTCATATGGTTTTGTAAGAGGCCAAAAGAGTTGCCTAAGTAAAATGGAAAAGATGGTAAAATTTAACTTCCCTTTATCTCCTAAGTGTCCTTTTCCTGTTGTTACTTATTAGCAAAAGGAAACACCAGGACTTCCCTACTGCGTCTTTCTCTACCTTAAATAAGATATCTGTTCACATCATTAAGGTTATTAAGTCCTTGGCATAGAATAATAAATAATTGGCCTAAGCTTGCTTCTGCTTTACATGTATATTATTCCCTGGGACAGATCACTTTACGCTCTCTGAGCCTGGCTTATGTTTATTCTTTTAATTTATTTTTTAATTTTTTGTAGATATAGGGTCTCCCTTTGTTGCCCAAGCTTGTCTAAAACTCCTGGCTTCAAGCAATGCTCCTGAAGTGGACTCTGAAAGGACTGAGATTACAGGCCATGAGCCACCATGCCCGGCCATGAGCTTGGCTTATTAAATAGGAGTTATTCAAATGCAAGTTGCTACTGATCAAAGGATTCTACAAGTAATTCAGAGACACACCACATGGAAAGTTGATGCTGGATGAAATGTAGTATTTGGCACTGTCCAATTCTATTTTGTGCTAATTTCCAACTTTCTAGGACTGTTATCTCGTAACTTTTATTCTGTTCACAGTGCTGTAAAGAAGTGCTATAAACTGGGTGGCTTGTAAACAACAGAAATTTATTTCTCACATTTGGGAGACTGGGAAGGCCAAGATCAATTGATTTATTGTCTGAAGGGGGTCTACTTTCTGGTTCATAGAACCAGTCTGAAAAAATTAAATGAATTACTAACGATAGCGGAGATACATCTCGCTATGTCCTCACGTGGTGGAAGGGGTGAAGGAGCTTGCTTGGGCCTATTTTATAAGGGCATTAATTCCATTCCTGGGGACTTGTCCTAATGGCCTAATCACCCCCTAAAGGCTCCATCTCTCAATACCATCACCCTGGGGATTAGGATTTTAACATAAGTTTTGAATGGACACACGTTCAGACCATTGCACAAAATCTTCAAGTACCATGTACACTCATTCTTCTATCCTGCTACATGTTCACATGATGTGTTCAGCTTTTTCCAGCCCTCATCCTTGCTCTCATCTCCATATACTCCTAAGCTACTAAATTGCCTTCTTTTGCATCAAATTCCTCCATACCCTAGTATTATTTACTTCAGGGAGCTATTTAAGTGACCTGCTAATACGTGACTGATGACCACAAGTTATGGCATTGTGAAATAGGCTGTTTGTGAATAAATTCATAGTAAAATTTCAGACAATATGAAAAAGTTAAATGAATTACTTAATAGTGTAGACACAATATCAGAGGCCAGGTAAGAATTTTTAATGTCAATGTAATCAAATTATAAAATTAGCCTGATTTAGGGTATTATCTGAATGTTTAACTACAATAAAATCGGAAAATGTATGAACTATTGGGGTCAGCCCTTAAAAAGAGATAGATTAATGATCAAATACTATAATTAGAAAAGGCTGTTTAAATTGGTTTCTTCTTCTTTTCAGCACTTACTACATGAGGGATAAATTTTTGCTGTTATTGTTTCTGTTCTATAATTTATGCAGTTCTTTCTGACAGTTTTTAAGCACCATCTATCTTCATGTACAAAGTTAGCAGCAATTGATGCATATTTGGTGTGAAATATATACTTTTCATGGGCAATATACATTTGAAGAGAATTTGATAAGCACATTTTTTATAAAATATTTTTAATGTACACTGTATTCTCTTCATAATATGTTTGAAATACTGAAAATTTATTCATGTTATGATAGAAGAAATGTAAGTTTAAAAATCGTTAATGGTTTTATTTATTTTCTCCTCTCTATTTACTGTATATTGTCAAAATGGATGTGTGGTGTTGTAATAAATGTAACCAATTTCTTGAAGCTAATAACTAATCCTGAGTGAATCTGAGCCAATGCTATAGTCCATTAACTTTGGAACTATGGTTATAATTTTCTTTAACAGACCCAGATACAGGCTATATTTTATCATTATCATAAACCTGGAGAGGAAACTGAAAGTAGAGAGAGATAGAGGTTTACATAGTTCACACAAAGGCTCTTGTTGAAGGCAAAAAGTCATGGATTAAAAATCTAAGCCTGCTTTATGCTTCTGTATCCTCCTTGACTATTAAATAAATATACAGGATTCTCAAGCATGAGGCACTTATGGAAGTAAGTCAGGAAAAAACTAGGACTCAACAACAGTACAAGCAACAGAAAATAAATGGTCTTTAAAGTCTTAGTAAATGCGTATGTCACTGCCACTAATTAGATTATATGAAAAAGAACAGAAGGTACCCCTACTCAACCAAAATATTTAGATTTAATGCCAAAGCACAAAAAGGCACATCTCAAGTGTTAGCAATACCTTAAGCTTTACTATTTAAAAAGAATTATTTGGATTGTAGCCACATTTAAAAGAGAAAACTAATAAAAATCAAATGTCCTTTCTTTTCTGATGCACAGCTTATAGAAATATGTTTATTTTTAAATTCCTGTATTTGCATACATACAACTCTCCTTGTTTCTTTGATAAAAGTTTTATGGGCAATAAATTATAAATCATGCTTATGTATAATTTATCCCTTTAAATACATATTTTATTTTTTGGCTTTTTAAATGAAAACCGTCTTTAGCTTTGTATTTTTAAGAGATTCAAATTCAATACTTTAAGAAATTCATGAATAAAGCATGTTTCAACCTTAATTTACATTTTTATAGTGTCTGCTGTAGAACAGTATAGATTTTGCTTTCTGAGTGTCCTCTTTCAAGCAGACACGATTCCCTTAAGAATAAGCCTTGAGAAAATTCACTTGCCCTTCATAAAACATACATCTCATTATCTCCCTATAAATTGGACACTTCCCTAACATGGTTGTGCATTTGTGTCTACCCCCTGAATATTGTAATATCCTCTAGTTCACATACACACACTAATACAAACAGAAAATGGCCATTTTATTGTGTTGAATTCAATGCAAGTGACCTGACATGAATCCCAAATGCATTTTACCTCCAAGAAGATAATCTTGATAATATTCAATCCTATAAGTAAGAAAATTATGTGGGAGATTAGTTTTCCTTAACTATAACCACATTTTAGACTTGGTTTAATATGTTAATATATTGCTTAAAATAGCTATTATTTTAGAGTATATTTAGAATACTGAACCAAATAACTTGTAGATAAACTACCTAGGAATAGACTTCGTACACTCATAAAATGTCATGATTTTATTTTATTTTTTTAAATAAAGCTCAGGACCATAGTTCATCTAGATTGGCTCATCTAGACTCAGATACTGGCAGAGCATAGATAACGTCCTCTTTTCTCTTAGTCCCTTTCCCATAGGTCTATTTCTTAGCAATCATTGCTTTATTAAGCTTTTGTTTTGTAATTAGGTTGCATTTCCCTCAAGGCTAGGGCTTTGAATAAGAGAAAAAAAAAAAACATAGATATTACCTGGAATGAAAATTCTATTGTATATGGACTAAGGTTAGCAACCTCAACATTCATCCTCTTTCATGCACTCTTCCTCTTTATTAGTGTAAGAATGCCCTATAGTCACAATTATTTCTTTTAATAATTTCTCACCTTCTTACTGAAATACCTGTGTTTCTGTTATGCATTGAATCGTGTCCTTTCAAAAATGTATGTCGAGGTGCTAAAACTCAGTGTCTCACAATGTAACCATACCTGGAAATAGAGTCTTTACAGAGATAATGAAGTAAAATTGAGATCATCAGATTGGTTCCTAATCCCCTATGACTGCTGTTCTTACAAAAAGGGAAAAGCTAGACCCAGAAATAGACACAGACAATGCGTATGTGAAAGGCAATGTGAAGACACACAGAGGAAACTCCAATGTGAAGATAGAGCATCGGAGTGGTGCATTACAAGCCAAAAAACACCGGTGTCTACCAGAAGCCAGGGAAGTGGCATAGAATGGTTCTTTTCCTAGCACCTTCAGGGGAAGCATAGTCCTGACACACCTTGATCTTGGAAGTCTGGCCTCTAGACCTCTAAGACCACACAATATTTTTGTTTTAAGTCACCGTGTTTATGGAACTTTGTTAAGGGAGCCTTAAGAAACTAATTAATAGTACTGTTTCTCATTGCTTCTAAAATAAATCTTCATCCTTTAAGATAGATTTCAGGTCGTTCAGGATCTCGGCCCTGCACATCTTTTCAGCTTCTGCATTACTAATGTCTTCCTTTCCACCTTATCATGCAACAATAGAAGACACCTTTAAGTTTCTCAAAATGTCCAGTTTTGTCTCACCTACAGTCTTCTCCATTCTCCTCTCTGAAAAGTTAGCACTTTCTTTTTATCCCAAATCTTCAGCTGACTACTCCTAACCATCTTTTAGACCAGGACTTCAATATTGCTTCATCTTTCAGACTGACTTTCTTGTTTTTCTAGCTTCCCATAGTGCCCTACTCTTCTGCCTTAAAAGTCATTTCAATAACGTATTGTCTATCTTCCTTGCAAGACAACATTTCTTTATGCTTTGGGTCTAGTACTTTTTAGATGCCTACAAATATTTATTTAACAAATAAACAACTGAATGGCAGCATGTCATCTGCTCCATTGCCTGTTCTTTCATCTGAACTTGTAATCTGTTATAAGGGGTGTGAAACTTCCTAGGACTACTGCAACAAATTACCAAAAATTTGGTGGCTGAAAACAACACAGATTTATTCTATTACAATCCTGGAGGCCAGAGGACTAAAATCAGGTTTTGGCAGGGCAACACTCCCTCTCATGGCTCTAGAGGAGAATACTTCTTTGGTTCTTCTAGCTTCTGGTGGCTCCCTGCATTCCTTGTTTTATGGCAATATAACTTTAATCTCTATCTTCAGGCTTTTTCCCCTGTATCTTTGTGTCTCAAGTCTCCTTCTTCTTTTCTCTTGTTTAGTTACCTGTTGCTGGACTTAGGGCCCACTGTGAATCTAGAATGACTTCATTTTTAGATTCTTAATTATATCCGCAAAGACTCCTTTCCAAGTAGGATCAAAGTCACAGGATCTGGGAATTAAAGCTTGAACATATCATTTTGAGAATCACTATGTAACCTACTACAGAAGGAGGCTGATTAATTTGATAGATTTGTGGGACTAGAGGTACTAACTAAGCTGCCTTTGGGTGCAGATGAAAAGTGCTGTGTGGAGTGGAGTAAGAATTTTTTTTTCTTCTGTTGCGTGGAATCCAACAGCTGGCGGCATTGCTGACATAAGAAGGTAATTGCCTTTGGTGTGGAGGTTGGTGTTCTTTCAGTGGCAGAAGCTGAAAACTCCTGATGTTCCTTTCAGCTGCTTCACAGGCAGAGGACACGGATAAAGAAAAGTGTGAGTAGAGAAAGACACCCGAGGAGACTGCGGCTGAGAGCGGTTTCTGTGGATTTTCTGAAATGACAGGGTGACAGCTTGAATGAGGATATTGGTGAACTCAGATCCACTGGGGATGGGAATAAATTTAAGGGTGAACTTAGTTTTATTCACAGCCTGGTAAGAACAGGTGACATTTAGGTTACAGCTATAATTCACATAAAAGTGAGTATTTTATGATTATATGAAATAAAATACAAGGCATTTTCAATTAATCACATTAATGTGGGCAGGACAAGATGAATAGTTGAAGTTCACAGAATCTTCCACTTAATTTTAGCCTTAAATTCACCATTTTTTCCTCATTAACATTATTATAAAACAAAATCAACGAGTGATGTGGGTCTCTCTCTTTGATTGAAATCTCCTTCTGGTAAGGCTAATTAGAAATAGCAATATTAAAAAGCATAACGAGTCTTATATTTAAGTAGAATAACTCCTTGGCTAACAGCCCACTATGATGTCTTAAATTACCCAGGGTTAAAGTAGAAAATATCACTGGAAAGTAACATATTTTATATTTTCAGCCATTTGCACTTTTTTCTGACGATTTTCAATATGAAAATACAGAGGCAATAGTCTTCTGTGCAAGAGGCTTAAGTCAGTATGGTAGATGGGGGAAAAGCCCCCCAGAGAACAAGGGAAATGAAATCAGTATTCCCGATTTGAGCACTAAATAGTCACAGAAGCTCGAGTAAATCACTTAATCTTTCTGATAAATTCAAAGAACTCTCCTAGCTCTACTACTCTGTGATTCTAAAGAGGAAAGATGTATCAAGATCTGTCTGACTTTTGCAGCAGTCTCTTTGGAGGGCAGATTTTTTTATGTAGCACAGTGAATGAAGGGTTCTGTATACCAAAGGATCAGCTGAAAGGTTTTGGCAAGGTTCCTGGAATCTTTAAGAGACGATTTCACAAGGGGTCTCAAAGAGAACCAAAGTTAAATTAGCTCACTTTGCTGGAAGCTAACTACACTAGAGAGTGACGCAGAAAGAGAGAATAGAAGGAGTAGAAGGCATTAGATCTCAAACATGGAAGAAAATAAATGTATGCAGTAATTCTTTTTTTCTAAAATTTACTAGTTAAATATTGGAAGCTAGTACTATGTGTTGAAGACTCTACCATTTCTCAGTCCTCTTATTATATCTTGAAAGCCATGTCCAGATTTTGAATGTGTGTATGCTATGCAAAGGCTGGCAATTGGCTCTGCTTCCTCCTTTTCTCTCTCTCTCTTCCGCCCTCCCTTCCTTCCTTTTTACTTTGTTTCCTTTTCTATATTAAGCCCATTGAATAAGAAGCAAGGGCTTTCCTCAGTCTTGAAGGCGATTTACTGAGGGCTCCTCTGTACATCAGAAGTGACCATTTCTTATAACTCATGTATAGCGTGTATTTTAAATTTCCATTAGTAACTGGAAATCCATACTAAGTGAAAAGAAAAAAGAAAGAAAATATTGGTAACAATTTATTTAAGAGAAATATTTAAAAACTGTAAAGTCTTTCTTTTGTGACCAGACTAAGCTAAGTAGTAAAATAAAAAAGGTTCTTATCAATATTTAATATCAAAACCAGTTCTCTGCTTTAAAACATGATTTTAGATAAGCTATATTGTCTTGTACATTTTGGCTAAACCAGAAAATGATACCTGGTCCATTTTGATAAGTCATTACACAATCGCTACATTATAAAAAAAATGAAGACATTTTTGAAATAGATATTAAAATTCAAGCAAGAATTTTTGAAGGTAATTAACAGAAAGAAAAGTGGAACACATCTACTTTACAAACCTACACAGCATGGTAACAATAGTGCTGCATATTCCAGGCAGCAATCAGATACATGTAATTCATGTTTCTTTGGAAGAAATAAATTTGAAGCGTGCAATAATATTTTACCGTAATAACCAGACTAAAAGACTGTTGAAACCACCATTGTAAAAATTATAACAATGAGAGAAAGCTAACCTGACTCCATCTTGCTTCTGACCTCAAAAGCTAACTGCCTTTACTCATCCCTGGGCACAGACCAAGTGAAATATGGGAGGAATTTAGTTCATAGTTTAACTTTGAACAAGGACGATAACAACCCCTCCCCAAACTGACTCTCTCCAGGGACTAAAACCTTGTTAAGAAAGACTAATGGAAGGCCACAGGGTTAGTTTTACAAGAGGGGCGTCAGTTCTGCTAAGAGGTAGGTATATTTAAGCAATAACCACCCCTTGTTCCTTAGCTTGCTTTTCTATAATCCCTTACTTCTCTGGAGTCTCCATTTAGCTGGAGGTGACAAGATTTGTAACTTTTCTAATTGCTCCTATGGAGAACATTGCTATTGTAAAACGTAAGATTGATGTTTGAGATATTTTCCAGAATTTTGCATTCTGGCAACTGACTGACTTCACCCACACAGGACCCATGATTCATACCAGGGAACTGATTCACTAGTTCTGTGACCCCCACACCCAGAAACTGACTCAGTATGCTAAGTCCTCCTATGAGGAGTTTGGACAGTCCCATGATTTCATTCTCAATTAATCAGCACTCATATCCTATTCCCCTGCCCTCCAAATTTTCCTCAAAAACCTAGCCTCTGAGCACTTGGGGAGGTGAATTTGTGAAAAGTCTCCCACCATCCATCTTGGTTGGCCCCACAGTTCTTGAACTCTTTCTCTACTGAAACACCTGTTGTTCCCAGTGTTTGGATTTTCTGAGCAGTGGGCAAGAAAGACATATCGGGCTGTAACTCTATATGTACCTACCAATTTTGTATTTGGGATGCTATCCTAAGCTAATTAGTGATATTCAATATATAGATAATAAATGACCACAATTATTTAATAATTTATCACACTTCCTGAGAGTGACATGTTGCCGGACATCAACTACATACTTCTCCTAGATTATTTTCTTCAGTATTTGCAATCTTTGAAATGCCCCTGGTCTCTTCTGGTTTCACAGGGCAAAAAAATGCCCACAAAATTAGAGAGACGCACAAGGTGATACAGAGGATCACAACTTATCAGTGAGGAAAGAATTTCCCTGAACAAGCTCTCTTTTTGCCTGCTGCCATCCATGTAAAAACGTGAGTTGCTCCTCTTTGCCTTCTGCCATGATGGCAAGGCCTCCCCAGCCATGTGGAACTGTGAGTCTATTAAAGCTCTTTCCTGTATAAATTACCCAGTCGCAGGTATGTCTTTACTGGCAGTGTGAAAACAGACTAAAACAATACCCATATGTCTAATGATGTATATTTCTAAACAGTGGAATTATAGTTGATGTTTTTCTTGTTTTGTTATCCTTTCTGCATTTGTGACTATTTCGACAACACGTATGTATGATTTGTGTGCTAACAGTTAAAAAATATGGTAAAATAACAATAATAAAAACAAAAACAAAGGGGAATAGAGTTCTAGAATTTAGGACATAAGCAATATATGAGCAAGCAGTCCCAGAAGAAAAGATTGATAAATTTGCATTAAAACTTTTATCATTTTATTAGTGATCAAAGACAACGTATTTTACTATTTAGACTATTTACATTCTTTTCTAGAATTTCAGATTTCAATATTAATAATGAATCCAAAGAAAATTTAGCCTTATTCTTTATATTTTATCTCCTTTTACCCACTGCTATCACATACTAATAATGATGGTTAATATTTGAGGGGTGTTCTGTTCATGTAGTAGCAGATGATGTAACATATCAGCTTCTACAGTATTTCCTTTTCCTCAGAGATTCTATGGTTTATATGCTCAAAAGTGTATGCATCCAGGTAGAAAATATAATAGATATGGAAAGATAAAGTTTTATATTTTTATTTTTTTAAAAATTTGTCACCTTGGAAGAGAAAATGATTCTTTATTTTGTAACTCAGACAGGAGGCAAACAGCACATGACATTGCTGACTGAGCTGCAAAATCAAAATTGACAAATCCTGGAGGAGAAAAAACTTACTATTGCAAAGTCAGGCATTGCTGTTCATGCTGCCTGGGCTTCCCTGGTGTCTTCCTGCTGTGGCAGAGCAGCCCCAAGGTCCAGGTGACATTAGTCTGGCTTTTCAGACAAGTCAAAAGGAAAAAGAAATTTATCATAAGGAAATAAAAGGCTTGGCACAAAATACCAGCCTCTTTTGCTGCTCTTGTTATGATAAAGGGTCAGAGAGAAAGGCTGGTGATAAAACTCAACATGGGGCTTGAAGAAAGAAGAACTGGGTTTCTTTTTACCACCAGTCTTCATAAAACTAAACATAACTCAAGAGTTAATAGCAAAGACTCACTGATGACAAAAGTGCTGTTAAAATGTTATGCTCAGACATCACTGGTGGCTGTGACATTCAGTAGAACTCTTTTGGAAAATGTTTTGACAAAAGCTGTTGAGAATCATATTTATGCCTTTGCACTTTGATATGTTTACAATGTTGCTTACACATATCTAGACACTCGTGTTGGTGTTATACACTGGAAAATTGAAGCTAACTAAACGCATATTGATTTAGGAATATTTATTCAATGGTTGACAAAATGGCATATCAACTTGGTTATAAACGGCATATCAACTTGATGGACAATTATCCAACCATCAGTAGATCCAGTTAGGAAGAATATAGAGAAACATAGAAAATAATTAGGAATGTTGCTTTGGCAAAATATACAGTTGTGTAGTTATACATTCATTAAAACTTGGGCTGGTGCAGTGGTGTACATCTGTAATCCCAGCACTTTGGGAGTCCAAGGCAGGACCATCCTGGGCAACATAGGAAGACCCTGTCTAAAAACAAAACAAAACAGACAAGCAAAACAAAACAAACGAGCCAATTGTGGTGGCATGCACCTGTGGTCCCAGCTGTTCAGGAGGCTGAAATGGAAGGATTGCTTGAGCCTGGAGGATCGGGGCTGCAGTGAGCCATAATCACACCATTGCACTCCAGCCTGGATGAAAGAACAAGATCCTATCTCAATAGAAAAAAGAAAATGAAAAAGAAATTTTATGAACACTATATATAGCCAGAGAAAAAGACAAAAAAAGAAGTAAATATAATTTTGCTAAAGTAATGAATTAATTCTAATTTTATTGCAATTCTTCTTTCTTAATAATTTTATCTTAAATGAATTAATGCAAGAACAGAAAGCCCAATACCACATATTCTCACTTATAAGTGGAAACTAAACATCAGGTACTTATGGACTTGAAGATGGCAGCAATAGATGCTGGAGAGTACTAGAGGGGGAAGAAAGGGGCCAAGGGTTGGAAAATCTGTTGTGTACTATGTATCTGTTGGGTACTATGCTCAGTATCTGGGTGACGAGATCATTACACCCCAAACTTCAGCATTGTGCATTATACCCTGGTGACAAACCTGTGCATGTACCTCCTAAATCTAAAATGAAAGTTGAAAAATAAAAATTAAATAATAACACAACTTTTATGATGTTGTACCTTGTTTATTAAAATCTTAAAAATGACTGAAAAATAATAGAATATTTAATTTTTGTATGTCTGAAAACTACCACTTAGGTTAATCTTTAGGAAAGCATTTGATGAATGACTAATTCTAGAACTTGATTTTGTGAATTATGTGATAATCAACATATGCATATAATTGCTCCTGATCTGTATTAAATTTCTTTTTACGGATGTGACATGCACAGATTTAAGGTAAAAGAAAGAACTCATCACTGAAGCAAACAGGTCTCATAATTAAGCTAATGCTCTCTAATGTTTCCCAAAGTTTCTCAAGTTAACACATGACATAATGGCAAATGGAAACTTTGGTAAGTTATGCTGTGGTACATGGAGGAAGATTTAGTTTCAGGTCAGAACTGTAAGGACGGGGTTGAGGAGAAACGACATTTGCCAGGAATGCCCTGGGTTCCCAGCAAGGGTTCTGTAGTTCAGCACACTGGAAACCTATTAAGGACCTCTGCTTTGAAACAGGGTCAGGAAGTAAGTAGCATAAAACCTTAATGGTAAATTTCATGGGACAATATGTAAGAGAGAGAGACAGAGGGGGGAGAGAGAGAGAGAGAGAGAATGTGTGAGCGAGAGACAGCGAGAGAGAGGGAACGAACACACTGGAATTGCGTGAATTGGGGCTCACAGAAATCCATCTTTCTGCTGTGTCTTCCCATTACTGTCTAAATTTGGTTTCCGTAGATAATTGTGTAAAGAGTACCTGCTCCTCCACCTGCATAACTCTGCAGGGTGCACTGATTTGCCCTATGAAGCTGAAAGCAAGGAAATAGGCAACCACTAGTTACTGATGTGACACATTTATAGTCTTTTAATCTATGTTTTTCCTTTTTCCATTCATTTTTTAATAAAGTTGTCTGCAATTAAGAAATAGCTGTTGAGATTTAAATATTGCATAGTCATAGATGAGTTTATGACCCTTTGCTTATGAGTGAACAGAGATGATTTATTGGGAGTAAAAAATGCTCTAGGAATCCTTCAAATGTATAAAATAATAATTAGAAAGAACAACTGACTTTATTTAAAATAGCATAAAGAAGATGAAAAAAGCAGTAACACAGTGTTCTATAAATTTACGGAATCATCACACCAAGATTTTATCCTATCTCTTTGCATAAAATTAAAAGAGAATAATTATGGGTGTCTGAAAATAAGGTATTAATTTTAAATTGTTTACATGTAAACATAATGTCCTCTCTTTCTCTCTCTCTTTGATTTTTAATTTCATTGCTAAATTAAGAACAACATTTAGAAAGATCTGGTGCAGCATAACAAAGGCTTGGAAATTTATTAACCACTCATTTCATCAATTTCCTTCAGCATATAAATTGCTATTCAGGAATATTCAAGCCTTTTTAACACTAGTGAGTTAGAAGAGTTATAGCTATAGATCTCCAATTATAGCACAGAATAGTAATTTTTGAACTATGAGGTTCAGAACTTCTGCATAGTTACAATCTAGTTTTTATTTTTATATATACTTCAGTTATTAAAAATTAAGATTACTCTCAAAACTATTTACCAAATATTAACAGTTTTTAAATGAGTGATATATTGTTTTATCTGTACCAAACTTTTTCTCTTGCCATCCTTACCTTATTGTATGTGATCTGTGATTATTAAGCAGCAAAAATGGTTACCAGTTGCAACCAATCATCAGAAGATTTCCCAGGTTCTGTGCAACAACAACAACAAAAAAACCCTCAAAATACACTGGATGTGAAGGTGGTAGTATTGTTTGAATTTGGTCCCTTCAAATTAAAGTGTTGCCAATGTGATGATTTTAAGAGACTAGGCCTCTGTAAGGAAATTAGGCCATAAGGGCTTACTGAGATTAACGCTCTTTCAAAAGAGACTTCACACAGCCTTTGGCTACCTTGCCCTTCTGTCTTCTCCATGTGAGGATGTAGCAAGAAGGCCCTAACCACACCAAAAGCCAATACCTTAATCTTGAACTTTCCAGTCTCCAGAGCTGTAAAAAATAAATTTCTTTTATTTTTAAATTACTGCCTGCGGTATTTTGTTGCAGCAGCACGAACAGATTAGGTGGCAATATTACTGTAACTGTCATCCATAACCTACAATTCCAAATGTCTATGTGCATGAAAATAGCCTTTATCCTTATTAATGAAATTCTTAATAAATATGTACTATAGTTTTGAATTAATAGAATAAATTTATACCAATAAAATACTGCTCTCAAAAGCATATTTAAAATAATATGGTAGTTTACTATAATATCTCATTCCTAAAGATGATTTCTGCAACTAAAAATACTCCACAAATGATGATGTTGTGGGGAACACTTTCGTATTCCACATCTTCTGACTGTAATGCCACTTTCTGAAAGTTTGTGCATGGTAGATATAATAAAATCTCCAAAATATACTTTGTCATGTTAATTTTAAGAAGTTATTTGGTGTGACAAGAAAGCACTTGCCTTTCACCTGTGAGGAGTACAATGTTTGACACCTTCCAGCCATAGCATCTTTGGGACTGCCTGCAGCATTGTACCAAAGCCAACCTCTTCTCAGTGTGCTACAGCCAATGACTGAGCCTGGGGTGGCCTATGGCAGGACTCAGAGATCCCCTTTGGGTTGGCTAAGATGTTTTCAAATGTGCCCAATCTTGCTTCCTTTCCTCTTACCTTCACAGGCATTGATCTTCAGCCCCAACTTCAAAACCACTATACCTGTCTCTGTATTTGCTTCTTATCGGACCCAAAGTGTCCAATTTATATAAATGTTTATGTGTACCTTTTTATTATTTCAATATATAAAAAGTTGTTATGCAAGTTAACATATAAGCAAGATTCTTAGTATTTCTTTCATGTTCCTGTGCTGGAGACAGCTGTTTTAAGACCGTTAAACACTTTAATTTTAACAGTCCACATTTTGTCCACTAAACTATCTATCAAGAAAATTAATTTATTTTAGCCAAATCTGTAAGTTAGTTACAACCACTGTTGGTAGTTGGAAATATATACATATTAAAATGTGACTTTTAATTTTTGACAGATTTTAATAAAATATATCAAGAAACAGTTTTTTCTTTACAAAAAAATTATGTAAAATTAAGAAGACATAAGCAAAATATCATTGCTAATTTTATAATGGGGAATTCATTTAACAAATAGTAGGATTTTAATTTTTTTTATTTTGTATTCTTTTTTCACTTATTTATTTATTTTACATAATCTGGACTTCAAATAACTTGAAATGTTTCATGGATAGTGACTATGCTTGATTGCCCTCAATCCAATAGCTTAGAAAATACCTTTTCTTATAGAACCTATTTCTGATGGTTTTGACTGAACTATTTAGGCTTCAAACCAGTTCTTCTGATCAGGCATGTTAGCCACATTATAATTAGGCACCTATAGTCATGTGGTGTAAAGAGTAAATTCAACAGCCTCTGAATTCTGATTGAGTCTGTTTAGGTGAATAAGCCTCCTCCTCTCTAGTTCTCCAGGCTTAAACTTGGACATGTTCTATATGTAGGAAAACTGCTTGACTCTTGCCATTTTGTGGCTCCCAGTTTACAGTAGTCTGCATGAGGTTAATTGGGACAAATTCCTTGTCCCTATCCTTTTCTTTATGTCAGAATATAATCAGAATGATTATTTACATAGTAATTTACTTTCCACAGTGTCCAATTCCTAAATTCATATCTGTATCTGTCATTATAAGCATAAAAATCACTTTCTTATCTGGGTTTTATTAACCCTCATCTTTCAATTTGGTAAAACTGAGGTACAAAACAGCAAAACAAAAGCACACAACAACAACAAAAATGCTTGTTATGCGTTTGCTGTGAAGAAATCCCTCAATGAATCAAGTGGTTTAAATTTTATAATCTTGAGCCATTTCACTGTTTTCAGGTAGACATGCTCATATGCATTTATCATTATCTAATGTACAATATGAGAAAATAAGTTTTAAAAGCATAAGAAACATTACTGTATTTAATAAAAAATTATAATAAATGGCCTGTAAATAACCCACAACATTGTGTGTGATTCATTCTTTTATTTTTTTAAGTCCTTATTTTTTATTCACTGAGGGAAAATCCTATAAAGTTTGCAATCCCACTTTTGCTAAGTGGAGTACTGAACACTACACATCGCCATTCTTTGTTATGGCATAAAAAGATCTTACATTTTCTTGTCTGAATGATGTAGTTCTTTAGGTAGCTGGCAAACACACTGCCCATTCAGCAGTTATGCAATTCCCTTCTGGTGTAACAAATGTATTCTTTGTGTCTTTATTCTTAGGCTTATTATACTGAGTTAAGAGGATTAATCTACTGGTGGAACGCTATTATTCTCTACATTAGGTCAGAAAAAAGATTAGTTTTGCAGAGAAAAATTACAAGGCAATAGTCACATTTAATAATATTTTGCCTGCCTGTTGTTTTAATTAAGCTATATTCTAGAATTTAAGGAATAAATATATTAATAATGAAGCTATTTTGGAATTTGAAGTAAGCCCTAATGCCCGGCCCTAACTTAATGTGTGACCTTATTCTTTATGTGCCTTACTGTTCTCATTCAGTCTCTTGTGCTATAAACTTTTCCACACATTGACTTTCACTAAATACATATGTTTACTCATATCTCTCCCATTAGAAAAAAAAATCACTCTATTTTTCAGCATAGGATCCTGTTTGCAATTAAAGGATACACATAGTAAATTTAACAAACAGATGTATGTTTATGATTTACAAGTTCTGCTCATTTATTTCGTTATTTAATAAATACTGATTATCTCCCATGTGTTCAGGACTACTCTTGAAATTTTAACATTTGACTTGAGAGAGTTTAAGTTAACTGTTATCTCTTTCCCCAAATACATGACTTGCATCTTTTCTAGATTTTTTTTTCTTGATGATCTCATTTTATTACTATAAGAAATTTATGTTCAATAATATATTACTGAATTAATTTTGTCCCCCTCCTGCAAGGTAATGATAATGCAGGGACTTTGTTCATGATGTGTAACTATTTTGAGGTCTAATTTTTACTCTAGCTGCCTTTTATGTCCAGAACTATTTTCAGTGGACTGGTATTATCCCCACAATAAATAATGGCAGAGAAGAAAACTTTAAACATTTACAAGGGCTCTTTCCATCAGTAATGCTACCACATGTCACCGGTGGCTCAGGTATTTTCACTATGGCTTTGTATAAAACTTTTCTTTGATGTGAAAGGATAAATATGGCTTTCTAAAACTATGTGGAATAATTTTCCCAATCTTTGTTTCTATAATTTCTACAACAAAAAGTCATATATATATATATACTTAAACCTTTCTAAAGTTTTATATATATATAAATATGCCATGGAATATCATATATATATGTATATATGCCATGGAATATCATGTGGCCGTAAAAAGTATGAAATCATGTCCTTTGAAGCAACAGAGAGGGAACTGGAGGCCATTTTCTTAAGTGAACAAACTCAGAAGGTCGAATATCACATGTTCTCACTTGTAAATGGAAGCTAAATAATGGGTGCACATGGACATAAAGATAAAAATAACAGACCTTGGGGACTCTAAAATGGGCAAGAATAGGAGATGACTGAGGGTTGAAAAATTACCTAATGGGAGCAATGTTCAGTATTTGGGTGATAGTTATACTGCAAGCCCTATCCACACAAGTACATGATACATCCATGTAACAAACATGCACATGTACTCCCTGAATCTAATATATATGTGCATGTACATATATACATATTTACATGTATGTGCATACACGTGTGTATGTATGGATACAGACATGTGTGTATATACACACATATGTCTATACCTGTATATACATGTCTATATGTATACACATACATGTGTATATGTATATATACACACACATATATGTGTATATATGTATGTACATATATAACCCCTTTCTGTTGGTTGTGTTATTAAATAAAATACATCTCTAAAAAACATGTATGTTTTCTTTAGAATGGTAACTGGTATATAATAGACATTTAAAATTCATTGACTAAATAATAATTCTTATTATAATTTCAGTATATTTGCCACTTAGCTCAGAGGATTATAAATTTCAGATGTTCCAATAAATAATTAGAGATTAAATGAATGAGTGACTGAGTTAAAATTAGTGTCTCTAAGAGGTGGCTGTCCATCAGAGTTGTCTACAGATTTTTTTTTCCTTTTTGAGACAGAGTCCTGCCCTGTCACCCAGGCTGGAGGGCAGTGGTGCTATCTTGGCTCACTGCAACCTCTGCCTCTTAGGCTTAAGGGATTCTCCTGCCTCAGCCGCCCATGTAGCTGAGATTACAGGCACACTCCACTGCATCCAGCTAAGTTTTGTATTTTTAGCAGAGACGGTGTTTTGCTACATTGGCCGGGCTGGTCTGGAATGCCTGACCTCATGTGATCCACCCACCTCAGCCTTGCAAAGTGCTGGGATTACAGGCATGAGCCACTGTGCCTGGCCAGGATGATTTCGTAAATGGCAAAACAAAAATAATTGTTTCCCCTTCAAATATCAATTGAACCCTTTACTAAAAGTAGTTTTAAAATGATCCAAAACCTTTAATCAGTTCTTAAGGAATATTATTAGCATCAATAATATCCATGATAAGCATACTATTTTAACAAATGAGCAACCTACCAATGTACTACCCTAAGTTATCAAAAAGAAAAAAAAAATCCATCTTGGATTATCAGTAAAATATTTACCCAATCTCTTTCGTTTTTTTTCTTCACTGCTCTATTTTATATTAAAAATTCTTTTTAAAATTTCTCAAAACAGTCAATTTTCCTGATTATCCTATCCTTCTGATTTTCTCATCAATTTCTTTTTTTTTGTCCTTTCTCTCACCAGCGCCTTCCTTTGATTCTCTGTCTATATTCTCCTCCATGTGGATTCTCTCTTTCACAGCTCTTCTGCTTCCACAATTTTAATATTTCTATACTGACAAATCACCAAAGAACATTTCTATCTCTAACCTTCAGTCAATTTCTGTTTCTGATCCTTTATTTCCAGTTGCTTTCAGCTGTGTCTAGTTGAATGATTTGATATCCTATCAGAATTCAAATTTCTAATTTATCTACATCTTCCTAATCAGAAATTCATATGTGGGAACATCCAATTTTGCAAACTGCTTTGAAATAAAGTCGATAATATACGTCATTTTGGGCCCGAGCACTGGCGAGATGTTGAAAATTTTAGATGCTGTGATACACAGCAAAACTAGATGTTCCCACATATGAATTTCCGATTAGGAGGATGTAGATAAATTAGAATTTTGAAGTAGCTATATGTCACACTTTAATCTAAGTGACTAACATTTTTAGGCTTTCTGTTATTTGTTAATATTTGCTATTTCTTTATATTCAAAATATATAAGAAAGTCAAACAATCTAATGGTTTAAAAAAACTTGATTATAAATGGGCAAAGATCTGAACAGATATTTCTCAAACGATGACATGCAAATGGCCAACAGATGTATGAAAAAGTGTTCAACATAACTAATCATCATGGAAATGCATATTGAAACCACAATGAGATATCACTGCACACCTCTTTAGAATGGCTATTTTCAAAAAGAAAAAAGATAACAAGTATTGGAAAGGATGCAAAGAAAGCCCTTGATCATTGTTGATGAAAATTGGTACAGGCATTATTGAAGACAGAATGAAAATTCCTAAAAAGTTAAACAGAACTATAAAATGATTTAGTAATCACCCCACTCAGTATTTAATCACAGAAGATGAAATTAATACTTGAATACATAGCTGCATGTCTATTGAAGTAGCCAAGATATGAAAACAATCTATTAACAGATGACTAGGTTAAGCAAATGTGGTATAGATAGGTAACGGGATACGATTCAGCCTTAAAAGAAGAAATTGTATATTAGTAACAATCTGGATGGACCTGGAGGACTTTTATGTTGGGTGAAATAAGCCAGACACAAAAAGACAAATACCACATGATCTCATACTTGGAATTTAAAAAGTTGAACTCACAGAAGTGGTTACCAAGAGCTGGGGCTGGGGCTGGGGCTGGGGCTGGGGCTGGGGAGGCAGATGGGGAGATGTTTGTTAAAAGACACAAATTTGCAGTTAGGTAGAAAGAATAAGTTCAAGGGATCCAATGCACAACACAGTGACTATAGTTAATAAGATATTCCTGAAATTGTTAACAGAGAAGACTCTAAGTATTCTTACCACAACATAGATGTGAGTTAATGTATACATTATCTTGATGTAGCCATTTCATAATGTATTCATATTTCAAAACAACATATTGTACATGAAAAACATATGCAGTTTGTACTTCTCAAGTAAAAAATGAATACATAATGTGGAAAACAAGCTTACAGAAAAATGTCTCCACACCTGGGAGCAACAAGTACTCAATGAATATTCGTGCAATGACTTCATTAATTAACTCACTTGTGAAGGAGCTATATGTCACGCTTTAATCCAGTAATCAAGTGACTAACATTTTAGGCTTTCTGTTATTTGTTAATTAACGAATTAATAAATTAATTACATATCAGTAATGAAAGGGCAAAACAGCTTCATGCAGTCAGAAGAGTATAGACTTTGGAATATATCAGATATGGACACATATCCTGTTTCTAACCCTAATTTCTGTATGACCTCAGGTAAGGGTAACCTGCTTACCTTTGTAAACCTGTTTCTGCATCAGCAAGTGGATTTAATTAATCTCATCTTGCATATTATCATTTCATCTTAGAAAATTTCAGAGGTGTGTTTGGAAACTACCACACCAATACAACACACAGTAATGGAGCTCGAGCGTAGGTTTTTTTGTTTTTTTGTTTTTTTTTAGATGGAGTCTCTCTCTGTCACCCAGGTTGGAGTGCAGTGGTGCAAACTTGGCTCACTGCAGCTTCCTCCTCCTGGTTCAAGCAAGTCTTATACCTCAGCCTCCTGAGTAGTGAGTAGCTGGAACTACAGGCACACACTACCACACCCAGCTAGTTTTTGTATTTTTAGTAGAGCTGAAGTTTCACCATTTTGGCTCGGCTTGTCTTGAACCCCCGACCTCAGGTGATCAGCCCACCTTGGGCTCCCAAGTGCTGGGATTACAGGCGTTAGCCACTGTGCCCAGCTGAGCATAGATTTTAAACCAAGAGACATCTTAAGATGGCAGATTTCAAAACCTTCTTTCAGGACTCACTGACATCAGAGTCAGAATCTTTGGGAGTGGGTCAAATATGTGTTTTGTCATCAAGCTCTCTGGCTTTTATCTGATGCACACCAGTCAAACTTTTAAGCACCATTCCCTGGGATGAGGACATAGTATATACCTTATAGTCATTATTTAAAGCACTTTCAAACACATTCCTTTTATTCAATGCTTACAAGGCAGGGAGTCATTGATCCATTCACTCATTTATTAACCAGACAATGATTGAGTATCTTTATGTTAGATACTGAGTGGTAAAAAGGGAAACTGGACTAGGTGTTCCTTAGTCATGGCATATACAATAAAACCCTGTTCATGATATTTACACACAATATGAATGTGCTTAATGTTGCTAAATGGTACAATTGGAAATGGTTAAAATGGTGAAGTGTTTGTTATGCATATTTTACCACAATAAAACAAAGAAAAAGTTGACCATATTTATTCTTTATAGCAACTACTCTTAATGGTAGATTATTATGGAAGAAACATATGAAAATGTTAGTTTCAAGAGTTGGGAGTTCACATAAATATTTAAAAAGTCAAGTAGTCTCCACAAGTCTGCAATGTTTTCAAAGTATGTAGTATTCCCTAGCCATGAAGCAATGACACAGAAAGCACCAGCTCTTTTACTGACTTGATCAACATCTATGTCAAATTATTTGATCTCTCTGATATTTGTCTTTCCTTATGTAGATCAGCCTCAAGAGTTCACACTTTTAGGTTAAGGAATGTCCAAGAAAGCAAGAGACAATCTCAGTGTTAAAGAGAGCTATAACGGAGACAAATGGAGTCCACACAACACCAGTGAAGTATCTCTGGATCAAATGCTGCCGGTGGTCATTTCAGATATCTTAGTCTGGCTAGTCCATAAGCAGTCAGCGCTCTTCAGAGGACTTCATTATCTCTGGAGTGTGCCATCAAAGAAATATAGACAAATGTTTGCAAAGTATCATAATTGATTTTAGATATTTTTATATGGATTATTTCATATACTTACCATTTTTTTTTTAGTGAGGACACTTAAAATTTACTCTCAGCAATTTTCAACTGCATACTATATTGTTATAAAATGTAATCACTGTGATGTTCAATAATCTATTGAGCTTATTCCTCTTATTTAACAGAAATTTTGTATCCTTCGACCAACTATTCTTCAACTTCCCCCCCCATTTCCTTTAGTTCTTGGCAATCATCATTCTGCCCTTTATTTCTATAAGTTCAACTTTGTTTAGATTCCCTATATAAGTGAGATCATGTGATATTTGTCTTTCTGTGCCTGGCTTATTCCACTCAGCATAATGTCCTCCAGATTCATCCATGTTGTAACAAATGACAGGATTTCCTTCTTTCTTAGAGGTTGATGGTATTTAATTGTGTATACATACATTTTCTTTATTCACTCATTGATAGACATATTAATTGGTAGTATTAGTTTTGATAAGTTGTGACTTCTAAATATATTTATTTTTAATTTCTTTCTGCACTTCCACAATTTATCCACCAGTGACATAACTAATTTTTGTAGTAGAAGTAGCAGTGATTGTAGTGGTAGTAGTGTTTCTAAATCTATACATAAATAAAGCTATGCAAAGTTCTCATTAGAAGATGTAGTGACATGGAGATGAATCATTCTCCAACTTCATTATGCATGAGAAATGTTGAAATCAATTTTTAAAAATTCTAAGCCAAATCCAAAAGATGTTTTGCAACTATAGGGTGGAGATAAAAATATGTGGTTTTAATAAGGTCGTGGGCTGGATGCAGTAGCTCATGCCTGTAATCCCAGCACTTTGGGAGGCCAAGGCAGGCAGATCACTGGAGGTCAGGATTAGTTCTGGAGGCCACCCTCCAGAGATAATGAAGTCCTCTGAACTGGCCAAGATCAGCCTGGCTAATATAGTGAAACTCCATCTCTATTAGATACGCAAAAATTAACCAGGCATGGTGGCAGGTGCCTGTAATCCCAGCTACTCAGGAGGCTGAGGCAAAAGAATCACTTAAACTTGGGAGGTGGGGGCTGCAGTGAGCTGAGATCGCACTACTGTGCCCCAGCCTGGGTGACAGAGCGAGACTCCACCTCAAAAAAAAAAAAAAAAAAAAGAAAGAAAAGAAAGGTTGTGAAGTAAGTTGTTCAAACAAACACTGCAATTAAAAACCACTCCCATTCTTACCCTCTCTCCCAGTATATTAACATTAGCTGTTGGCAGGTCCATGGAAGAAGATATATTACTTCTTTTTTCACCTCATAATTACATAGTTTTCTTGCTTATATATAAGTAGAAGAGCAGATGACAACTCAAAGAATAAAATAAAATATGCCATTCTTTCTATTATTTCTCATACTTCTATTTTTTACACTAATAACAAATGTTTATATAGCAAATATTGTCTTTACTTCTTGGTTAGTAGTTTTACTTTATTTTTAATAGAGAAAATTAATAGAGAATTAATACAATCTTCAGATTCTTTACGAGTGTGCATTTATATAAGAATACAATTCAATTTAAATTACTGATTATAATTTGAAAAATCTTCAGTGATTTTGAATTTCTCTGATGTTGCTGATGATTTGTAAAAAAAAAATATTTATAGCCTATGATAAGATGTTACTTTTGAAGTATATCTTTCTGCTTTTCATACACTTATAAAAAAGCTGTTAAAACCAAACCAAGTTAGTTATAAATATTTATAAAGCAAAATCCTATCATGAGTTTAAAACCACATGTCACTTTTTCACTACTCTGTAACAGTGATTAATATGAACTAAGTGGAAGCTGCCATTTTAGTGATTCTTCAATTTAATTATTTATGATTAGAAGTGAACAGAGATCGAGATGTGCTCTTAAAAGTAATTCCTCTCATAGGATACTCATGTCTTCCACTTAGATTATTTTTAGTTCACTTCCACTATGCCTAATGCTTTTTTCACTATTTTTATTCAGACTGTGAAATTATTTTTAAAGTAGCTCTTCTTCAAAAGGACTAGCAACAACTGAAAGTATTCACTATTATTCATTCAAAATGTTGAAGTCAGGCAATAACAAAGACAAATATAGGGTACCTATTTGTAAATCAACAGGCAGTGTTCCTTATACTTAGAAATCAATTGGGAATTTGGGGGGAAAAGGGTAACCTCAAATTAGACTGTAAGATTGGCAGCAAGAGATGGTACTACTTTCCATGCTCTTTCTTCAATTCTTTCGGAAGTGCCCTTGCCTTTCTTTGAAAAGCAGGAAACTGAATTAAACCCTCAGGCTGTTTCTTAAATTAGTAGAGAAATGCCCCCCTCCTATTTCTTCTACCATTTTGAACTTTCCTTAGAGGCCCACTCTGAGGGATGCCCTGATTCAGTGGAACTAAACTGTGAATCTAAAAGGCAAAGTTATTTAAGCTCTCCTTCTAGCGTGAAAATTAATTAGCAGTGCCCTGATGTAGCAAAAACAGAGATCTTGTTTTAGCAGTATTTGGGAAAATTGCAGTCATTTACCATGATTGATCTCTGCTCAGTGTTTCAATTAGCAGTTGCCTCCTCTTCTTTATTGATAATTCCTCAATTTTCCTCACTTTGCTCGTTGTTTAATAGTGAATTCTCTTTGATGAAATACCCTTTCATTAAAGAGTTTTTCTCCAGGTCTTGACCCTGTAACAATACCTCTTTAGGGCCACAGTTTATTGTGTACTATTTATGTCAAAACTGAAAAAAAATGCTGAATTGTCCTTCTTTGAGGTTGAAACTCTGTGGACTCTGATTGTGTATCTCTTATCAGAGTGACTTCTAGTCCCTGCCCTAATTCTTTGGCACTCTTTGAGATCCCAGAATCTTAGAATAATCACAGAGTGGGTGTGATGTGATGTTAAAGTGAGAATAATATTTAATTTCACATCAGATAAACAGAATGGATATACAGAGTCAAAAATTTACTTCCAGTGTAGAAAAATAATGTTATTTCTTAACATCTGATTTTGTGGTCTGAGCTGCATTCCTTCAATAAATGTTACAAGTTACTGTGAGTCTTTTATAGTTTAGTGCTTTTCTTCATCTACACTTCAACAATATTGACTATTTAATTAAATGAATGCAGCTTCCAAAAAGACCACACAAAACAAAGTGCTACTCACAAAGATGTGAAGACTTGAAATAAAAGGATAAATAGAGGTATATATAATAAGTTTATCCTTATTGCAATAGAGTGACTGGTCATTAGCTTTGTTTCATTTCTAGGTTCTAGAGAATAGAGAATTAATTTTAAGTCAGGTTTTTATAGTAGCTAAGTCAAGAATTATAAAAACATTTTCACTTTCCTCTTTGAATATATTAATATTTTGGCTTATGAAGGATAAAGCTAAGATAAGGAGAATGAGGTTCCTAAGGTGCAAACTTTATGGACGAACTTTCAGGGTTATGCAAATACTGACCCAACATGAATTTGGATTACCTTCAGAGTGTGTGCTTCCTTAAATTTTGCCTCCTAAGCTTCTCATTCCCTTACGGTGGTCTCAGCTGTTTGAACTGTAATAATTGTATTATTGTTAGAATACCAGATATTATAGAAAGAGACTCGCTTTTGAAATGAGGCTAATACATTAATGCTAGCATTAGAACACATTTTTCATACAAACAAATTGCCATGTTGCTGTTTATTCTTTCACTGTTAGTATTTGCGTTTCTCGTGAGTTGTGGCATTTTGATGCTATAATATTGGCTGGATTCATGTCACAATTAATCCAGTATAAATTTTTCAGAAAACTGTTTAAAGATCTGATTTTTCCTTGACTATTTTTTAACTGAAACCCCAGAACACTTGATACAAAAATGTTTTAAATGCAAGCTGAGAGTTCCATTACTTGGTGCATGGTTTGTAAGTTTTACAGACTCCCTGCAATCTGAAACATCTCTAGTGCCGAGTCTCACTGACTTGTGCTGTACAGAAGAGTTCTATAACAGTAAACTTGTTTTAGAATGATATATTCTGAAAGCTTAATTCTACTTAAAAAAATGACTACAGTATTCTGAGTTAAAGAGTCATTTAAACAAAATAAAACAAAACAAAACTCGGGGTAAAATGCAGAAACTCTGGTAAAGGTCAAGGCAAGCAAGCTGGCCCGAGCACGTCAGCATGGGAGTGAAATTCTGTCATCTCCAGACTTCTCCTTAGGACTGAGTGAGCCGATAGGTACAATGGGTACAGCGCCTGGGGCCCATAAAACATGTTTTGTTAGGTGCAAATAAAACATGTTTTAGTTTATTTTAAAAGCACAAGAAAAAAAGAATCTAACCCAGCTGTATATCTTTATAGTAACACAGTTGTAAAATAGAATTACTTAACACATATTTTTTAATACGAGAAGAGGGCCACAGAAGCAAAATTTTTCACGGCCCATGAAAGTCATCATGTCGCTGTTCCCATTGTCTCTGGAAAAGATTCATAATCCTGGAAAGAAGCATTGATAGTCTAGTTTAGGTCATAGGCCCACCTGCTCGCCTCAGTGCTGCTAGAATTTGAATTGAGGCACAGATTAATAAATGGGGTAATGGCAAAAAAAAAAAAAAAAAAACACCACAAATGTCTATTTCGTATGGGTGACTAGGCATTATGAGTTTTAATAATGAGTGTTCATGTACATTGAAGTTTAAGGAATCATTGTATGAAAGCTGCCAATTCCTTTCAACATCAGGCTTCTGGTGAAAAGGTGATGCAAATAGGTATGTCAGATATGTATGCCTCAGCTGGATATTGAAAAATACTGACAGACCAGTTTTCCATCTTTGTTTGTTCTTCCATATTTAATGCCAAATTTAATTGTAATGATTTTTTAATGGTATAATGTTCTCAACTCTCCCTAAACATCTTCTTTTCCATGTAAGGTTAGGTTTTGTGAGGTGTGTTAGTTTGTTAGGTTGGGCTGCTGTAGCAAAATACAACAGATTGTGTGATTTAAATATGAAAGAAGATTTTCTTACAGCTTTGGAGGCTGGAAGTTCAAGATCAAGGTGTAGGCAGGGTTGCTTTCTTCTCACTGTGTCTTCATATGGTCTTCCCTCTGGGCATGTCTATATCCAAAATTTACAAATTTCCTCTTCTTATAAGGACACTAGTCATATTGGATTAGGGCCCATCCTAATGACCTCTCTCTTTCTTGTTTCTTTTTTTTTTTTATAATTTTTTAATTTGTAGAGATGGTGTCTCACTATGTTGCCCACACTGGTCTTGAGCTCTTGGGCTCAAGCAGTACTCTCACCTCAGCCTGCCAAAGGGCTGGGATTACGTGTGACCCACCATGCCCAGCCTCAATTGTCTCTTTAAAGACCCTGTCTCCAAGTACAGCCACATTCTGAGAGTTAGTAACTCGACATATGAATTATGGGTGTATTCATCCCAAACCATAAATCAATAGCAGTAGATTAAATATACTGCTCTATGTAAATATATGTTTGTTATTATTACTACAGGTTTTATTATTTGGCAAAAAACATGCCTTAATATGAGCTATACAGCTGGAACAATGGAGGGTCATGAGGACATAAACTTGTGTTCCTTGAGACCAGAGGGCTTTGAGCCACTATGACATAGACATGTTGAAGAACATAAAATTTTTGGGATAAAACCAAGAAAAGCATTTCATATAAAGCAGTATTTCTAATACTACAAACCATATATGACCTAGATTAGAATGACCTGGGGTGCCATTTATTGGCTTTACTCCAGATCCACTGAAGCAGAACCTTTGGAAGTGGGAAGTCAATCATCTGAATTTTTATGAAGCATTCTAGGTGATGCTGGCACATACTGAAGTGTGAGAACTGCTCTGGAGTCAGGTAGTATTTTTTGTCTTTTACATTTTAGTTTAACATCTTTCAGATTAACAGACTTGGAATAATAACACTTAGTGGCTAGATTTTATTATCATTTCTCTGTGGGCTTTGTCTATCATCTATCTGTCTGTCTATCTATCTATTTACCTATATCATCTAACCACATCTATCATCTAAAATGTACTGAATGTCATTGAACTCATCAACCAAACAACTAATATACTGATCATAACTGATATTTACTAATATGTTTGATCATAACTTATATTTACTAATATGTTCTCCCAATTCCATCCCCCTGCCCCTGTGTATAATGACCACTATCTGAATTTGTGCATATTTTTCTCTATCTAAAAAAGTACATATATATAAAAATCTACATAATGTATTTATGTATATACATATATACATAAAGACACATATGTCTATATCTCCCTGTCTATTATCTATCTATCTAGCATCTATCTATCTATACTTTAACTGTTTTAAACTTTTAAAAAAGGGTAATATATTGTTCATATTCTTCTAACATTTTATTCAGCTCCTCCTCCCCACTGACAACATTGTACATTAAATTTCATCTAAATATTTCCAAGTAGCTTATAATTTGTCCATTTTGACTGTTACATATATGTATATATATGTTCATTGGCACTATTACAGAATTTTTATTTTATGAGATGTGGTCTTGCTATGTTCCCCAGGCTGGTCTCGAACTTCTGGGCTCCAGCCAATTTCCTGCCTTGGCTTCACAAAGTGCTGGGATTACAGGCATGTGCCACCACACCTGGACTGCACTATTATGGAATTATACTGAATGGATATATCACAACTTAAGTATTCATCTCTGTTTCACTTGGGTTAATTTATTGTATTTCTCTATTATAAATAACCTTGCTAGCTATATTCATGTATATGCATCCAAGTGCACAAATGTGAGGCATATTCTTGGATAGTGCCTAGCAGAGTAAATGTTGAATAGTTGGATATGAGAATGATAGCTTTAAATGATATTGCCAAATTATTTTTCAGAGTCATTTTAGCTTTTTATATTCTGAGCAATGATACTAAAATTATCTTCTCTAGCACGTGGTGTGATCAGGGCTCTTACATTTTGTCAATGAGATGGATGTAAAATAGTATCTTGTTGTGGTCTTGATTTGCATTTTCTTAACCATGAAAAGGCTGAGCCCATCTTCATATTCTTACTGGTAATTATGTGTTTCCTCTTCTCTGAAATGTCTGTTTGTGTGTTTTGCCCATTTTTCTGTTTGTGTCTTTTTCTACCCATAAAGTTGTTTATCCTTTCCTTGTTAGTTTTTACTTTGTTTTCCCTTACCTTATGTGCCTTTTGAAAAAGTGAAATTCTTCATTTTAATAGAACCAGTTTTATCAATCATATCATGTAGCTAGAATTTTTTTGTCTTGTTTTAGAAAATATTCTTTAGCCCAAGGTCAGAAAAGTATTAGTGTACATTTTTGACTAAATGTTTAAACCTTTCTTTTTTGATATTTATGTTTGTAATATGTCTGAGTTTTCTTGAGTGAAAGGCATTAGGTAAGGATCTAATTTCCTACAATTTTTTACATATAGATGGTAATTTTTCTTTGGTTTTATTAATTGATTTTTTTTTCATTTTAAACTGATTTTGCATACCACTCTTTTCATATATCAAGTTTTTGTATATCTGTGTCTGTCTAAACTCTTTATTATATTTAATCTCTTAGTTTATAAAACTCTAATACAAAACTACTTGTATCATATTTATTATAACCTCATAATAATTCCTGCTACCTAGTAGGGTAAATTCTCACTCTTTAATCTTTTTCTGCAAAAATATCTTGGCCCTTTTATCTTCCATATAAATTTTAAAACCAGATTGTCAGGCTTTATTAAAAACAAACCCTTATCCATATCAAGTGACTTAAAAGACAATTCATTTACTGTGTGGACACACCAGAATGACAGAGAAAAGGAAACAGAACTGTTAGTCTGGCCTCTAAAGCTACTATATCGGAATCACTTAATGTTGACATACATTTAATTAAAAGCATATTTTTAAATCACGTTTACTTTGGAATTAAAAAATTTATGTTTTCTTAGGGCATTAAAGAAAATGATTATAATTTAAAGCTTGCGTTTTTTCCCTATCATCATGGTTTGCATATTGGGAGGATTTAGAGTGATGTTATTTCAGCTTCACTTTTACAGTTAGTTGCAATGTACCATTTGGTTTCTTCACGGCTTTTTATTTTATAGATATTCAAGTAGAAATTATATCATTTTCATTATAAGGTGGTTTATTTATTGCTAATTGAAAATAAATGAACTAACAAATTTTAAAATTTTGTGATTGGGATAAATACAAATTGATTTAATTTCTCTTGGTAATAATAGAACAGTATACATCACCCCATCCTTATCCCAGTAAGAAAAATAGTTTCAAACATAATGTGCAACTTGGATAAGCATATATAATATGGCAATTAAAATATGACTCCATTCTCCCATTATCTCATATATTCACTGGTAGTGCATTAGGTAGCATATAAATCTGAAGCAGCAATTTACAGAATAAAAATCTAGTGATCAAAAGGAGTTTGTGTAGTTTCTTAAAGTATGTTATTTATTCATGACACATAGCTTAGATAGTGATAGAATTTAGCATAGTGCATATGTCTGTTACTTCATTGTATTTGTGTTAGCAAAGATTTTTTTGTTTTTGTTTTTTTCCCTTAGTTCAAATTTGCTCAAGGACACAGAATGTGAGGACATTTGGTATTCAGGTGCAGTGTACTCTGTTCTGTTAATTCTTTTTATGTGGAGAAGCTGGAATGTGAAAAGGTTGTAAAACAAGGAAACAAACTCAAATGGTTATTTCTTGTTTTAGTCCAAGTCCATTATAATACAGTGCCAATAAACATGGTGGCTAAGATAATAGGAGTGTGAGCCACTTTGTGTCCGAAATTCACTAAGACCTCGATTCTGATTTACATTAAATGAAAAGGTATTTACAAAGCACAAAACAAAAGATATAATTTAATAAATGTGCAACCTTTATTCTTCTGTTCTAACTGCATTCTTTGCAGTGAGCTTTGCTTGGGTTTAAGCTTTAACCTTGGACTGAAATCAGTTAGAAGAAATTGGATTCTAAGGCTTGAGAACTACTTACTGAAAAATCGGTAAACTGAAGGGAGGGAGAAAAGCAAACTTCATAATTGAGAAAAATTAAAATCTTCTCTGTAACTGAGGTTACATATACAAGATTAGACCACGCAGAAACAACAACTGAAATGAAAATGTGAGCCAACTGCACGCAGACATACTGCAGGACAAATTATGTTTCCTATATAGATGAAATCAATTTCATGCACAATTTATTAGTGCTGTCACGGATGGACTGTCCTAAGACAAGATCTAGGTGAATTGAGTTATTTACCTACAGCAGTAGCAAGTGGTCTTTTAGAGCAGTGTTTTTTGAACTTCTTCGTTCCCTAGGGCGCTTGTTAAAAAAAAAAATAATACAGATTGCTTTGCCTTAACTGAGAGCTACTGATTCAGAATTTACTCTACAGGAACTTGGAAATCTATACTCATTATTAGTTAAGTTACGAAAACATTACCTCAGACAGAGGTCATATATGAACCAGGAGAACCTAGTCAAGTGTGTTAATGTGTGTGTGTTTACTTTACAGAAAGTAAGTTTTTTTTTTTTTTTTTTGGAGACACAGTCTTGCTCTGTTGCCCAGACTGGAGTGCAGTGGTGCAATATTGGCTCATTGCAACCTCCGTCTCCCAGGTTCAAGTGATCATCCCTCCTCAGGCTCCCACAAGTAGCTGGGATTACAGACATGTGCCACCACTGCCTGCTAAGTTTTGTATTTTTAATAGAGGCAGGGTTTCCCCCTGTTAGCCAGGCAGGTCTCGAACCCCTGACATAAAGTGATCTGCTGGCCTCAGCCTCACAAAGTACTGGAATTACAGATGTGAGCCATTGCACCCAGCCTAAAAATTTAATTTTTAAGATTACATTTCCCTAAAAATGCACCCGCCTGAATAGAGAGATCTAGTTAATATTCAGTTGATTTCATTGTTTTCCTATTAGGTATAATTATGACTCCAACCTTTTATTTTTATTTTATTTATTTTTTTTTGTCAGGAAAACCCTTATTTTGGAGTGAAACCAGGGCCTTTTCATGAGCTAAACAGAGTGTGTTATAGCCTCAATAGACTAAGCAAGCTCTAAATTTTATCTTCCTACAGTAAGTAGAACGTGATAATTTAAAATATGCTTTTTATTTATCTCCATGTAACCAACATGAAGAAAATTTCACCTCTGATTGTTTTTGTTAGTACATAGAATAGAAAGTTGTTCAAAGCAACAACAAAAACCAACCAGACCATTTTGAATCAATAAATTTAGAATGTGTTCTTACAGGTGAAACTTTATAAAGAGAATTTGAACTTATTTATATATTTAAGAATTACATCAACACATTTCCCTTTGAAATTAGAGCATTTTGCATAGGTAGCTTGTCTGGGAACTTTGATTTCTCAAAGGAGGGGTTTCTTTTTACAGCAATATATCTATTTTTCTAGTAGGAAGATAGGTTCAAAGAGATTTGGCACCTTGCTTGGAGGCACACATCAGTCACCGGAAAAGTCAGAAATAAGTGAAGAATTCCTCCCTGACCACCCAGCGTCTTGTGGAAATGCGTTTGCTGCCCATGCACTTTCTGAGACAACTTAGCCCTCAAGAATTCCAAATTTCTTGTTTTGTTGTCCAGAGTAGCCTTTCTTTCAGCATTGCAAGTGTCAAAATTGTTTTTGACAATGATTAGTCCAAATAAGTGCTTTTTTGCTTTACGTTTTAATCTTTGTGGAGCCTTTCCACAGGAGCCAACGTAAGGGACAGATGCTCCATAGCACAGACCTCATCTTTTCCTCCTCCTGTGACCACCTGCTTCCTGCCTCAGCACTTACATCCACCTCACACTCCAGCTGCTTCCTCACTTCCAGGCCCCATGGCTCCCTCGGTCATGGCACAAGTGCTGTGTGAGCAGTGACCCTGGTGGCCTCCCTGTCATCGTCCAGCTGCCTTTAGCCTGAGCACTGACTTCAACAGATTCCCCTCACATTTCCACAATCAGCCTGATGCCAGACCTCACAACTTCCCTTGTCCATTTTGTTAGCCCCCTGCTTCCTCTGTGAGGAACTTTGGAGATTCTCTCACAGGCCGGTCTGTTCACCGAGACCTCACAGTCGAACTGTGTAGGGAGGCAGGGCTGTCCCCACTTTCATCTCTGAGGAGAAATACCGTTCTCCTCCCCAGAGGAGGAAGTGAAGTGTAGAGTGCTTCTCCAAGATACAGTTGACAGTGGTGCTCAACTAAGTCTCAAATTAATTTGAATTTTGTGAAAAAAATCATCAAAAATATACCTACATCATACTGAAGTCTGATGCAAGGGGTATCGCTCAGCAAGCTTACAAACCAAACACAATGAGATAGGTAACATAATTACAGTAGAAAAAAATGCCAAAATATGACTGAAAATCCAGCCAGGGTCCTGGATCCCTAATCTTTTTTGACATTACAAATATTTCTGGCCTCTGGAAGTCTCTCTTTGCTCACCTGGGTCTTGAATACCTTATTAATAAAATGTAAATTGCAAAATTTAACCTGCCTAAGGACCAGGGCTTTGGGCAGGTATAGTTTTAAATTAAATACATTTCATCATAAAAATAAGATTAAAAATTTAACATTTTAAAAAATTTGACATTTAAACTTTGTTAAAAGATAATATTTTATGTTTGTTAGTAACAGAAACAACAATATTTTGAAAAAAAATAAAACAAGAAGCAAATATCTTAATAAGACTCCTGGCATTTTAAAGTATTTCTTTTTTTTACTTTTTGTTTTCTGAGATGGAGTTTCACTCTGACACCAGGCTGGAGTACAGTGGTGTGATTTCGACTCACTGCAACCTCTGCCTCCTGGATTCAAGTAATTCTCCTGCCTCAGCCTCCCAAACAGCTGGAACTACAGGGGCATGCCACCACGTCCAGCTAATTTTTGCATTTTTAGTAGAGATGGGGTTTCACCATGTTGGCAAAGATGGTCTCGGTCTCTTGACCTTGTCATCCTCCTGCCTCGGCCTCCCAAAGTACTGGGATTACAGGCATGAGCCACGGTGTCTGGTCAAGTATTTCTTTTTGCGGGTACACAAACATATATTTCTTCTTTTTCTTTCCTTCTTTTTACCTTTCTTTCCCTCTCACACATACAAAATTGTATATTTTTAATTTTTCACTTTTTTAATTCAAATTATATAATTTATAATATAAATTAAATTTTATTATAAGAATAATTTTATTTTTTCAGTCATTATAGTATTTTAAATGGTTATATTAAACTCTATAATTCTCTCCTCCTTTGATTCAAACATTTTTTGCAAGGAAAATTATAATGATAGACATTTATTAAGTATTTATCATGTCAAAATTATTTTCCGTATGGAGATGCTTCTGAACTTACAATGGGTTTAGATCTCAATAAGCCCATACTAAAGTAGGAAAATTGCACGTTTAACGATGGTAAGTCAGGGAGGGTCTTGTAGTATTTTATTTGATGAACACTTAAATTACTTAAATCTTGTTTCATTTCCAAAAGTTTTGAAGTAAAATAGCTTTCAAACAATATAAAATAAGACGAAAATAGTGCCCGAGAACAGCAGAGTAATAAAAATAAGCAAAGAAACAAATATTATGAAATGCATGCTGTTAAGTTTTTATATATTCATTGGAGATGTGCATCAAATTATATTTTGGATTTTTAACAGCCAAATTGGGGAAAAGGGGTGTTGACTAGCATAAAGGTATAATTATTTACATATTCCCATGTTATAAAATAAAATGAAACCCATTCCCTGAAAATGCAGCTTTTTTTGATAGAGAGATCTCAGGCAATAAAGATGTTAGATCATATATTTTATTATAATGTTTACATTTCAGTAATATGCACATATTTACAGTTCTTGATATGCATTACCATATTTTTCCCCCAAAGCCAGCATTGGCATTGTCACATAAACTTTTCAGTGCAATAAGTGGAAATAGCTCCTCTTTTATTAATGTATTTAATTAATTCCTATTCCTTTGTTGGTAGCAAGACTCAACATGTTTTCCTTTGGGTTGCCTCTTGTTGGATTTGCTGGTTTATGAATTGCCCAATCTCTTCTGTATGTAAGATTTTTCATGGAGGGTCTTACATGGGGAAAGTTTGGCCCATGGTACTCTGGCATAGTCTATACAGGTAAATATTTTGAAATTGGTTAAGGTCCAGCTTTTCCACAACTGAGGGATTTATGTCTAATTGCAATATTATTGATTATGGCAGAATCTAGCCCTCTTTTGTATGTACATTTTTAACAGAAATGTTATTCTGAATTATTATGCTTTTGGTTTTAATATATTTAAAGTTGCCAAGAAAGAGAGCAGCAGGTAACAGGGTGGCAGTGCATTTTGTCATTTTGTTTGTATAGGCCAGCCTGGCCTACTCTAAGCTTAAAATCTAGAATTACCTTGCACTTTAGATTCAAAATTTTATTAATTATATTTTCAATTACAGAGATATGTTTTCATTTATCCTAGGACAGTCTGTCTTTGCTGCAGCCCACTAGACATAAACTATTATCTAATTCTCTTGATACTTTTTCATCTTGCCAAACATTTCAGGAACAATATTAGATCTGTGGTTTGAGGACTCGTTATATTAATACACTATTCTCATCACCTGCTTCTCTGTGTTATATTGATTCCAAAATAATTTAAATCATCTGCTAAAAAGGGTGGTTTTTAAAATCTAAGTTTTTAATCTTGTCTATAATAAACATTAGTTATGCTAACATTATTTTAAAAACAAACCAGCATGTTTTGAAGCACTGCTTTTAATCAGGTTACTCTGTTAGCATGTGGCCTATATAACCTAGAGTCTTCTCTTAGGATACACTTCTGATTGTTTTGAAGAAATGCTGGGTGCAGTTCTATCAGAAAGGCAGCCTGTTCATATTCCGTCACATCAACTGCATCTGCTCCAGCCACATGCTGTGTGAACTTGGACTGCTGGAGTCAGGGGAAAGTCACTATTTGCCACATTATGATGCTTTCCCAGGTAACACATGTTTGTAAAAATTTTTCGAGAGCCAAATACAAAATGGTAGTGGTATAAAAAAAGCAAGCACATGAATCTAACTGCAGTCTAGGCCTTAGAAGACTAGTGCCTAATTTCTTCCTACAGAGTTTGATGGATAGGAAGAATGTTGAAAAGCCTGGGGGATAGAACAAAACAACAAAGAAAAGTATTTGAATTTAGTCTGAAGAGGAGGTTGGAAGGTTAAAGACTGTCTTATTAATGGAATTCAAGTTATATAGAAGTTTTGTAATTGAGTCAAAATGAATTAACCTTTTTGAAAGGCAATTTTGATTTCCTTTCCAATGCCTTTAAATAAGAGCAAATGGGGGAATGAAAGAGGAGGAGGGGATGATAGAATATCTTTGAGCATTGGCAACTTTTCTGGGATTTCCTTTTTCTCACCTCATGTTAGTATATACTCAGGACTTAATCTCAGGAATTTTTTTCCTGTTCTTTCCTTTCTATTTGTCCTTTTACCATTTCTATTCAGAATGAAACATTGACCTGACAAAACTATCCCAGGACCACCCCTGCAAGGAGATATTCAGAGATTGGTACAACTGCCTTCTGATGTTAGAATGAGAAAATAAATTAGCTTCTCAGAAATTACCAAGCATGATTTTAATTTGGCTAAAATTGCACAGAGCAGCCATTTCTGGTAGTGATGGCTATTACACATAAGAATGCTGTTGGAAAATGGAGAGAGATGTCCCTCTGCCTGAATCATGGGAGTTAGGTTTTCTGGGTTTAGAGATATTTGTAAAACAATCATAAATGCTCCAAATGGCTTGCCAAACTTTTCATTCCAGTTTCTAGTATAATCTAAGTATTCATTATCTGAAGTGCTTAGGATAAGAAGTGTTTCAGATTTCAGATTTTTTTTCAGAGTTTGGAATATTTGCAAATACAAGATGAGATATCTTGGAGACAAAACACAACATTCCTTTGTGTTTTGCATACGCCTTTTATGTATCACCTGAAGATAACTTTATGCAATATTTTAAATACATCCCCTACAAGAATGAACTGTGTTATACACCCGAGTTTTGACTGCAAGTTATCACATGAGGCCGGGTGTAGAATTTTCCATCTGTGGCACCATGTCAGCACTCAAAAAGATTTGAATATTGAAACATTTCTGATTTTTTGTTTTAGGAATGCTCAACCTGTATCCAAACAATATAAACATGTGTCTAAATTCTAGACTATTTTCAGTGCTCGATTCTTTCTGGAAAATATTTGGCTTGCTGTTTTTAGTTTAAAATAGAATCTGAGGGTCACTACTGTAATTAAGATTATTTTTTAGATAATCAGGATATGCTTAAAAAGTAATAGAGTTTTTTTTTTTCCATTTTAGAAAATAAATGCAAGGCTAACCTTTAATTTTCTTAGTTGTCATGGTAAATCAAAATGAACTACAGCTTAAATTTGTATTGTTAGTCAATAGTAGGTGATCACTCAGCAATCTGTATTTGAAGTAGACCCAATTTCAGTTTAATCATGTAATAGTATTTTTTTAAATGTTTTTGATGTCTACTCAGAAATCTACCCATTGTTTACTATTGGCGCCCCCAAAGACCATTGTGATGTTGAATTTTATGTGTTAACTTGACTGGGCCAGGGTATGCCCAGATATCTGGTTATACATTATTTCTGGGTGTGTTTGTGAGGGTGTCTCCAGGAGAGATTAGCTTTGAATTGGTAAACTGGTTAAAGCAAATTTTCCTCTCTGATGTGGCTGGGCATCTTCCAACCCACTGAGGACCTGAATAAAGCAAAGCTGAATTTTCTCTCTCTGCCTAACTGCTTGAGTTGTAGCATTGGTCTTCTTTTCTTGAACTGGGACTTCCAGTATTGGTACTACTGGTTCTTAGGCCTTTAGGCTTAGACTCCAATTTATACTATTATCTTTCAGTCTCCAGATTATAGATGACAGACTACAGAACTTCCCAGCCTCCATAATCATGCAATCAATTATTAAAACTTTTTATAATTATTTTATTCATTTTTTTGTAGAGGTGGGGTCTTGCCATATTGCCCTGGTGGGTCTCAAACTCCCAGACTCGAGTGATCTTCCCACGTTGACCTCCAAAAGTGCTGGGATTATAGGTGTCAGTCACCATAACCAACGGTCAATTTCTTGTAGAAAATATCTATCAATCCAATCTATCTATCTATCTATCTATCTATCTATCTATCTATCTTCTATCTATCTATCTATCTATCTATCTATCTATCTATCTATCTTCTATCTATCTATCTATCTATTATCATCTACCTATCATCTATCTATTGAATCTCCTATTAGTGCTGAGAATCTGAATAATACAACCATTACAAAAATCTGTTTGTCAGGCAAAACTTAATGGATATATTGCAGTGAGTGAGAATGTCTCTCCATAGAGTCTTAGCATGGTTTCAGAACGAGAAATAAGGAAAAGTTATTTATAGAGTTTGAAAGTCTGGGCTGGGTGATCTTAATGCAGGCCTTGGAAGGTTGAGACCTTATAGGAGTTTGTCAAAGTTTAGATATAATAGATTTGGATATTCAGATAGCAAAGATGAGGGTCTCCAAGAGAATCTGGGTGAACAAGCTATTAATCTTGATAAGTAAACTCATTAGTTAATACAGTCTTGTGTTGTAGTAGCAGATGTTTTATGGAACAAGAAGCTAAGTTATTTTGCTTGATCCCAGCATTGTGTAACACAGGGATAAGAAAGTATGCCTGGCACAAGCATTAACATGGGGTAGGGAATTACGTTAGTTTAAATTTCTTGATTTTATATTGGAACTCTCAAATCATTAATTATACAATAGAGGGCTAAAATTCTGAATTGCCATTTATTAAAAACAGTTGAAAGTGCAATTGTAAGATCTCTCATTTTTCTCCTGTGATGAAGGGGCAGATTAGTTCTTATTTTCATATACAACTTACCTAATATTAGTGATTCTATTGATGTTTCCAGCTAATATGATATTTTAAATCATAGTATAAGATTTTAATAAATGAATTCCTTTTTTAATTGTGCTGAAACCAAATGTCAAACCTCTTTGAAGTCTGCACATACTGAGGTAATTTCGAAGAGTATTCATTAAGACCTTGATTTAAAATTGTGCAAGTGCAGATGGAAAAAGAAATAAAGTTTATGGAAAAATTATTTCTTTATAAAATAATATAAATTTCATATGTTACCATAAAGAAGATTTAAAATAAAACTGAGAAGTCTAAAATACTGACCTATTAATAGAAATAATATTTTGTGTAAAATATCACTGAACACAAATATCTTGAATTAATATTAAAAATTTTAATAGTAAAAGAAAAAAAATCCTTAAATGTTTGTTCAATGGGAAAAATAAATGGACGATTTTACAGAGATGTAGCCATTACAATTGCATTCATGTAAATGTTTGAATTATGTAAAATTGTATATGGCACAACTCAAGTGTAATGAAACCAGCAAATCATATTTGCTGAATATATAATTTTGTGGCAGACATTATCAATTGCCTGCCAAATATCTAGTTTATTCCATTTTACTTGCATTGAAGTTTGAAAGGGAGAAGTACCCACCTAAACACAATCCTGTCCCAAATTTCTTTGAGATACAGGTGGCCAAATGTTTTTTCTGCTATGGATTTCTGGGAAACTTTAGTTTTATTGACTTAGGAACTGTTACATCCTCTTCGATGTCTCCTTCTTCTTTTTGGGTGGACTATGGGTAACAGCTACCTTGCCAATATGAGGTTACCATGAAGATACAGCTGTAATGTAAGAATGGAGGAGTAGGAGAAAGAAAAGTGAAGGTCCCTGGAGATACTATAGCAGCCGTGGTCTGCCCGTCTCTGTATTGCTTATTGTGCTAAAACAGAATAAAAAGTAGTAAAAGAAATTAAAAAAGGAAACATTAGGAAAACAACACTTTCTCTTTAATTGAGCCCCTGTAATCAGTTTTTACTACATGCTGCAGAACACAATTCTCAACTGCTACAGATCTCAATTCTGCTAAAAATGAAATACATAAGTGAAAGAAAGCAAACCAAATATAATTATAGTAATTTATGCATGTCGTAGTTGTTGATCATTTTAAAACTGCTATTCTGTCTGTACTACAAAATAAAAATTTGTAAACTATGCAGTGATTGTATGTTTATTTTATCATCAGAAAGAGGAAAAATTGTATTTATGTATATTGAAAGTAAAAATACCTTTTAAAAGAGATTTATAGAGTCGCAAGGTTAATATGCCTATATATCTTCATGACACATGTACCAGACATGCACATAAAAGGCATAAAAGAAATAAAGAATGCTGATGTTTCATATGCAAAAGAAAAGTTTATTAGGACACTAATACGTCTTTTGGACACAGTAGGAGTCTGCACAAGCAGTCTAACAACTGTGTGAATAAAGAAATTTCAACAAATTCAAGCAGAAAAGCTATGATGTTTCTGTTTCTTTCACAGGTTATTTAAAAACTTCAATTCAATATAGAGACTTACAGCACATTGTATTTAGCAACAACCATGGAAAATTAATAAGTGCTCCTAAGTGTACGTGAGTGTGTTGGCAAGCGTATTAGTCCATTCTCACACCTGAGACTGGTTAGTTTATAAACAAAGTAATTTTAATTGACCTGCAGTTTTGCAGGTTGTACAGGAGGCATGTCTGGCGAGGCCTCAGGAAAATTCCATCATGGCAAAAGACAAAGAGGGGAAGCAAGCACATCTTCAAGTGCTACAGGAGAGAGAGCTAAAGGGGCGATGCTGCACGGTTTCGAACAACAAGATCTCATGAGAACTCAATCATGAAACAACACTACGGGGGTGGTGCTAAACTATTAGAAACCACCCACATGATATGATTACCTCCCATCAGGTTTCACCTCTGACATTGGGAATTACAGTTCAACATGGGGTTTGAGTGGGGACACACCACCAGCCCTTTCTGATCAGAAATCATTCACAAACTAGTTAAAAGCATTAGAGATCATTCTTTTAAAAGTGTTCTTTCTTTAGTTCATGAGTCATCTCTCATAGCGTTAATATTTATGAAACAAAACATGCTTTGGTTTCTGTTATGAAGTGACAATTTAAATGAGAGATTCTGTAAGTTATCCCAACCATTCTGGTGAGGGTTTCTTTATTTTCATTTCTACCTTTTCTTTCCAACCCCCTGTGACAATTTGGTAGCAAGATAAATAAATGGATTTTATGGCTTTAATGAGGTGGTTTTGAATGTCAAAAACGTTTGAGGACATTACATGGTTCTAAAGTGTAAGATATTCAAAATTGAGGCAAGTGAAAGTCATGTAAGAAATTTTTTATGAAAATTTATTTATTTTTTGTTCTGTAGATCATTCACCAAGAGTGGCTGGACCTTTGTAGATATCCTGTCACTTCATTAGCATTGCAGGAGGTTAAACAATCAAATTGAGATCACTTTCTACAAGTGTTCATTGTAGCTATAGAGACCAGACCAATAGGAGACCAATATCTTATATAAATGTCAGAGCTAGAAGACTGCTCACTATTCACTCATCCCATGTCCTTTATCGTACAGATGAGGAAACTAAACAACTCCAAACAAACTGAAGTGCTCTAATTTTCCCCAACATTTCAATATATATATGTATATATTTTACCACAGGGCCTGAACACATTTTCATTTGCTAGGACACATCCTGACTTGCTTGAATAACTCTAAACTTATCTTCTTCCAGGATTTCCCTGCACCCAACAAATCTGGATTAGTCTTTCTTCATTCTCCCAGGGAAACCTGTACATCATTTCTTGCGTCAGTTATCATGCCGAGTCATAACTATTATTTTACATTTCTTTGTGACTCTCTAATTGTAAACTAATTGAGGGTGAGCAACAACTAAGTCTTCTTTGGTTCATCATGGCTCCAGTATACAGCAAAATAGTGATAAAAAATGTTTATATGTTGAATGAATGACATGATGAAATTTAATAATCAGTGTGTAATTTAGCAAACCATGTTTGTAAAACATACAAATACCTACATATAAAAGTGAAACGTATTTCTGTTTAGGGATTATTAAAGTATAGTCGAGAAAAAAAAACAAAATATTTTTAATTTAGAAAAAAATTGTGGCTATTTCTTTTGTTCGCAAGTATCCAGGAAAACAATATGTTAACTTTGTTCAAAAGCATAAATTTAAGTTTCCCAAGAAATTTTGCAGTTCTATGTGATAACAATGCTTTGCCCAGAAATAATGATGAATAAATTATTGCTTTCACACAATTAAATTCTAAGCTGCAATGGGGATAATGAACTACACCTACATACAATAATATAGATGAATCTCATAAAAATGATGTTGATTAAGAAAAGCAAGAAAATAAAAAGTATATATTTATGATTGCATTTATAATATTCTTCAAAATAAATGGGCAAAAGTTATCTGTGATGTTGGAAATCGGCTTAGTAGTTTGCCTTTGTGGGGGTAGTGACTGGGTCAAGATAACAAGGCCTTTCTGTGGTGCTGACCCCGGTCAGCTTCTTCTTATAGGTTCTGGTTTTATAGATCTTCATTTTAAATACATTGTTGTGATATATGTGATTATTTGTTTACTATCTTGCATATATTTTATTTCAAATAAAATTACATACACATGCCCTCACTCCCCTAAAACTCAAATTTAAGGACCCAGGCCATGGTACTGACCAATGAAATAATGAATTACAATTTACATACACACATAGGCATTGGCTTATACTTACTGGTGGGGATCCACAAATAAATGTCTCAGTTTTTCCAGGAACTCAAGACTATGACACTGTGAATTGGAGTTCCACTTAACACGTGTTTTATTGGTCTTTCTACCTACCATGCCTCCTTTTCTCTATTGCTTCCTGTTTGTTTTCCTGAATCACTTCCTAAATAGAATAAATATTCCAAAGCCCTTGCCTTAGTGCCTGCTTTGTGGGGGCCACAGAGATGCTCTTCTAACACATATTGTCATTTGGGAATTTTTAAAATTATAAGTTTGTCTTTCTATTCCATTTTCCTCTGAATTTCATGGACCTAGAGCTTTGCCAGAAGTGTAAATCATAAGAGAATATTGAATGCCACCTCTTTTCAGCATTTTTATGAGGTTGCTATAGACAGAATGATTAAATACCAGGAGTACTTCCTTCTCACAATATTTTCCACTCCTTGTCCAGGATGAGTGTCTGTAAATAAATTTGTAGTGATTTTCCTCATTGTTAAGATATATTAATATTTCCAGGAACCTGTGTTTAAAATGCCAGAGATGATTTATTAATATATTATCAGTTGTTATTATCTTAGTCACACAAAAATGTCTTCAACCTGACACAAAGCTATTGTGAGGAAAACCTGTTCAATGACAAGTTCACAAGGAAGCCTTCCATTTTTTCTGCCTTCTCCTTTAAACCTGTGTCGGCATCATGTTCGTCATGTTTAAAAGCCACAGTAGTATTTTGCTAGGGTTGCTAAAGGTACCACAGACTAGATGGCTTAACCAACATAAATTTCTCTTCTCACAGCTCTGAAGGCTAGAAGTTCAAAATCAAGGTGTCAGCAGGTTTAGCTTCTTCTGAGGCTTCTCTCCTTGGCTTCTGTTTTGTCCTCAGGTGGCGTTTCTTCTGTGTATATAGATTTCAGGTGCCTTGCTGTATATCCTAATATTCACTTCCCATAAGGACAACAGCCAGGTTGCATTAATGCAAACCGTGAGGGCTTTAACTTAACTACTTCTGTAAAGGCCCTTTAGCCAACTAGAGTAACATTCTGAGGTAATGGGGGTTAGGACTTCAGCATAAAAATTTGGGGGAGACAAAAATTTATCCCATAACAATCACTTTGGCTCTAGAAAACACAATAGTAGAGTCCACTGACAAGAAACAAGGAAGAAAGCTGGCCATTGTGGTGACTCAGCAGACAGAAACAAGATAGTAGGATCTGCTCAGGCTAAATACAAGCAAAGGTGTGGTGACGTACGCGGAGCAGAAATTCTCATCAGCAATAAGTGGTGAGATTTTTCTGGAGTTAGATGCCACCGATGCTGCTTTGGTTTGGCTGCCAGAAAATGCACCAATTTAGTCGAAGAAGGGCACATTACATTACAAAGTATTCATTAGTTTTTTAGTTTGTTATTGCAGAGTTTAGAAGTCTCCCGGGACTTTTGAGTCCTGCATCTATCCCTAACTTGCTTTAGTGTTGTACCTGTCACTTAATCTCTTAATCCTTTTCACTTGTTTCTCCATCTATATTGTGAACTGAGGATAACATTTATCTTAAAAGATTCATGTGTGGTATATATTAGACGATGCATATAAATTGCTAAACAAATAGTAGGCATTAATATATGTTCAATCAACCTTTTTGTCCTCTGCTTACATTATGTTTATGTGTCCTGAGAAAATACTTCCTATGCCATGTAAGTTTTGAAATGGTGGAGAAGTCTGAAGCAATAGAAAATTTGGGTGGCCAGGAACATGAGAATACTTAAGAGGTTGGCAAAAGAAAGTATTCACAAACCTAAGGATAGATAAGCAGAGAATAAATTGAAATTTAAAAATTTTAAATCCCATTCTTGGTTAATGTGTTGTATATGTGACAGGCATCAGCGGAAATGACATTGTTTACAGAACCTAGTAATAATAACTAATCGGGCTTCAAAAGATTAATTAAAGGAATACTTGGTCCTCTTCCGAGAACACTGATTTATTCATTGCTCTGTATGCCACCTCAATATTGTATAGTAAACTGGAAGGTCAAAAGGAGCATCTTTTTATGGAGTTCTGCACCTGTTTGTTGATGCTTCTAGTTGCTTACTTTCTGTACTTTTCTAGGCATTTGCCTAATGGATTTGGGATATTGACAATTGTAGAGTCATGGATTTGAGCTATGCAGTGTAAACACCTAAATGTTTGTTTGTTCTGTGCACATGCTAAGAAAGTAAATGTGGATGTCTTTTAAAATCATGAACAACGACAGTAGAGAAACTCAGGTTAAAGCAGAATCTAAATCATTCTCTAAAATAGCAGAACAAACAGGCACAAAGCTTACTGGTGCTTGGCCATTTTCACATTGACTAAAGTCATGTAATTCCCAAAATATTGCTCCTTCAGTATTGCATGCACTCTAACACATCACCCCTTTCCTATCCCAGCAATACTTTAAACAATATAACAAACTCAATGGTTAAATCTCTGAAAATTTGTTTTTTTTTTTTGTGTGTGTGTGTGTGTGTCGGAGTTTCGTTCTTGTTACCCAGGCTGGAGTGCAATGGCGCGATCTCGGCTCATCGCAACCTCCGCCTCCTGGGTTCAGGCAATTCTCCTGCCCCAGCCTCCTGAGTAGCTGGGATTACAGGCACGCACCACCATGCCCAGCTGATTTTTTGTATTTTTAGTAGAGATGGGGTTTCACCATGTTGACCAGGATGGTCTCGATCTCTTGACCTCGTGATCCACCCGCCTCGGCCTCCCAAAGTGCTGGGATTACAGGCGTGAGCCACCGCACCCGGCCTGAAAATTTGTTTTTAAACAAGTTTTATTGTTAATTGCCTAAGACCTGCTGATTTAGAGTATGCTAAGTAATGTTCAAAAGCTGAATGATTTATCTTCTATTTCTTGTTGCTTGTGGCTCATTAAATTAAAGTGTAGGAGAAACTGTGACATAACAAAGGCACACAAAAATGGATTGGAAAATCATAAGGAAGAAAGACGTGATGACAACTATAAAAGGCTGGGAAGGATGATAACGAGAACAACATAGGTGGGGAAACAAGTGAAAAGAGAGATTATCACACTATTAGGGCTGCTTGGCCATCAGCCCCAGATTCGCTCAAAGTAAATGCTTCCGAATAGTATATGTACGTTTGAGGATGTATTCACGCACAACTGCCTTAATTTCTGCTGGTTCATTTAACCAGGCATATTTGTGTGTAGATGATGTTCAAGCTTTGCTCACTTAAAAAAATGAAACCTTTACACGTATCCAGAAACTTGCACCATATAACACTAATGACTTTTAAAATAACCTCTATCCACCTCACTAGAATAATCACTGTTCTAGTTATATACAGCAGAAATTTTTAAAGCCCTTCAAATTAATAATGAAAATTCACATTTAGAAAAGTCTCTTTGACTTTTATTTTACATTAGCAGTTTTGGCCAAAGGAAATAATTATGTAATAAACCTATAGAGTACTTATTAATATAGCTAACAGCAACAGCACACCCTTCTTCACAAAAACACAAATACCTTCTTAAATTATAAGTTTTTATGTTTTCAAAGTGCATAAATTTGGCCTTGTTAAGTCCAAAAATATCCTCCTGATCCACCCCTTGAGGGTGAATAAAATAATATAAATTCATAATGTAGTGTACTTATTTGAAAGTGTAACTTAGTTACACACAATAATTTTAAAGACCAAGTTTTTATTACTTACCTACTGTCTATCTATCATCTATCTAATTGATACCTTCTGTCTTTTATATATTCACAAAATGCATATTCCTACTTTCATCAAAATCTGATTTGAGTATTGGCATACCTGTCGGATTTTTGTTTTGTTTTGTTTTTGGCTACACATTCAAAAACATGATAAGGAATGTTAATCTCTATTGTTCAGTTTGAAGTTTTTCTCTTCCATTAGTGGCAGTGCCTTTTTTTGGTTTTTTTTTACAGGGTACACATCCTGAAGGAATGGTGCAAAGATTGGTGATGAAATGCTTGACAGCTGTTAGAGTTGAGAAGGCCATATTCTTCTTTTAAAAAAGAAACCCAGAACACCAGGGATTCTTCCCTTACTGCTAAGTGTCTTTTCGTGATTTAGGTTACCTGCCATCACAAGAGAAAGCTGACATTGTTGAAGTAATGAATTTTTCATGCTCTTTCATTTTATTTATTTTTTATTTTTTTGACAAGTAATGTTCAGAGTCCCCTTTATTGTTGTTGTTGTTTAGGTGAGGCTCTCTAAACAGCAGAAGCAAAACTGGAGTTAAGAGTAAAACCTTGATGTATTCTATTCATTTGCTTTCTCTCAATAAAGTATATTGAGTTGGGAAAGAGTAAAATTTGAAATGATAAGAAAGGCCTCTACGTTAAATTTTCTTTTACAAAGAAATTATGTACAGTTCATTTGGATAATATTCGCTCACATAAGAACTTAGGCATGAATACATTCCATCAGTGGATTGATTAGTAAACCTATCTCATACATAAGATTGGCAAGTTATCCTACTCATAAGCAAATCAGGAGTAAGGATGAGGTATTTTACTTAATTACTATTGTTCTCTTTCCCTGGCATACATATGTAACTGAGAGGTAATCACATAAAATATATAGTTGTATTTTTGTGTGTTTGCTTTTAAATGTATTATCAGGGTTGTCAACATAGAACATCGCTTCTTTCTAGTCAAACAATTTCGTTTTGAGTTGAAGGTTACCTTAAGCCGTGAAACAGTATATTTTAATAGACAATTCATGAATATAGTTTATCTTTCTATACCTCCCTAAATGTATGAATTTTTTAGGTATCTGCCCATAGACCCTTTACTCTGCTCTGTGTACTCTCTTTGCAATGAAATCTACTCCCAAATATTCATGATACTGTGAGCTCTTATAATTCATGAGACCTTCTGATTCTGCCTACAGATTGCCTCTGAGACAAGCAGGACTGCCTACTTCAGTGTCTCTGAAACAGTTGAGCAGAAGACTGACACATGTGAATGGGCTTCAGGTCTCAAACAGAATTTGTCTATATAAAACACACCACAGATTTGCCATTGTCCTTCCACAAAACATCCCATTATTTATCTTCCTACTGCTGCTGTGATACATGTATGTAAAAATTGCAAAACACAAAATATCAAAAAAAAAAAAAAAAGAAATGAGGGAAAGGTGATATTATCTCTCAGGATGATGATAGAATATAGATACTCCCTGACTTACGATGGGATTATGTCCCAATAAACCCATTGTAAAATTGAAAAAGACAATTGTTAAGTCGAAAAAGCAGCCTAGCCTGCCTTTTACATGTTTAACTTACATTAGCCTACAGTTGGGCAAAAGCATCTAACATAAATCCTATTTTATGCTAAAGTGTTGAATATCTCGTGTAATCTATTAAATACTGAAAGTGAAAAAAAAATTGCAAAACCTCTCAGTGAAGCTTATGCATCACAGAAGAAGTTGGGATCTTCTTTGAAGAGAAAGGGGGAATAAGAATTTACAGATTACCTCTGGGCAGATTAGAAGAACATATCTTTATAATTTCACAAAAAAATCGAAGCTGTCCTCAGTCCAAAGCAACATGCATTCTGTGTTCTCTCTCACAAATGGTGCTTATCCTGACAAATTGGTCCTCTAAAGCCTTTCACTCTAAATTAAATATCTTAAACCTCAAAAACTGAATTTCTTTAAAACACATGATTTGGCCATAGCCCCATCACTGTCTCACCAAACTTCTGACTCACTTATTCATAAATATTGCATGATAGAAAGTCTAAAACTAGAACTTAACCTTCTTTTAGTCAATTAAAAATACACTTCTTCAAATAGCAGGGAGTCAACCAAGTAAAGTAATTAAGATATGTAAATGAATCATTTTGCTGTTTGAACAAGTGTAGTGAACAGAAAGAAAAAGATAGAAGATTGAGTTTGGAGAGACTCACTAAAAGAAGGACCAGTTCTAATTTTAGTCTTAATGTTGTGCCTGTTTCCTGTCATGGCAGATTTTATTCATCTAAATAACTGCAACACCAACTCCCACCCCACATGTTCTTCTAACAGTGTGACTCCTCACTTCTGCCACTGAGAATCAATGTCTATATTTTCTTTCAATGCATCTGGATGGAGACTTATAATTACTGTCATTAATAGAGTATAGCAAGAGTGACGCTATGTGACTTATAAAACTAGGTAATAAAAAGAATAAAAGATCCACAGGATTCTTTCCTGTGATGCTTGCACTGGGAACCAAACCACCATGCTCTCAGGAAGGCTAAGGTAGCCCAGGAGGATAGACCACAGAGAGAAACGGAGGCCCCAGCCAGCAGCCGCCATCATCCACCAAACATATGAGTGAACAAACTGTGATTATTTCAGGCCTTAGTTTTCGTGTATACCAGCTGAGACCCCAGGCAATGTGGAATAAAGACAAAGCATCCCTGTTGTGTCCTGCAGAAATTACTGGCCCCAAGACCCCCTGAGTACCAGAATTTGTTATTCTGTGCCATTAATTTTGGGAGTAATTTGTTATATAGCCACAGTAACTGGAATTTAAGTAAGGCATGAGCAGAAATGGAGACAGCCAAGTTATTGGCTGACCTTACATTTAGTTTGACTAAATACATATTTAGAACTAGGTGTCAGATTTTTATTTGATATAACATTTATTTCTAATTCTATTTTAAACAAAATAAAACTAAACTAAAATCAATGAAAATCGTACTATTTGCCTTTACCTTTCTGTATGTGTGCCTGTGCACGTGTGTGCGTGTGCATGTGTGGTTGTTCCCATCAATTCCCTGGTTCTTTGACCCAGATTGTGTCAAATTTTGGGTCTTTTTGTCGAGACCACAGGATTCCATGTATTCTGGCTGTCATTGTCATAATAAGCCACACTTGGTCATATGGAAAAGCATTCAGCTACTTCCTGCATTTGCTCACAACATGTGGTACTCTCTGAGAAGATTTTCCTAGTGAGTATCTGGCTTGAGACTCCCCGAAGCTCTCTCAATGTAATTTTGTACTAATCTCCTCTGTGTTAGTGGTAAAAAAAAAAAAATTATATTGGGCCGACGACACTTTTAATCCTAAATAGGACATCTGATATAATATGTCTATATGGATTATGAAAAAAAATTTGAAATATTTGATTTACTCACGTAGAGAAAGGATAGAATAACGACTCAGGATATATAGAGAAGAAATGTAGAGAAATCACACATTTAGTGGGATGTAGTTTTTAGAATAGAGTTGTAGAGAGAAATACTGCAATTGTTGACGTATTTGGAGCAAATTTTAGATAATTTAAAATGTGACTTCATTTAATTTCATATAACAAATCCCAAATGGGTTTTCTAAAGGTTTTTTTTTTCTTTTACCAAAAATGGATTTCCCTTTAGAGTTATGTCAATGGGAGATTTTTATTTTAATGATGAATCAAGTAGCAACAATATCAAATGTTCTTTTTAAAAAATATTAATAGCCTTTGTGCTAACATTTTCCCCTAAATGTCTTAATATTTTTATATCATAGATGCTGAAATATCTGTCATCAAAGGGACAATGATTCAAATAAGCACAAAGCTTAAACACACATTTACATATTATTGGAATCTGGGTCTGCATGTAAATGTTCTAAATATAACTTATTGACAGAGTGATGCCATAATTAAAAACAGGCAGAAGTTATTTATAATGGCCAATTTTCTAAAAACATAATTCTTTTGAAATGATATGTTTTAAGTTTTTTATTCAGAGAGACAGTAGAACATTTTAGTTGATATTCAAAACTTTGACCTAAGATAAAATTAAATCATATTAAAAATTTTAAGAATATCTATTACACACACGCACACACACACACACACAATATTTTGAAGGATGTCTTCAATGTTTTTTGCCAATTTTAGACAATGTTCCAAATGATAGAATTCATAGTAGTTTCATAGGAGCTTGACTATTTCTGTGGTTTGCAATAAACACAGATGTACTTATTTTGATATTAGGTATTTAAATAAATGTATGCAATTAATGTATTTAAATTTATGATTACACATTCAGACTGTATGAAAGCACAAACTATGTGAAAAGCTTATCTTATATTATAGTGTTTTTTATTCAGCAAACGCAGTGTCTGAACAGAGATTCTCATCCTCAGACTGAGTTATTATTGGACAGATGCTTATTGTTTTCTCCATGTAAGACTGATTTTTTCATAGAAATATGAAAGTACTTTATATTTTGCTCAACTATTTTAATTTTGTGCCATTCTTTTAAAAAAGCTTCCTAAGAAATACCTAGTCTTTTTACATTTTTAAATTATTATTTTTTTTGTTCTTAATTTTTACATTTATTATTGTTGTTTTGTTGTAAAAGTTGAGCCATCTTAAAGATTATGAATGATTTAAGAGAACAGTTAAATATTAGAATAAATGAATGTGTCATCCAACTGTTGTGTCCCAAGAGTCTAAGAAAGAAAAACAAATGAGAAAATAAGTTACATTATTATTCAATGAGAAGTAATACAAATTTAGATCCATTTAATTTAAAATACTTTTATGTAAATGATAAAATGAGAGATGAAAGAGTAATTTTATAAGCACTGATGACAAATGGTGTTGTAATTAGAAAGAGCATGTGTATCAAAGAATGATCCTTCTCTAGATCATTTTGAATGTGTCAATGGCATTGAAACCATGCATTAAATATTGAAAGAAATAGGATATAATAGCATGAAGGAAAAAGTGAGGCTATGTGTATACAATAATTTTCTTTTCTTCTTTTTTTTTTTTTACCATTTATTTATTTATTTGTTTGTTTTGATGATTTCATTTAAGAGAGAACAGGAGATTACAAAAAAGGAAAACTGAGAATATATATTTACATTTACATGAACATATTTAAGTTGATAAATTTGAAAAACTGTAAAATAATTACTATGTATTTATTAAGTAGCATTCTATCAGAGAGAAAAAAAAAAACTGAGTAAAATGCAGTAAGAAATATTTGGTGGTAATTGACCTTAACCAATTGTGAAAACTGGTTATGCAGTCCAATTTAGGCTGTTATTCCTGCTTCTTGTGCTGGACTTGAAGTCAACAGGGCCAGCAATAGGGAAGGAAAGATGATGTGAAGTGAAGGAGAACAATTGAAATGGGAGAGTTCTCTGATGCCCTTGTGGAACTTGCTTGGGCTGCCATGAACTCAAACCCTTTGGGGTAGGGGAGCATGCAGACAGACAGGAGCCAGGGTGAGCGCTTTTGGGTTCCAGTTCCGTGGTAGTGTCTAGTGGTATGTTACAATTAATACTCTTTTAGCAGTTGCCACCTATGGACAGTTAAGCGTTAAACTCTTTCAGTGGAGAGTCAGGATGACAGCCTTTTACGCCTTTCCCTCTTGGTACCAAGGTCCTTGTCCAGTGTCCAGAAAGCATCAGGTCACACAGACTTGAAGGACAGTGAATGTGGGGATGTTACTGAGCATTGGAGGTAGTTATCAGTGGGATGGATCAGAAGCTGGAAGGGAGATGGAGTGGGAAGATGATTTTTCTCCAGAGTTGGGCTGTCCCATGACTAATTTCCTTTCCAAATGTCCCTAGCCAAACTCCTCTGGAGGTTCAAATGCTTCTTCTTCTCTGCTGTGCTGCTCTGTTAACTGCTTCTCTGCCTCTCTGCTGCTCTTCTGTTCTTGGAACCTAGGATTTGGGGGGTTTATGGCTACAAGTTTGGGGAATGATGGAGCAGAGTGGGGTTGGAAAAGGCAAAATTTGGGAGTGAAAGCAGGAATGCTTGTTTCCATTTAGGGCTGAGTGTTTCTAGGTTTGAGGGTGAGCCTTTGCGAGTTTTTAGGTTTGAGGGTGAGCCTTTGTGGGCTTCTACATTTGAGGATGGGGCCTTTGCGGGGAACCACCCTCTTCTACTCAGTATTTCCTTGCCTCCTGTCTGTATCACAATGAAAAGCTGGAATTTGGGAGAGTGGACAGAAATTCAAAAGATTGAACTGGAACCTGTATGCCTCTGTCTCCCCTCCTGCAACTTTGATGATATGGGTAATAGGCAGATCATGCCAGTGCCTTCGTCAGTGGAGCTGTATACATACCTGGTCTGGGAGTCATAGAAGGTGATGGAGGAAATGTTGCGGAAACTAGAATTGCAGGCACAACTGCTCCTGGGGCAACAGGTTGAGCCAGTACCAGTGGCAGTGCTAATTTGACCCTATATCAGTGGTGGTATCAGTTAACATATCAGTGGGGCTGACGTCACCTCCAAGGGGAGAAAAATTGGTTTTGTGGGGAGTGGGCAAGAACAATTCTTGTTAACATTATTCTTCGCCTTCCATGGCTTAACTCTACTTGACAAAATCTTGTTACTTAGCATTGAATTTCAAAAGGAGGGAGAGGAAACTAGGGGGAAAAATTTAAAAGACTTCTGTAAAAGGCAATGATTAAAAAAAGAAGTTGAGAAACAGTTCTTACACTAACTCTTAATTGTACACATGGAGATTGCTTTCACTTCAGCTTCCAAATCTCATTTAAGTTTGTACAACAGCCAATTCTAAATTGACACAGCACAAGGTCATCATACTTATGCATTATAAAGTGCAATATTTCTGTGTCTGTACCATATTGAAAACATCTTATCTTTTAGGATATTAATGTTAAATTCATATCTGTACTCTGAGCTGGTTGTCTGACATTGGGTAGATTATATAATGTTCACACTCACAAAATGAGTATTGTATTGTTTCCCCCATCACTGCTGTGAAGTTTAAATGAGTTGCCTCAAGGGAAAACAAGTGATCTAGAGTGACAGCAAGGCGAGTAATGCTTACAGCTAATACATTACCATGTGCTATACAATATCAAACATAGACCTTCAGCATCACTTATGTATTGGTAAGGATGTGGACACTTGGATATTCCTAAGTTTTTATCATTTAATATAATTTTTTACTTTACAGTTTTGCAAAGTTATCTGAACAGGTGATTCACACTAGCAGGTCAATGGCTAAATTCCAGCTGTCTCTGAGACTTCTAAATTCTTAATCTAGTGTTTTTTTTTTTTTTTTTCAATTTCATAATCTCCCCCTATGAGATTATAAATCACTAATTTTTAAAAATTTTTTTCTGATTTACTATATTGAGAAAATATTTTCATTGGATGTTGGACAAATGGGCAAAACATGAGGGGTGGCAGGTCCCGGGCTGAGAGTACAAATGTGAAGTCAGAACTGGATTTCTTTGATCCAGGATTACAGCCTAGTAACCCATGATTTGTTCCAATTCACAGCTTAGTAATCCATGACCTGTTCCAAAGTTACCCTCTTTAACTCTGTTCACTTATGCAAACTGTATTCAAATTAGTGAGATGAGGAAGGTCAATATTTAAGACAGTACCTGACACAAGATCTAAACAAACATAGCTATTGCTCGTTTTTACTCTTGCGAAGTTTAAGCATCAACGTGGTAATGGCAGCAAAACATACTTGCTTGATGAGAACCTTGGGAGCACAGTTTTGTTTGAGTCAGTTTAAGGAAGAAGTAATCTTATGCAAAAAGTCATGTCCTCTGTGAATTTCCTGAACTCTAGAGATACAACAGCTAAATTCAGAGAGCCAGTAGTGCAAGACACTTGAAAGCCAGTGGAGCATGAGGCTAGACAAAGATGCATTGTTATGGGAAAGGCTGGCTGTGGTGGATATCAGTTGAGAAATTATTATTCAAGCTGAATGATCCATATGATATTGCATTGCATTATCCTGAGAAGGTCTTGCCAAGTTAGATTTTGTTTCAGGACTCAGAAAAATTAATACTACACACTAGAAGATGTGAAATATTTATAAGGATAGAATTGGGAATTCTTTCATAGTGATCAGGTGTTCTAAAACTTTCACTGAAAGGGGCTTACTGGATGAAAAACGTTTGTCTGTGCATTAGCCCACTCTTGCATTGATATAAACAAATATCTGAGCCTGGGTAATTTATAAAGAAAAGGGGTTTAACTGGTTAATGGTTCTACAGGCTATACATAAAGCATGATGCTAGGATCTGCTTGGCTTTTAAGGAAGCCTTAGGAGACCTACAATCATGGTGGAAGGTGAAGAGAGAGCCAGCATTTCACATGGCTGGAGCAGGAGGAAAAAGGGGCAGGAGGTGCCACGCATTGTTAAAGGACCTGGTCTCAGGAGAACTCACTCATTGTCAAGAGAACAGCACCAAGGGGCATATCCATCCCCATAAGCAGTCACCTCCCACCAGGCCCCATCTCCAACACTGGAGATTATAATCGACATGAAATTTCGGTTGGGGACACAGATCCAAATCATATAAGTTTGTTAGTTTTGCTTTAGATTTCTTATGGGCAATCATACTATATTTTGTTTTACTGTACTCCTTAATGATGCTAATAACTTCTTTTGCTTGCATTAGTTACTTTTACTGGAGAAAGAGAAATAAAAGAGATTCTGTGCTTCAGCAGTATCTAAATCTAAACCTGTCTTAAATTTTTAAAATGCCAAACTTTCCAATTCCATTCAACATCTTCTGGCACTCTAGATACATAAGACTGCATTTAGGAGTCTTAATATTTTCTAGAGCTACAAATTATTATAAAACAAGTTATCGATTTATATTAGTATTTGCAACAGTTTTGTATTTGTCTGTTCTCATGCTGCTAATAAAGACATAACAGAGACTAGGTAATTTAAAAGGGAGTGGGGTTTAACTGACTTACACTTCCGCATGGATAGGGAGGTCTCACAATCATGGCAGAAGGTGAGTGGGGAGCAAAATCACATTTGACATGCCTACAGGCAACAAAGATTGTGCAAAGGAAGTCCCACTTATAAAACCATCAGATTTTGTGAGACTTAATCACTACCATGAGAACGGTATGTGTTGTGGGAATCAAGAGACTGGAGAGACTAATGGGTGGAACAGGAGGATTTTATTTAGGTGCACTGGCTCAGCAGATTAGCATCTAAAAAACTAAGCCTTGAACAAAGACAGAGCTTGACTTTTATATATAAAGCACAGTGGCATGAAAAGAGACTTGCAGGTGCAGAACAGAGGCAGTTTATCAAGCAATGACAGGCACATAACCCAGGCTTACATATGCCTTTTTCTATGTGGCCTAAAAGGTTATTATCTTAAGGAGCCTTGCACAAGCTTATCTCGTGCTTTCCCTTATGCAGCCTTGATGGCTGGAGTCTAGGCCTGTTTAGGCATTTCTCATGACTTTCTCTGTGTTGCTTAGATGAGAAACAGAAACTCATAGTTATCAGTTACAGAGAACAAGAATCTATGAGCTTATAAAACTTGCAGAACAGAGTTTTATAAGGGAAGAAGGAAAATTTGTTTTTCCGCTCATATCTTCTGCTTCATGTGGGGGAAACCATCCCTATGATTCAATTATCTCAAGCTGACTCTCCCCTTGACACATGGGGATCGTTACAATTCAAGATGATATTTGGGTGGGGATACAGCCAAATAATATCAAGTTGAATACAAAAACATGAAATGTGGGGAGGTAAATTCAACTTCTCCAGTGTCATATGGGAAGGGGGCAGAGTTCAAACCTAGGAATGTTTGGCTCCAAACCCTACACATCTGCCACCTTAACACACTAATCATTCTTAAAATTCTTTCAAACTTACATAGACTATTTTGATTGACTTCCCCTTTTTTTCTGAACAAGTCTTAGTTCAAAGCTTTCCAGCATTGTTTTTCCTGATTAACTCCTCCTTTCCTATGGGCAGTGTTCAAACTTATCCTTAATTACCATTGAGTATATGAATATCATGTGCAGAAAATATCAGTGGCTCCTAGGACATCAATTCACCACAGATGGTCCTGGTTTATGCCTGTTGTCTAAGTGTACTGTCTTTTAGTATTTTTCCTGAATTGTTTTCTGAATTAGGACTTAACCCCAAATTGTTCATTTTTTAAACAATACATTATTATTATTATTAAATTGTTGCATTAAATTAAGCTAAGGTGGGCTTGTAAGACATTCACCATATAGTTACAGCCTTTGCTATATTTTGATTTAGAAAGACTGAATGGTCATGTTATAGTTGCATAGATAATAATCTTAGTTCTGTCGCTAAAATCTATGAAGGTATGAATCTATACCTATTAATATTAATTTTAGTTATACTTTTCATTTTTTAATAAGCTCATTTGCCATAAGGAAGTGATAGAAAAATAAAAGTGAATTTTTACAATGCAAGAAAAGGAAGAAAGCTTTGATGATGAAAAATTAACTTGCACAAAACGCATCTCAAAACTTGCAATCCAACATGAGGAGCATAGTGTCCACATGACAACAAGAAGATGAATCTGTTAAAGGATAAGATTCCCCTTCAAAAAATAGTTATTTCAGAAGAATGCACCTGGAGATGACGATTTAAAACATGCAGCTGTGTAAGCTGTGTTTACTCATCATTTCTGAAGCATGGTATTTCATTTAGCTGAAAGACTGTTCTTTTAAATTAATTTCGTTACTTGTTGATGCTAAATTTTCTTGGTTAAGATAAAAAGTGAAGATTTAACTGTTACTGGGTTGACTTCTTTAGCAGAAAAATTCTTTGAACAGAGTTAAATAATGGAGGTTTTATGTTGTCTGATGTTTCAAAAATATTATCAGTTGATTCCTCTCAGAGGCTGTGGCAGTAATGGGTAACATTGCTCTTTCCCCTCCAGAGAACCTGCTATGGGAGACATAGCTGAATCTATACTTCCTCAGATCCTCTGTGACATGTGTGCTGAAGCCATGCTTCTCCCTAGTCTCTTCCAGCCAATGTCTTAGCATGGCAGTGGTATGACAGCCAGACAATTTCTACCCAGTGCTGGACAACTCCATTGGAAATTTTTTTCCTCCGGGAATTCCCCAATGGCCTGGATGAAAGTATCTCAGAACTGCATTATACACTTCAGCTCTTCCTTCCCAATCCTTCTTCTTTAACACTTGACTTTCACAGGTGTAGTCTGAAGGCTCTCTCTGCCTTCCCTTAATATTTGCCTTTTGTCCTTCACTGGTGTTTCCCAATAATTCTCTTGCACATCTATATTATTTTGACTTCTGCTTCTCAGAGGAGCTGAACTGACACAGACAAGTAATTTCTGTTTCCAAATTACTTGACTTAGGATAATAGCCTCCAGTTCCATCTATGTTGCTGCAAAATACGTTATTTTATTCTTTTTTATGGTGTAGTAGTATTTTATGTATATACATGTACATAAATAGATGCAGGGTGTGTGTGTGTGTGTGTGTGTGTGTGTGTGTGTGTGTGTGTGTGTGTGTGTGTATGTATTTATAAATGTATACACACATAAAATATTACTCGCATGTATATATATGTATACACATATATACATGCAATGTGTATGTACATATATATACACTATACACACACACACACACAAACACAACATTTTCTTTATTCAATCAGCCACTGATGGATGGTTAATTCTGTATCTTCGCTGATGTGAATAGAGCTGTGATAAACATACAAGTGCAGGTGTCTTTTTGATACAACGATTTTTTTCTCTTTGAGTACTTACTCAGTAGTAGGATTGCTGGATTGAATGGTAGTTCTATTTTTGGTTATTTAAGAAAACTTCATACTGTTTTCCATAAAGATTGTACTAGAATTTACATCCCCACTAATGGTGTGTAAGAATTCTCTTTTCTCCACATCCTTGCCAACATCAGTTGTTTTTCAACTTTTGAGTAATAGCCATTCTAACTGGTATCTCATTGTGGTTTTAATTTTCATATGTCTGATTATTAGTGATATTAGTGTTAGTGATATTAGTATTAGATTTTATATGTTTGTTGGCCACATGTATGTTTTCTTTTAAAAAAAAAGTCTGTTCATGTCCTTTGCCCACTTTTTAATGGATTTGTTTTGTTTTCCTTGTTCGGTTATTTCAGTTCCTTGTAAATTCTGGATATTAGCCCTTTGTTGGATGCATCATTTGCAAATACTTGTTTCTAATTTCATAGGTTGTTTTCTCTGTTGGTTGTTTCTTTTGCTATGAAGAAACTTCTTAGCTTGTTTCGTTTGTCTATTTTGATTTTTATTGCATTTGCTTTTGATTACTTAGAATAAATTCTTTACCAAGGCTAGTGTCCATAAGAGATTTTCCTAGGTTTCCTTCCAGGGTTCTCAAAGTTTCAGGTCTTGTGTTTATACCTTTAATCCATTTCGTGTTAATTTTTGTATATGGTGAGAGCTATACGTCAGTGCTTTTAAGTGTATGGGGTTAAATGTTTCTAACTGTTATTTAAAAATCTTTGTGCTTTTATATTACAGTCAAACATCGTAGCCTCTGTGTGTGTTTGCCATTTGTAAATTTCCAGTATGATAAAATACCAACAATTTATTTTCCTGCAAACTAATATATTTGGATAATTTTTCAAAGTTTTCTTTGCAAGTGTACATAATCAGTCGAGTATTTGTTCTATGGTATTTGCAAACAATGTTTATGCCTCTTCATTGTAGTATTTATATACTTATATTATTTATTCAAATATGTCTATAGATTCAAATCTACTGTATAAGACTTCTGTGTTAACATCATAGATTAAACACAAACATTTCATTTACTCTATTCTAACCCTCCAACAAAGAGGTTTATTTTACATTATTGATCCAGAAGCAAGGATATGCAGACTACCAGAAAAAGTAGTAGCTAATGATAAATTTCAACCGGACAGCAGTAGATAGGAGTGAAAGATTGGAAAAGCCAAGACACAAAACCATTTGTGTTGCAGAGTTGAGGAAAGGCTCTAAAATCAAAAGCATGAGATTCCTCTTGTGGCTGGTGGATGATTGGAGTGAGGAAAGAGAAGCTCTGCTGGAATTGAAGAATTGCTTAAAGCAACGTATAAGAAATTGGTTGGGCTTTGGATGCCCATCAGCACACAACATAGCAAGGAAATTATTCTCTCCTCAATCTAAGAGGATCCATGGGGTTTACTCTATGGAGAGATTGAATCAGAGGGCCTGGGGATTGACAGGAGGCTCAGTTTGTGGAGATGTCTTATGTCTTACTGAAACTGATGGAGTAAGTGGAAATCTGCTTAATGAAAGGCAAGATCACATATTTTCTCCTTTGGACTCTGAGATCACCAGCATTTTTCAGGCAATCAGTTTTACTCATGTACATGAAAGAGCAATCATGTGTCTAAAGCCTCCTTTTCATATGGGAAAGGCCATTCAGAGATCACCAGAAACTTTGAGGAAAATACCTAAAAATAAAACAATAAGACATATACTTATTTTTATAGATTTATTTTTTTTTTCCTGCTTAATTTGTCAGGTTCTGGGAATGATGTCTCAAAATTCTAGGAGAAAATGGATGGACTGTTAAAATATTTTTGTATGTGCTTGTTAATTCAATTAATTCTCAATTTTTTCTTGTTATCTGTTTTATACTGTTTGATTATCTGATCAATATTGGCAATATTACTAAAAAAATAGTAATATTTTTTCTCCCTTAAAATAAATTAAACTCATTTGGATAAAATACAGAGATAACTGGCTGGGCCCGGTAGCACATGCCTGTAATCCCAGCACTTTGGGAGGATGAGGCAGGCAAATCATGAGGTAAGAAGTTCAAGACCAGCCTGGCCAAATGGTGAAACCTGTGTCTACTAAAAATATAAAAAATTAGCAAGCACCTGTAGTCCCAGCTACTAGGGAAGCTGAGGCAGGGGAACTGCTTGAAATAGGAGGCGGAGGTTGCAGTGAGCAGAAATTGCACCACTGTACTCCAGCCTGGGCAACAGAGCAAGACTCCATCTCAAAAGATACAAAAACAAAAACAAATAAACAAATACAGAGATGACCATACTTTGACCTCTTATTCTTTAATTACAGATGTAATAAACAAAATTAAATGAATATAATATACAAAACAAACACGAAAGCGGAGGTAGCTGCTGTTTATTTGCTGACTTATTTGGTTTCCCAAGAAATGAAGGACTAATTTAGAATAAAATTACAGAGGTGAGAATAAAGCAGAATTTTAATATTAATAGTACCAGATAGTTATTTTAGATTTGTGCTAATTTTAGACACATTTATTTTACATTCCAAAATTTTTTGCCTAAATTTGTTTTCAAAATTTGATTGCATTTTTGAATGAGAAATTATAATATAATTATATACTATATATAATAATATAGAATAATAAGATACATATATCTTATATAATATATTAATGTATTATATATGTATATATTAATATATTATATAAATATATATTAATATATTAACATATTATATATAAAATATTATATATAATAATATAGATTTTATATATAATATGTTAATATATATTAACATTAATATATTATATAAATATATAATATATTAATTAATACATTAACATATATTAAAATATAAAATAGAAATTTCTATTATATATATATTTTATATATATATATATATATATATATATAAAAGATTCATTTTCAGAGCTCAGTGTTGGTCTATTCAGGGTTTCAATCTCTTTCTGATTCAATCTGGGGAGATTGTATATTTCTGAGAATTTATCTGTTTACTCTTGATTTTCTAATTTGTGTGAATAGAGTTGTTCATAGTATTCTCTGAGCATCTTTTGTATTTCTGTGGGATTAGCTGTAACGTCATCTTTATCATTTCTGATTGTATTTTTTGGATATTTCCTGTTTTCTTTATTAATTTAGCCAGCCGTTTATCAAGCTTTTTTTTTTTTTTTTTTTTTAAAGAATTGACTCTTGGTTTTTTTGACCTTCAGTATGAATTTTTTTGCATCTCAATTTCATTCAGTTCTTTAATATTAGTCATTTTTTTATTTGACTAGCTTTTAGGTTGGCTTGTTATTTTTTTCCTAGTTATTTTAGGTTCAGAGTTAGAGTAATTTGAAATCTTTCTAACTTCTTGATGAAGGCATTTACCACTATAAACTTTATGCTTTACACTGCTTTATTTTTATCCCAGAGATTTTGGTAAGTTATGCCTCTATTTTTATTCATTTCAAATAATTTTAAAAATTTTTGCCTTAATGTCAATATTTACCCTAGAATTATTCAGCAGTCAGTTGTTTAATTTCAATGATTTTGTGTTCTTTGGAGAAACTGTAATATTTATTTCTATTTTTATTGCACTGCTGTCCAAGAGTGTACTTGAAATGCTTTTGAATTCTTTGCATTTATTGACACTTGCTTTATCACTCTGCATATGGTTAATTTTAGATTATGTTCCATGTGCAGATAACAAGAATGTATATTTGGTGGTTGATGGGTAGAATATTCTGTATATGTCTATTAGGTTTAATCAGTAAAGTATAAAGCTTAAATCCAGAATTTCTTTTTTAGTTTTCTGCCTCAGTGATCTGTCTAATGCTCTCAGTGATTTCTGAAGTTCTTTACTATTATTGTGTGGCTACGTAAGACTTCTCCTAGTTCAAAAGCACTTGTTTTATAAATCTCGTTGCTCCAATGCAGGGTGATTATAAATTTAGGATAGATAGTTAAGTCCTCTTGTTGGATTGTACTTTTTATCATTATGCAATGCCCCTCTTTCTCCTGCTTGTTAAAGTCTTGAAGTCTGTTTTATCTGATATAAAAATAGAGATTTCTATTATTTTTCTGTTTTCCATTTGTATGACAGATATGACTCCATCCTGTTGCTTCGAGCCTGTTGGTGTTGCTGCATGTTGGTTGGATCTTTTGCAGCCAGCAGACAGTTGGGTCCTGCCTTTTTATCCATATTGTCACTTTATGTTTTTAAAAAGGGGCATTTAGTCCATTTACATTCAGGGTTAGTATTGATATGTGAGAGTTTGATCTGTCATTGTATTGCTAGCTGGTTGTTATGTAGACTTAATTGCGTAGTGCTTAGGTGTGTTTTTGTGGCAGCAGACGTCAGTCTTTTGCTTCCATGTTTAGCATTCCCTTAACGGCATCTTGTAAGTCTAGTCTAGTTGATATGCATTCCCTCAGCATTTCCTTGTCTTATAAAGATTTTATTTCTGTTTCACTTATGAACTCTCATTTGACAGAATACAAAATTCTTGGTTGGAATTTCATTTTCTTTAAGGATGCTGAAAATATGCTCTCAATTTCTTCCGGCTTGTAAGGTTTCTTTTTTTTTTTCCCCATTTATTTTATTGCATTTTAGGTTTTGGGGTACATGTGAAGTACATGCAAAATTGTTGCATAGGTACACACGTGGCAGTGTGATTTGCTGCCTTCCTCCCCATCACCTACATCTGGCATTTCTTCCCTTGCTATCTCTCCCCAGCTCCCCACCCCCCACCGTCCCTCCCCTATTTCCCCCCAACTGTCCCCAGTGTGTAGTGCTCCCCTCCAGTGTCCATGTGTTCTCGTTGTTCAACACCCGCCTATGAGTGAGAACATGCGGTGTTTGATCTTCTGCTCTTCTGTCAGTTTGCTGAGAATGATGGTTTCCAGGTTCATCAATGTCCCTACAAAGGACCCAAACTCATCATTTTTGATGGCTGCATAATATTCCATGGTGTATATGTGCCACATTTTCCCTATTCAGTCTATTGTTGATGGGCATTTGGGTTGGTTCCAGGTCTTTGCTATTGTAAACAGTGCTGCAATGAACATTCGTGTGCATGTGTCCTTATAGTAGAACGATTTGTAATCCTTTGGATATATACCCAGTAATGGGATTGCTGGGTCAAATGGAATTTCTATTTCTAGGTCCTTGAGGAATCGCTACGCTGTCTTCCACAATGGTTGAACTAATTTACACTCCCATCAACAGTGCAAAAGTGTTCCTATTTCTCCACATCCTCTCCAGCATCTGTTGTCTCCAGATTTTTTAATGATCACCATTCTAACTGGTGTGAGATGGTATCTCAATATTGTTTTGATTTGCATTTCTCTGATGACCAGTGATGATGAACATTTTTTCACATGTTTGTTGGCCTCATGTATGTCTTCTTTTGTAAAGTGTCTGTTCATATCCTTTGCCCACTTTTGAATGGGCTTGTTAGTTTTTTTTTTGTAAATCTGTTTTAGTTCTTTGCAAATTCTGGATATCAGTCCTTTGTCAGATGGGTAAACTGCAAAAATTTTTTCCCATTCTGTTGGTTGCCGATTCACTCTAATGACTGTTTCTTTTGCTGTGCAGAAGCTGTGGAGTTTGCTTAGGTCCCATTTGTCTATTTTGGCTTTTGTTGCCAATGCCTTTGGTGTTTTGGTCATGAAGTCCTTGCCTACACCTATGTTCTGAATGGTTTTGCCTAGATTTTCTTCTAGGGTTTTTATGGTGTTAGGTCTTATGTTTAAGCCTTTAATCCATCTGGAGTTAATTTAAGTGTAAGGTGTCAGGAAGGGGTCCCGTTCCTGCTTTCTGCACATTGCTAGCCAGTTTTCCCAACACCATTTATTGAACAGGGAATCCTTTCCCCATTGCTTGTTTTTGTCTCGTCCCGAATAGCCAAGTCAATTCTAAGCAAAAAGAACAAAGCGGGAGGCATCACACTACTGGACTTCAAACTATACTACAGGCCTACAGTAATCAAAACAGCATGGTACTGGTACCAAAACAGAGATATAGACCAATGGAACAGAACAGAGGTCTCGGAGGCAACACAACATGTCTACAACCATCTGATCTTTGACAAACCGGCTTGTAAGGTCTCTGATGAGAAACCTTACAAGCTCAATGGGGTTCGCCCTGTATATTACTTGACCTTTCTCTGTAACTGCCTTTAAAACTTATTCTTTTGCATTGATCTAGGTGAATTTGGTGACTGTGTTTTGGGAATAGTCATCTTGGATAGTATCTACTCAGGGTTCTCTGCATTTCTTGGATTTGTATATCAACTGCTCCTGTAAGATTAGGAAAATTATAATAGACTATATTATTAAATATATTTCCCAAGTTGTTTATTCTCTCTCCTCTCTTAGATGTGCTGATGAGTCATCAATTGTTTTTCTCTTTACATAATCTCACATTTCTCAGGTGCTTTAATTTTTAAAATTCTTTTTTTTTTTTTTAATCTGATTGAGTTGATTTGGAGAATTGATCTTTGAGCTCAGAGATTCTTTTCTCAGTTTGGTCTATTATGCTGTTAATACTTCTAATTATATTATTAAATTCTTGTAGTAAATTTTTTAACTCTGGAAGTTCAATTTGGTTCTTTCTTAAATGGCAATTTTATCTTCCAGCTCTTGGACTGTTTTATTGGATTCTTTGGATCCCTTGGATTGAATTTCAGCTTTCCTCTGAATCTCAATGAGTTTTCTTGCTATTGAAATTCTGTATTCTATGTCAGACAGTTTTGTCATTTCTAAGTGACTAAGAATCATTGCTGGTTAGCTAGTTGGCTTGTTTGGAAGTAAAGGGGCACTCTGGCCTTTTGAACTTTTACCGAAAAAAATTCTAAAAATTACTTGCTAAAATAATTGACAGCTAATAGTAATTATATTGATTGACCTTATTTTAAATATCAATCGTTAGTATCTATACAGATCATCACTAATGTATAAAATAGTCATAGGCAAAAGAAAGGTAAATAGAGTTGCTACTGTGAAAAATACACAAATTTGCTTTCTGAATGTAAAGTTTGTTAAGAAATTTCAACACCTTTAAGTGATGTGAAATATCAGTAAATAGTTTACTGTCTCAAAATTAAAGTCAAATCAAATAGAGGTATTTAAAATCCATTCTGCCATTTCAGAAAAAAATTTGCCCTTTTCTGAAATTTATAAAACAAAAACACTCAAAGCTTTATTCCACAGTAGTAGAGTAAAAACATTTGGAGAAACTTTCTAAAAGCTAATATTAGGTGCATGGTTCCTTGAGTGTATTTTATTTTGTATAAATAAGATGATTGGCAAATGCAAAAGTTTTCATTGTAACTATTATAATTTAGAAAATATAGTTATATATGATATAGCATAAAGTAGTAGTAATTAAAGGTATTTTGAAGACCCACAAAACAGTATTGTGCAACATATGTGCCTATTAAGACAAAGGAAAGCTTTGGATTAGTGATAATATAAAAATTTGAACAAGATTTTCTGAGGGACTGACAATGTCATTGACAAAAAAGAGATATTAGTAGCTTTCTGATATATTAAAAATTCCCACATTATTGTCTGTCAATATTTCAAATGTCAGTTTAGGTGATGTAAGAAACTCTATTGTTTATTCACTAACAAAGCACACATATATTAAACTGGGTACCATGCATAGACATAGTATTCAGGACAACCTAATCAAGAAGGCTTTAAATTGTTCATGCAGGAAAGGAAGAAAAAAATATTAAAAATCTTAGCTATACTAGCTAAAGGGAGGAATAAAGATGAAATAGCAATGGTAGTCTTTGTGGATGAAAAGTTTAGAAAAGGGGAACTAAACAGTATTTTTCTCAAACAAGTTTTACACTTGTAGTTTATTAACCTTAAAAATGCGTTTTGTTTTTGATATTTCAATACTTCTGTGTTCACTACACGTTTGACGCCTTAGCAGAGTGCAGATATAAACCCAATTCCAATACTTGTGTTATCTCTCTGGCTCATGTATGAAATTGAGTTTGCTTCTTACTTTTGGATTTCATATGCCTAATATGAAGCATATGAGTGATGTTCAAACTCAGTTTGATTACATATATTTGGAGACTTCCAACAATTTACTGCAGAATAGTATGATAATTAAAATTAGTTCTATGGAGAAATTATAATATAGTAATTGTAAGAGGACAAAATAAATAATGAATAAAGTATAGTATTTTGATTTTAAAGTATATATGTGTATAAACCACACATAAAACAATTAACTATATTTAAATATTAACAAAAATTGGCTCTTGTTATTTACCATTTTAAAAATTTTCAAGTATTTTATAATAATAGCACATACTTATAATGTCAAAAAAATGCATGTAACTGAAACTGAGGACTGAATTATTGTATATAAGCAAAGATAAGGGATAAAACTATTTACATAGAAGGACATATATCACCTCATTGATAAGAGAAATTAGATGATGCATGCCTAATTCAGAGTATAAAACTGTCTAGCAAAGGATTTACCACAGTGTATCTGTAAGAGACTAGGTAGTAAATACTTCAGGCTGATCGTATCCTAAGGTCTCTAGTAACTATTCAGCTCTGCTATAGAAAATAAACACCTTGTGAAAATTATTTCTAACAAGAACAGGCAACAGACTAAGTTTTAGCCTGCAGGCTATAGGTTGACAACCCTGGTCTAAGATATTTCTATGTACTGACAATTACTGGTCTGGAATCAACCAGTGAAATTTACCAGCCAGTAATTTTCTTAAAGGCAGGGTATTTGTCTTATGCCTTCTTACCACTCATGACACCTAACAGTTACCAGCACATAGGAGACAGTTGACAGAATATTTATTGAATGAATAAATGGACTGGTCAATGGAAAGTCCAGTGATGTCTGTTGTACCTTCACCATCAATCACAGCTTCGCTTGTGAGCAAGATTGACATGCAAACAACAAAGCTTCACATATAGAAAAAACGTGGGCTGGGCTTTACTAATAGAATGGCCTGGGTGTAACTATCACTACTGGATTTCAGTATACCTTGAACAAGGTTTTTAGATGCTCTGCTATAAATCTTACATTAGCCAAAGGAAATTGATAATAGTCATGTGTTGATAAGATGAATTTATTAAATATGATTTTTTTTTCTAAAAGTCATGATAAAGAGTGCTTAGAAAATGTTAGCTTTCACTTCCTTCTGTTAGGTGTCATAATTTGATACTTTTGTAGGGTCTTAAAATGATAAAATGGAAAGAGTCTTGACATTAATTTAGTTCTAACTCTTTTCTTGATAATCTCTTTTTTAAAAAAAAAAAAATTGAGCCAGGACTGCAAAGACTAAAGCAGTGCAAAAAACTTCAGTATTAGGAATTAAGAGGTGAACTCCAGTTCTGTTGTGACGATTATTAATTATGTCATGTATATATACGAAGAATATTTACCTATGTCAGCATGTTTCCTGGACTAGGGGAACTGGATCTTTTAACCTCTCTCCAATGTTAATATTTTACATCTGTATTGCCAAACTGGCTGACCTGTTTTTCTCCAGTCTTGCTTTCTTCTTGGCCACAACACACACAACTGTATATACTTACCCCCTACCCACATGCAGGCAACTTCTAAACATAGTCAAATTTATCTATCCTGAGAATTAATTTAAATTAAAAACAAATTTTAAAATTATTAAGAAAATAATTTGTGAGATTCAGAGCATGCCAAAAAAGTAAAATAAAACACAGAACCAAAATAGATCGGGTTTCAAATGAGAACAGCTTTTGTGACTGCTGTATAAGAAATCCAGTTTGGGATAAGAAAAAGCTCTGTGGTCAGTTCTTTCTTCATCACTAACACCACTTTAACATGCTTTATCAGGCAACTCCTGCTACAGCCACTTAGAGAGGGCCAACACAGGTGGAAAATGAAGCTCAATTTCAAAAGCAGTCTATTCAACCTCATTTTGTGGTTTCACCCACTCCTTTCTTCTTTTTCCCCTAAGCACAGATGCAAGTGTAAGTAGGCAGGCAAACTATAATCAGCCACTTAGATTGGCTTCTGAATCACAGTGGTGCCCAATTTGCCTGCTTAACTTTTTTTCTTCCTTGATTAACCTTGGTTCTTTCCTCCCCTAAATGTTCATAATGACAACATGACAGATCAGATCTTTTCAATGTCAGAGACTAGCCACACAACATAGTCACTCACACAAAGCAAAGTGGCAAAAGTATTACAATGCTAGCACATTTAGTTGTGCCCTATCTTATTTGGGTTAAAATTAATCACAGACATATCATAGTGCTACATTGTGAATCTATGAATTTCAATTTAAATACAGTTGGTTTACTGACGATTTTCTGATGGGGATATCTATGTGTGTGTGTGTCTGTGTGTGTGTGTGTGTGTGTGTGTGTGTGTGTGTGTCTATGTGTAGTGGTTGCCTGCGTGGTGTTTGCGTGTATAAGGGAGAGAGAGTTTGTAAGATTGAAAAATTGTGATATTTTATGGTCTTTTCATTATAAAAAGAGAAAAGAACCTTGAAGCAAAAAGCAAGCACTCATGATGAGGAATTTGACTTTCCAGGAAAACAATGAAAAATGTTCCATTTAATCTTAGTATAATAGTAGCTCTAACTCATTTTCACCTTCTTCCTCATACTTGCAAAGCTGAAATATGTTCAGTACTTTAACTTATAATATGTCAATCCTGAAAGTGGAAAAGAAAAAGTACTATGATAAATACAGCTATTGTAGAGGCTATGTGACATTTTTAACTTTAAAATATTTTTAAAGGAGATCAAGCTTTAATGTTATAGAAGGATAAATGTTAAATGATATAAGAGGAGGATAGGACCATCACAATGATTGATTAATCACGAATTTCCTTTTGTGTGTGTATGTGAAGTGTGTGCATATGTGTACGTGTGAAAGAGAGAGAAAGACGGGCTGATGGGTGGGGCAGAGAAAAAGCTTTTTCTTTTCTTAATTTTATACCAGATACACTTTGCTTTATGTCTTATAGTAACAGCATGCAAGATTGTAATTTAAATTAGATTAAAACCTGTTTTTATATTAGATATTGCAATAAATTCAACTCAAATAGTTATCTCTCTCCTTTCTGTTTTAACATAAATTTCTAAATTATTTTTCTTAAAAGTTTTCCCATTATTTACTACATTGTGTTAAGATGTCTATGACAAACATTTCAGAACTACATATTAAAGACCAAGACTAAATTGTTTTGTTCAGTATCTCTCAAACATGAAGGTGCAGACTAGGTGCTTGGGAACCTTATTGAAATGAAGATTCTAATTCAAATAATTGGAGGTGGTGCCTATGAGTCTAAGTTTCTCCCAGTGATATTGATATTTACAGTGTCATTCAGTACCATAACTCTATTAATACTGAAATTTTGTAACTGTATTGTGAGACATTTGTTTAACATTGACTTCTTATTGGCTGATTCAATGCCTGCTGACTTATGATAAATTGTAAGGATTGCAGATAGTTGAAAGTTCTTTGAGAAGAATACTAGGAAACAGCTGAAGTGTTTTTAAACTATTATAGTCTTTTGGCATGCCAGTGAATTGAACTAAAAAACTCATTTGCATCTGAGAGCCACAACTCATAAACTGTGAATGAAAAACCAACCATGAAGGAAAAGCATCGGTGTGTCCTGTTATAAATTAGTATGAAAGTCTGCATTTTGTCTAGTGATAAGCAACACTCACTACAGATACTTCAGGTTAGACCAGTTCTGGTCTGAAAGCTTAGCAGATTGTGCTCTAATGAGGAATTCTGGGGAGATGATTAGCTGTAAGGACATACATGTATAATAGCTATCATAAACCCTTTACAGAGGAAATAAAAGGTAATTTATGCAACACTGGAACATCTCTGACTATAACTCCTAAAATAATAGGTGTTATAGGTTACCACAACTCAGGATGCCAAAGGTAACAAATGTCTTAGTCCTAAAACGAGTCTTAAATAAACCAAAGCACTGGATCTAGCACATACATATTCTTGCTCTGTTTGATTTTCTGCTGTAGACATTTCCAATAACAAACTTAAATTCTTTCTTATATATCATAGTCATTTGTCGATTCTTGGGCTACTCCTGGAATAAGAAAGAAAAAAAAATGTGTTATTAAGCAAGTTGTGCATAATAACAGTCCAAGATGAAAGATGTCACCAGGTTTGGTTTCTTCTGAGGCCTGTCCTTGTCTTGCAGATGGCTGCTGTTGGGAAAAATAGCAGAGGAGAAAGAACTTACAGAGTGCCTACATAAACTGGTTATGAGTGACATATAAACAAGGAACAACAAACTGCACAAGGCTGCAGATGCCTCTGAGGAGGAGGGCCTCTCCATGCCTCACGTTCCGGTGCAGGGTTTGTGCTCAAGGACATAAAACCCCCTTTGTAGCACTATGATGTAGCCAGACTTAAAGGCTCCTTGTAAGGCCCATATTCTACCAGCTGCACATAGATAATAAGTTAAAGATAACCACATGTTCTTGGTTTGTGAAACTCCCAAACCATCACTGTTATCAATCCTTAGGATGACACACCGGTTCTGGCTCACCGATTCACTTCTGGCTCACTGATTCATCCCACCATCACTCTACTCCTACCCTATAGATCAAAGTCATTGTAATCAATAAATAGAGTGGAGGTTCAGAGCTTGAGGCCTTCACTGCCTCCACCAGAGTAATGAAGTGATGGCCCCCTGGTCCCACTTTTTCTCTTAATCTGTTTTTCTCTCATTCCCTTGTTGCCACCAAACTTGGGGTACCCATGGGTGACGTGGGGCTCAATTCCCTACATACTCTTGGCTCCTCTACACGTAGTCTTCTCTCGAATATGTCTTTGTGTGTCCAAATATCTCTTATAAGAACACTATTCAGACTGGATTGTGGTCCACCTTAACAACTTCATTTCAATTTAATCAAGTCTGTAAAGGCTCTATCTTCAAATACAGCTCCAGGACTTATCAATTAATTATATAAGGTACACATTCTAAGGTACTATGGGTTAGGGATTCAACATATGATTTTCTTTTTTTTCTTTTTTGAGATGGAGTCTTGCTCTTGTCACCCAGGTTGGAGTGCAATGGCGTGATCTTGGCTCACTACAACCTCCACCTCTCGAGTTCAAAAGATTCTCCTGCCTCAGCCTCCTGAGTAGCTGAGATTACAGGCGCCCACCATCACACCCAGCTAATTTTTGTATTTTTAGTAGAGATGAAGTTTCACCATGTTGGTCAGGCTGGTCTTGAACTCCTGACCTCAGGTTATCCACCTGCCTTGGCCTCTCAAAGTGCTAGGATTACAAGCATGAGCTACCACATCCTGCCTTTAATATGTAAACTTTGAGAGGACACAATTCAGCTCATAACAAACTCAGAATCATATATTTGTAAGCGATCTAGGACAACATCTTTTTCTTACAACTGAGAAAATGGAGACTTCTTCAGAGAAACAAATATCTTGTTCAAGGTCACCAAATCAGTTAGTGGCTGAGTCTGGAATTTATCACAGATATCCTAAATTCTGACTAGTTGGATTTTTTGTTTTAACTTAACCACGCAATTTACTCAATTTTGGTATATTTCCTATAGGTATTGTTTCTAGAGTTGTAAGTGAAAAATGAGTAGGCACAATAATAAGAGGGCCAGAATTTACAGTTAATATAGTCCAAGCCAGCTCCTCTAGTTGGACAAGCTTTATCAGAGCAAGAAAATAGTCTGAGGAAGAAAACTAGGGTGAATGGGTACAGCCAAGGTTTGAATCTAGATTGGTTATTATGGCCATTACTTCCAACTTACTGATATAAAAATATTTTCACTTTCCTAGAATTCCTGGAGTCTGATTCTTTCCATGGTAGATGAAACATTCTTAACAGAGATGACTTTTATGAGAATTTTAAACATGCACTTGTGAAGTTTGTTATCTTTTGACAGCAGTGTATAGATATCACATATAAAGTTTTTGAGAAAAAAATTTCAAAAGCCAAAAACCTTATCATCTTGAAAGGCAAAATAGTAACTATTATTAGAAAAGAATAAAATGACAGCAACTTATATATTTATAAACCCAACTAAATTAACAGTATTTTCTTTAACAAAAATCTTGTTTTTCCTTATAACTTAACTATAGCCTTCCTTTAAATTATTAATGTCTGCTTAAACTTTATTGGTTTTTAAAAGATCAATTGTGCAAACATGGAGATTAATTGAATTTTACCAGAATTTGCACAATTAATAAGCTGAGAAAGTTGCAAAAATAAAAATAAAATGCGAGATGTTATCAGTAGATGAACCAAAGCTAGATATATTTAGGCTGACTATAGCAAAGTAATGCCAACATAAGTCTCATCTGCTCATTTATAAAAATGTTTCAAAGAAAGAAAGAAAGGAGGAAGGAAGGAAGGAAGAAAATGAGAGGGAGGGAGGAAGACCAAGAAATAGAATGAGGGAGGGAGGGAGAAAGAAAGGAAGAAAAAAAGAAAAGAGAGAGAAAGAGAGAGGGAAGGAGGGAGGGAGGAATGTTGAGAGAAAGAGAAATAAAAAAGGAAGGAAGGAAGGAAGGAAGGAAGGAAGGAAGGAAGGAAGGAAGGAAGACTGAACTGATTTTTCGTAGTCCTCTTTAAATTGTGACAAAGAGTATGTTGTCAACTTTCTGAGACTATTTCCTGAATTTTATTAGTAAACTTATATTAGAAGAAGTTTGTCAAATAGTAGAGAAAATGAGTGTCTTTGCTTGTCAGATCCAAAAGCTCTAGGATATGTGTTTTCCTATTGTTGGCTGGGGCACCACAGTCTGGCCCATCTGATTACGACTAAGGGGCCAGATATGAATCAGCAAGCTGCTTCTCTTGATAAAATTCTTTTTCCATCACTTTTTTGGGAATATGAATCTGAGAGGTTGAGGTGTTGTGTTGAGCAAATATTTGTGTAATATACAAGCTAAGCACACTCTACAGCCAGGTACAAAATATTTATTAGTTTGGGTATTGTCTCTGCACATCTTCCCAAAAATAATAGTAATTATAGCTGGACTCCTATCTTTTCTATCTGCATCTTTTTACAGTGACTCTATTGGTTGCCTACCAGATTCAGAAACTCTCCTGATCTTCCTTGGTGGCGATAGACCCAATGGAATCAGGCAATGGCTGCTTAAGACCCGATGTCAACTCCATATGAAAAGACATCCTTAACCATTCTCCCAAATGCAGTTCCTGAATTCCTTCTGACTTTCCATGTCAACACCTGCTTTATTTTCTTCATTACATTTACCTTAAACTGAAATTATATTATTTTCCCTCTTTTTCTGACCTGCTTCATTAGATTGTCAGGTCTGAGTAAGTAGGGACTGGTCACTGGTCTATCCGTAGCATCTAAAAGAGTACCCGATATAAAAAGTGTGCTTAATACACATATGCTTAATAAATTAATCAAATAATTTACTAACATATACTATATGTAATGCTCAGTGATATTATGGTTATTGTTGTTTTTCTGCTTCTCAAGCAACTGGCATTTGAAGTAGGCATTGTGGGACATGTATAATTAAAATACAGTCTTCTTCAGGTTTTTCTAATCTTCCCTAACAGTTGTTTTTATAATAACTGATGATAGAAGTTTTCTACAAAGAGAACAGTGTGTTGAATCTGAGACATATTCTCTAAGGATTTAGAAAAGGAGCACTTCTTAAGCATCCCTATATAATCTTGTCACTTTCATGGAAGAATATAAGGAAGGATGTAACAGAGAGAAAAGGAGAAAAACTAAAAATAGAAGCAAAATGAAATTAGAAGATAGTTTAAAAGCATTACAAGAAACTAATAACAAAATAAAGAAAGAGAAAAATCTTTTTCAATCACACTCCAAAAGTAATTATCAGAGCTTTCCCATAAATATGCTGCAATATGTAGCTGACTGGGTATAAAGAGATGCTAATCGTTTTCATTATTTTTCTTGTGTCTATTCATGCTTTTCATATTATACAATTGAATATATAGATTACAAACTAAGCAAAATCCTATTATGTAAAAGAACACTTGGAAAAAATTTAGATTATGGTAATTTGAAGATTTAGATGTTCTAAAGAAAGCATCAGTGATATGAATTCACTAAATCAAACTAACATAGCTGCAAGAACATTATATTAATAAGAATTATTTCACACTCTTGAGGTACAAGAGTTTCAGCTTAGTATGCTAGGCTTTTAATTATTGAATGTATGGAGATCCCCCTTTTATGTAGAATTTCTAAACATTCCTGATTCAATTTACTAACAGCTAAAGAACATCCACTTCTAACTTGTCTTCTACATGTTATATTGTAGATTCAACATATCCAAATCAACAATCAATGTGCTGTGATATGGAAGGGCTGTCCTGCCTACTTAATTAGATAAATTAAATAGTGACAAATGTCCATGGAACATTTCTCCAATGTTCATTCAACATGTAAAAAGTCTCAAGTGAAATTAGGTCAGGGGTGTTGAGAGAATTTCTAGCTGTAGATCCCTTTCTTAAAAATAAATGCATTGGGAAATGTAGTAAAACTGGTAAAAGCAGACTGCTTTAGGTAAATTGTCAGTGGAGAGCTTGGATATCCATCCACTGTACTGTCTCCTACCCCATGGCCAATAAAATCTTCCGGATTTGAGTCAGAATCATTGTGACCTCCAAGATCCATTATTCTTACAGCTGTGGTCTCTAAGTTTTACAAATAAGAATACATAAGAAAGAAATTGTTTTCCCCAGTCAAATGATGGGGTTCCTTTGCCTTTTCCATGCCACATAAATTTAGTAGAGTCTTACATAAAATATAAAATAGAGATAGAGCCTTTCGAAAGGATTTCCTAAACTCAAAATTCTAACCAATTATCAAGTCTGATTCTATCAGTTCTTTCTCCTCTAACAAAACCTCCCATGTCCATTTTACTGGTAAGGCATGAGAAGGGAACCTCTTCAGGAGAAACAGCCAGATTCTTTACGCTGTCTTGGTCATGATCATATACTCCAGACATCTTGGTACCCTGGGCAAAAATTAGAAACTATAAATCCCAGATTTTATTTATATGAAAAGAGGAAGTGGTTATTTAAGTTTTATCTTTAACATTTCAAGACATCCTTTTAACATAAGTTCAGTAACTCAATTAACAGAAAATAAAATGTCATTGTTCAGAGGTTTGAACAATGAAAGGTATTCTGAACTTAAAGAGGGATTAAGTAGAGAGGTTAGAAGAATTAATATTTTCTGCCTGAGTTAATTTCCAGTTCTTCTTCAAAATTAGACACCTGTCTTATTTGCAACAAAATTCTGCTTAAGTACTTCTAGTCATCAGAGAGCATGTTATTCCAAAGTCAGACTCTTTCATTTGTGGAGTTCTAATTATCTGGCAATATTTACATAGAATTGAAATCTGTCTGCCTGTAATTATAAGCCATTATTTCTAGTTGTCCAATACGAAAAGACAAAAGACAATCTTTTATTCGTTCACTTATTCATCCATCAGTTCATTCAGTAAATACGGATTAGGTATATTCTTGAAGCTAGTCATTGTGCTGGGCAACAAGGATGCAAAGATGGAGAAAGGAAAGCTCCTGTCCTCAGAAGCTTATAGTGCCTTATGTCAGACAGACACAGACTATGTCAACAGCTTTTAAAGTACAGAATTCTAGGTACTTATCTTCCTATTTCCATATTATTATTTTTAAACAACTATTTATTTATGTGCTCACACTGGAAAACTGAAAGTAACTTTAGAACCTTTACTTTCCATTACTCTCTTATTCAGTGTCTCATCTAGCCCTATCGAGTATATCTGTATCCCTAAAATGCATCTTGGTATATTCATCTCTATCAATCTTACTACAAGCTCCATATTCTAAGCCCTCATTTTCTCTCAGTTGGACTGCTACAATAGTTTCCCACATTGTTTTCTTGTTTCTACTGTTGACATTCTACAATCCATTCTTTCTGAAGCCTGTAAACTTAAAAAAATATAAATCACTTTTAAACTGTTGGTGGGAGTGTGAATTAGTTCAACCATTGTGGAAGACAGTGTGGCAATTCCTCAAAGATATAGAAATAGAAATACAATTTGACCCAGCAATCCCATTTCTGGATATATACTCAAAGGGTTATAAATCGTTGTATTGCAAAGACACATGCACACATATGTTCCCTGAGGTGCTGTTTACAATAGCAAAGACCTGGAACCAACCCAAATGCCCATCCATGATAGACTAGACAAAGAAAATGTGGCACATGTACACCATGGAATACTATGCAGCCATAAAAAATGATGAGTTCATGTCCTTTGTAGGGACATGGATGAACCTGGAAACCATCATTCTCAGCAAACTGACACAAGAACAGAAAACCAAATACTGCATGTTCTCACTTATAGGCAGGTGTTGAACAATGAGAACACATGGACTCAGAGAGGGGAGCATCACATACTGCAGTCTGTTGGGGGGAGCTAAGGGAGGGGCAACAGAGGTTGGGAGAGGTTGAGGAGGGATAACATGTGGAGAAATGCCAGATATAGGTGATGGGGGGAGCAGAGACAGCAAACCACATTGCCATGTGTGTATCTGTGCAACAATGCTGCATGATCTGCACATGTACACAGAACCTAAATTACAGTAAAAAGAAAAAAGAAAGAAAACTGCTTTAGTCATGATCATATGCCCTGGTATGTGTTACTAACCTTCTAGAACATTTTTGCAAACAAATACCTATTTTATTAAAAATTATATAAATCTGCTTGCAGGAAAAATCTGCTGAAAATATCTTTAAATACATTTATGTTGCCCTGAGAATGAGATTCAAATCCTTACCTTGTCTACATACCACCTTGAACGCGCCGGATTTTGTCTGATCTTGGAAGCTAAGCAAGGGTCAGGCCTGGTTAGTACTTGGATGGGAGACAGCGTGGGAATACCGGGTGCTGTAGGCTTTAAAAAATAAAAATAAATAAAAATAATAAAAAAAATTTAAATAAAATAAAATAAATAATAAAAAAATTAAAAAAGAAAAACTTCCTTACCTTGATCTATAGAGGTTTTCTTGATCTAGCCACTACTTTCCCTTTGGAAATTTTAATATTTCACGTGACTGTCTCCTGGTGCTTGCCAGTATGTAGGCATTTTATTCAGAGTCATTGTTTGTACTTTATGTCCGGGTTGATTTTCCTGTTTCTACCCTTAACACACAACTTACCCACATTTGAGTAATACTTAATGTGAGACTTTCCCTCACCACCTTCGATTAAAAAAAGAAAAAAAAAAAAAAGACATCTCTCTCTATCACTGCATTTTCTAAAATATTTATACAACTTCCAAAATTTAAAAATTTTTCCATATTTCATTGTTTTTCCAGATTTTGTATTTAATCTGTTTATTAAACTCTCCACCATTAGGCTACACATTCCAAAATGGCTTGCTGTTGTATCCCTCATGGCTAGTTCATGGCTGACTTATATTAGCAAATATTGTTGAGAAGCAGAACTTACCATAATTTTGAAGTGTCTATTACCTAAAATAATATTTGATAAAGTTAAATTATCAGGTGAATACACACACGTATTCAACACACACACATATTGCTTATTTTATCTTTTTGTATAAAGTTTGTGTCTCAGTCCAGTTATCATCCTACTTACTTTTTCCAAATAATTATTTCAATATTCATCTTAAAATATGAAGGTAAAATATTAGTGCAATATAAACTACAGTGACATTTACGGAACAAATTTGATAAAACGTTTTAGAATGTAATATTCATTACTTTGATCCACTAATCCCAAGAACTTTATTTTGTCCTAAGAAAATAATTAAATCTGTAGACAAGCCCGGCGCGGTGGCTCAAGCCTGTAATCACAGCGCTTTGGGAAGCCGAGGCGGGTGGATCACGAGGTCAAGAAATCGAGACCATCCTGGTCAACATGGTGAAACCCCGTCTCTACTAAAAATACAAAAAATTAGTTGGGGATAGTGGAGCGTGCCTGTAATCCCAGCTACTTAGGAGGCTGAGGCAGGAGAATTGCCTGAACCCAGGAGGCGGAGGTTGCGGTGAGCCAAGATCACGCCATTGCACTCCAGCCTGGGTAACAAGAGCGAAACTCCGTCTCAAAAAACAAACAAACAAACAAACAAACAAAAAAACTGTAGACAAGTGTTTAAATACAAGCACTTTTCTTTGTTACAATGCTATTTAATAAAAGAGAAGTACTAGATCAAATCAAAGTATCTATCTGATAATACAAATTAAACACAGGTATAATGAGATAACCCTTAAAAATGCGTAATTAAAAAATTATTAAATCAAAAATAAGCCAACATGATCAATAGTTATCAAAAATAGCAATAGAATAAGATCCAAAAATATTTGAGATATTGAAACTATTAGGTACATAATATACAATAAATAATATTTTAATTTGTATAAAAACCTAAGAGAGTAAAGGGAAAAAAGTAATAATAAAATATTAATTAAAAAATTACTAAATGTAACTAAACAAATTTGGTAAGTAAATACAGAACTTAGAAATAAAAATTAAATAATTAAAATTAAAAATTCAAAAGAGGCTTTTATTGATAATGAAGAATTTAGATTAACATTGTCACTGAGATCAAAATATATGTTTTAAAAGGGCTTCCTAAAGCCAGTGTCTGGAGTATGATGAAAATTCAGAGACATGTCTGATATTTAGAACCACTTTTCACCGGGGAGTGGCTGCTGATGTTATAAGTGATAGTTGAGACTCTAAAGTTAATATACAGTACTTTCATCAGCCTCCTAGGCAAGAAAGGCTCAAGCTGAATACTGGTATATGCCAAGGACTCCAAGTAAGCAGTTGATAGAAATAACACTGCAGAATGAATAGACCACTCTATGGGAGACTGCAGGCCACATTTGAACCATCTCAATCTTTGAAATTGCATTCAGGTTCAGGTAATGAAGACATTGTAAGTTCCCCAGGAGCCCGTAAGAAGCAAATACAAAATTCTCTCTGAAGTGAGGCATCATCCTAGGGTTTGCATTATTTTTGTAATTTTTCAAGTACAGTGTAAAAATAATAAAAATTAAAACTAACCAGGTGCTTGATAATATAAGACAACATAAATGAGACCCGGAAGAAACGATAAGCAATTGAAATAGACACAGGGAAGCTGCTGTTATTTCATGTTGTTATTGGGAATTGCCAAATATAGATTTTGAAAAAATTAAGTTTAACATCTTCACTAAAAGATAAAACTGAGAATATTTTAAAATAAACTATGCAAAAGAAAACATGGAAAACTATACATATTCTAAAACCAAAATGTAAATAATTGAATTAGAAATTCAACAACAAATTAAAATTTAAATATAAGTCAGAAAAACATATCCAGGAAAAAACAAAAAAGAAAAAGCAAAAGAAAGTGACATAGACAATACTGTTAAATCTATACATTTGATTCTTGTTTAGAGTAGTTATGTTCTAAGTTGCTGCAGGCACTAAATTAGCAGATACAGAAGTATTTTTTCAAGGGCAAATAATGGATTAGGTTTCCGTGAGTGTCTGGTCACATGTCTCATCAATTGATCAATACATGACCTTGTTTTCTCTATGTTTCTATTTAAAGACACTTTCTTGTTATTTCTTATTTTTTGAGTCATTCTGGCCAGCTAATTTTTATAGAGACAAGGTTTTGCCATGTTACCCAGGCTGGCCTTGGACTCCTGGGCTCAAGTGATCCACCCACCTCAGTCTCCTAACACTTTATTATAAAATATATTGTTGATTAATTAACAGTGAAGTCACAGCCAACAGCACCATAGCTCATACTTGAATGAAGCTTGCATAGTACTCATATTTTCTTGGTCAAGAACATATATCACAGCCTTTTTGTGCTTAGGAACACTAGGCAGCTCTTCAGCGGTATACTTTGGGTCATTTTAAATAGAAAAATCACCGACAAAAAGCACGAAATGAATAAAATACAGCATTTAAATAGACTTTAAAAAGGGCAGGACTTGGCTGGGCACAGTGGCTCATGACTGTAACTCCAACACTTTGGGAGGCCAAAGTAGGAGGATCACTTTAGGTCAGGAGTTTGAGACCAGCCTGGCTGACATGACAAAAACCCATCTCTACTAAAAATACAAAAATTAGCTGGGTGTGGTGGTACAACTCTGTAATCCCAGCTACTTGGGCGGCTGAGGCAGGAGAATCACTTGAACCTGGAGGCTGCAGTGAGCTAAGATTCCACCACTGTATTTCAGCCTGGGTAACATAGTGAGACTCCTTCTCAAAAAAAAAAAATAGTGGGTGCAGAACTTATTTATGGCCCCAGAGTTGAAACGAAAGGACAGTGTCACCTTGTTTGACCCCATCTGAAAGAGTGTCAGTTAACTACTCAAACATTTCGTCTCTGTGCATGCCTGCAAGTGACTGCACAAGCATCATGATTATTGATTTTGAGGTTACTAACAAACTTCGGCAAGTAGGAAAATTCACAAATTCAAAATTTGCAAACAATGATAATCAACTATAACTGAAGTAGCAGAAATAAAGCAGAAAGTGGTGTAGAAACAATATTTTAATAGATAATAGGAATTGCCCAACACTGAAGAAATATATTAATCCTTAAATTTAGAGATCCCTCATGTCCCACATGGGATGAATCCACACAAAATCATGTGCAATTTTTAAGTGGGAAATTGTATCTCAGTAGAACTCAATATAAGGAGATTATGCTTCAGAATAATAAAGTGTTAATTGAAACTAATTTTGAGAAGCATCAGAATAATAAAAAATGGCAATTCTAAATATGTGTGCACTTAACAACCTTGCCTCAATTTATAAAGCAAAAATGAAAAAAGCTGTGAGAAAAAAATAGATAAAACCATGAGCAAAATGTTAAAGAACATATCTCTGTTACCATTAGAAAAACAAACATAAAGAGATATTGAATATTGAAAAAGCAGTGAGTAAACTAATCCCAGTAAACATACATATGATATGGCACCCACCCATTGCAGGATACCAAGAATCTTACAAATTGACCTTAAGAAGATAGTGTCCTCTGGCCAAAATTAAATTATGTTTCAAAAATATCATAAAATCATAACTATAAAATACCCAGATATTCAGAATAATTTACAAGACAAAGGAAAATTTTTTGAACTAATTATATTCAAGATTGTTCGAATTGTGAGATTGTAAGATTTGAGCTGTAAGATTCAGGTAAAGTATAATAAATTTTCATCCTTTAATAAACATATTAGTAAAGAAAAAAGGTTGAAAATCAAAAAAACTAAACACCCCTTACAACAAGTGGAAAAAGAAAAACAAAATAAATAAATGTAAATAGGAGGGGAAATAATAAGAGCAGAAATTAATGAAATAGAATACAGGTATAAAATAGAATATTAACAGAATGAAAATTTATGTCTTTGAAACACCAATAAAATTTATAAATGTCTTGTGAAACAAAATAAAAAAACAAATCAGGAAAGAAAACAGTCACTATAAACAATGTAAAGGAGTATCACTAAAAATTATACTCACATTAAAATGATAAGATGTTATAAACCTATGTACATAAATTTTAATTATAACTAAATGCCTATATTCTGTAAAATAATATATCCTATTAACTGTAACAGAAAATAAAATATGAAAATATGACACATTTAAATATTTTTGTAAATAAAACCTTACAAAAAAACATTAAAGAAAACCTAAGCCATGTTCATAAAAGGGGATTTAATAATGAATAGATGTCAGTTCTTCCAAAATCACCATTTAATGTCACTTAAATAAAAATTTATTTTTTTTAACTACATTGCACAAGGGGCTGCAATGTAGTTAAAACAAAATGAAAAACATATTATACTTTTTGGTGGTAAAACTATAAAAGAAAGCAAGAAAATAATTGAAGAGAATGGTTATCTTTGAGTGATGATGGAGCATATGATTTGGGAAAGGCACAGAGAGGATTCAAAGGAATTGACATTTTTCTATTTCCAGCTGGTTTGTGGTAACTATTCTTTTTAAAAATTGTCTTAAAGCTGTACATACATGTTTTATATATGTTTTGTATGTGTGATAGTTTTGTAATTAAAACCTTAATTAATTGAATAAACAACAAAATATAATTATAAAACTGTATAGTGTGTGAGATCTCATATACACATATCTATAAATATGTAGATAACTGTGATAAAACTTAATCATACATTTTTTCTTCCAAGTTTTAGTTAAGAGAAAGGGAAATATTCTCGTTAAAAAACAACAGTAACTTTTTTCTACTAACAGATGTAGACCTGGATTTTCCTCTGAGACATACATTCTGTCTGTTCTGGGACAAATGCCATTGAGTACATAATTTTAGATTATTGTAAAACAAATATCTATCCAATAGTCCCATTAAAGAACCAAAGACAACAAAGGAAATTATTGCAGAATCATTTGAATTCTTTAATCTTTTAATGTGGTTTAGTAATTGGTACTTACTTTAGATCAAATTTAGATTTTCTAAAATTCTAAATGTGCTTCTTTCTGTATTATTGTGAGTATAAGGAAAACACTGAAAGAAGTATTTTGCATTGTTAGTAGTCATCATGTAAAGTTGGGATTATGCAGGATTTTTTTTTTTTTTTTGAAACAGAGTCTCTTCCTATTCCCCAGGTTGGAGTGCAGTGGCATGATCTCGGCTCACTGCAGCCTCCGACTTCTGGGTTCAAGCAATTCTCCTGACTCAGCCTCCTGAGTAGCTGGGATTACAGGAGTGTACAACCACATCCAGCTAATTTTTGTAGTTTTAGTAGAGACGGGGTTTCGTCATGCTGGCCAGGCTGGTCAGGGGCTCCTGACCTCAAGTGATCCACCCGCCTTGCCATCCCACAGTGCTGGTATTATAGGCGTGAGTCATTGCACCCTTCTTGCAAGACTTTTAATCTTCACATTTGCATGCATTTTTCGCTTCTTACAAGAACTATATTACTGTAGGATAAAATCAACTTGAATAAATTGCAAAGCCCAGCACAAAACATCAACCTTCAGTTTTGGTCTGAACAATGTGGAGTTCAGTGGGATAATTACCTTCTGTATGTGGACTTTAGACTTGCATTATTGTGCTCAGTGTGATATTAGCTGCCATGTCATCTTTTTGGTTCACACTAATGTTGTAGTCAAGCAGAACAACCAGACACAAAGATTTTTTTCAAGTAGATTGCTGTTAAGACAGATTAATACAGAAGGTTTTGTTAACTGAAACACAGAACATTTTCCCAGTTAATGTAATTGTGTGTCCAAGTTCATATTCTTAGCTTTTCAGAACTCTTTGGGGGAACAATATAGAATTGGATGACCTTGACTTCTACCTAACTTGCTCTTCTACAATTCCTATCATTTTATTTGCATTTGCATGCCTAAATAGTCAATACCCTTGAAAAGATGCTACCCCAAAATTCCTTTCACACTTTGGTAACACATCTCCAACTCTCTCTTTTAACACTTTCTTTAAATTTACCTAAAGATCAGTTTTCATTAGTGCCTAGGCCTTTGCAACTTAGATTCTGCTCATAACATTCTTTGTTTGGCTACTGACATGAAGACATTCGGAGACATTCTAATTATAAACATGAGATTTCCTCTTAGTACATTCTGCTGAACCGTGATCTGCCGTCTCGTAGGAATAAGACTCTAGTCCAAGAGCTATAACAGCTGAAATTCAGCCCCTAGTTTGGAGCTTTGTGTAGATGAGGATTCCCACGTTAAAACAAGCACTTAACTTAGTAAAAGATAAATCCTAGGAACTTGGACATACAAGGACAGGAAAATACATGACATTTAAGAAAATGATTGAAACATGTCACAACTGCTGGGTTTTCAGATTCTGTCATAAACGCAGCATAAATGTAACATAGTTGATTTTTGGTAAACAGCACCTAGGTTCATCATTCTTACAAGACATAAAACTTAGAATCACCATACAGTTTTTTTCAACTTTCTCATGCATTTCACAATCCCACCGAGACAAAAATCTCTAAAGTTTCAATTTTCTTTTGGAGAATGCTATCTTTTTTTTGCCTTAATACTTGCTCAGCTGCCTCATTTTTGCTTTCCTGCCTCTTATCACTACTCACTGTAATTATTATCAGAATATTGTAGGAATTCTCCCTGTTGACACTCTGGACCTCCTCTAATCTATCTTCCTTGCTGTTGTCAGAATAAATTTCCTACAAAGTAGTTCTAACTGTATCTCTTCCCTTTCTTTAATACCTCAGAATACAACATTTCCCATTGCAAGGCTCAAATTTCTTAGCTTAGTACACTAAATCCTTGTGGCTGTTAAATACAGTAAGTTCCAAGTTTCTCTTCAAAGAATCAGTATGTCAGTATGTTTAGTTTCTTGGTTTTTTGTTCTCCATTATAAGTTTAAGCTCCTTGTTCTCTTGGTCTCCTTGCCCCTAGTTTCAGTAAATAAACTTCCTGCCAGCTCTAGTCATTAGCTCTCATCTGTTTTTCTGGTTACCTACACCTATTCCCCTCACTGAAACCATCCCCCTCCCAACCTGCATATTTATAGTCCTGACTCATCCTAGTCACCTGCTCTATACTGAGTCACCCCGGTCACCTGCTCTGATCTGAATCACCTTTAGTCACCTGTTCCATAACTGTTTATCCTGCTGAAACTACTCACCCTACCACACTGGCTCATGTTCCTGCTCTCTTTACAGCAGCCAATTGGAATTAGCATAGACTGTGCCATCCAACGCTAGCCAGTAGGGGAATGACACTGTAGTAGGGGCTACCTGCCTCAAGGATAAGAACCCCTTCCCCTCCCTTGCTCTGGTGTGTTCTCACCATTGCTCTATCCATGAGGCGCACCCTTCTATAGTAGTAAATTGCCTTGCTGAGAAAATTTATATTTGAGTGTTATTTCTTTTGTGGCACCATAAATTTATTTCTAACATGGCTAAGTTCTTTTTCTACCTACTTAGCTTTATTTACTCTAGTGTCTCCACACTGCACCATTCTCTACAGTCAGTGCCTTTAATGTGTAAAGATTTTCCACATTTCCATGTCCCTTTTCTTGTTAATTTATCTGCTATAATGTCTTATTCATAGCACTGCTGTAATCTTGTTTCATTTGGCTAACTCCTCTTTCTTCCAAATTTGGTTCAAACATCAATTCAAATGCCCCAAATGATTTTGCAGACCTTCTTCAGAGTTTCCATGAATGCTTGTAAACTTATCTCATAATGTTTAGCAAACTTAGTTATCTCCTACAATAAGCTACAAATGTATTAAGGAAAAAACCACATCTTGTTTGAATTTGTATCTTTAGTGACTATCAAAATGATTAGCTCTCAGTGGTCTTTGGATCAATATTTTTTAACATAATATTTGTCATCTTTATTTCCTAGAGAACACGGAGACAAGGAAATCCCACGGTTAGTCACTTCTGAAATGACAGCCATGCATGCACTCACCACACATTTTTTTTTTTTTACAGACAGCTTTTATTTTCTTCCTGTAATTTTTTGCCAGTTAAATTTCATTTAACTTGTCCTGCTAACATTCAAATTTCTCTTTATGCATCTACTCTTCCTCAACCTCATGGTGACAAGGGTGGCTATATGACATTTGTGCAAATCAGACAATCAGGACAATTTTAATCTCTTGGCTTGAATAATTAGTTCATGGATCTGTGACCCAGTCAAAGCTATGGAGAGTCAAATAAATTTGCTAGGACTGTTGGAAAGGAAACACAGGAGTTTTGTTCTCTGGGTTTACATGTTGGAAAATGTAGAATGTGAACTTCTGCTAGATCGTCTTCATACAAGGTGGTGACAAGAAGGAAGTCAGCCTGGAGGAGAGAGGAGCAAAATGATGTAGAGAAATCAGGCTGGGTGTGGTGGCTCGTGCTTATGATCCCAGCACTTTGGGAGACCAAGGCAGGAAGACTCAAGACAAACCTGGCCAACATGATGAAATCTCATCTCTACAAATAATACAAAAATTAGCCAGGCATGTTGGTGCATGCCTGTGATCCCAGCTACTTGGGAGGCTGAGGTAGGAGAATCACTTGAAACCGGAAGGTGGAGTTTGCAGTGAGCCAAGATCACACCACTGTATTCCAACCTGAGCAAAAGAGCAAGATTCTATCTCACACACACAAAAAAAGAAAGAAAGAAATCAGACATCAGATCTGGAAGCAGCATTTGAGTTTCTGAATCAAACAGCGCTGTAGCTAGACACTTTTAAAAATAATTTTTGTGAACTAATAAATGCATCTGTTTATTTATTTCTATAAGATGAATTGGGTTTTCTGCATCCAAAAGTATTTGAACTACAGTTAGTTTTTCCATGTGTGTCTTGCTATACAACCTCATATTGCTCTCCTGTAAAAAGTATAAATGATTTCTTAATATCTACAGGCTGTTCTCATACAAAAATTTGCTCATGATTGGTTTCACATTCATCAATCAAGGCTTATATTTTTTCTATGCTCTCCTTTTCTCTATGTAAGCTGTTGTGACTAACTTAGATTTTCCTATTGAGCCATTCACTTTTAGAGACTAGTTTCCTAAGTTTATACTGTTCAGGCCATTGTAATATATTATACAATACATACTTTGTATATGCACTTTCTACATTAATGACTCTTTCTACTACGTTCTAAGTTATTTAAGAGTCTTCATCAGTAAAGACTGTCAAGAATGCAGAAAAGTTTTGTTTTCATCAAAAGACTTTTTTTAATTTTTTTGAGTGATAAAGTATACAATTTCATTAGTTTTAACATATGTATATACCTATGAAACCATTTACAAATTCAAACTAGTAAATGTATCAAATACCCACAAAAGACGCTTCATGACCCTTTACAATAGAGTAATCCTTCAGTATCCACAGGGGATTTATTCCAGGATCCCCGACAGATACCAAAATCTGTGGAAGCTCAATTCTCTTGTGTAAAATGGCATAGGATTTGCATACAACCTATGCACATTCTCTAGCATACTTTAAATGATCCTGAGATTACTTATGATACTTAACACAATGTAACGCTTTGTACATAATTTTTGTAAGGTATTTTTAATTGTTGCATTAAAAATCATTTTGAATTCAGAGTTGGCAAAATCCTCAGATATAAAACAAGCAGATGGAAAGGGCTGCCCGTACATTCGTTTATCAGTGGCCCACCCACCCCGTCTATAGGCAACTGCTGATCTACATTTTGTCACTACAGATTTATTTGTACTTTCTAGAGCACTGTATACATTGAATCATACCCTAGAACTACTTTTGATCTTTCTGCTTTCATGCAACATAATTATTTTAATATTATTCATGCTGTTACATGTATCAGTAGTCTTTCCTCCTTATTGCTGAATAGTATTCCATCATATGGATACACTACAATTTGTTTGTACATTCATTGTTGGAGAATATATATTAAAAATAAAATTTCTGTGAACATTCCAATATAAGACTTCATAAAAAAATAGGCTTTCATTTCAATTGGTTGAATATCAAAATTGCAATGGCTACGTAGTGTGATAGATGCATGTACAAGTTTAAGAAGCCAGCAAAGTATCTTCCCAAATGGTTTTAGCCTTTTAAATTCCCAACAATATGAGAAAGTTCAGTTGCTCTGCACACGCACTATTTCAATGTGGTTTAAATTAACTTCAATGGTTTATTCTACAAATTCTATAGTTTTAACTCATATTTTGATAAATGATTACTTTTAAATTATATTTAGTATATAGCATAAGGTAAAGTTTTGAAATTTTTTTTCTTCTTTGGATATGGCTATTCAATTTTTGTAGTAGCAATTATTGAAAAGATTAAGATTTCCAGTGAATTGCCTTGCCAGCTTTCTTAAAAATCAATTGAATATGGATGTGGGTCTATTTGTGGATGCTATTCTGTTCTGTTGATCTATTTTTCTATCTATATGGCAATGTTGTACTATCTTGATAAATGATGGTTTTAAAGATAGTGTTCTATCTCAAATATATTGGGACTCCCATGTGCTCTTATTTTTTTCCCCATACAACATTCCAAATTAGCTTTTAGTTTTTCAAAACCTTGGGAATTTGATTTGGAAATTGACATCTTAAACAATATTGAGGCCGGGCACGCTGGCTCATGACTATAATCTCAGCACCTTGGGAATCCCAGCCAGGTGGGTGGATCACCTGAAGTTGAGTTCAAGATCAGCCTGGCCAACATGGTGAAACCCTATTTCTACTCAAAATACAAAAATTAGCTGGGCATAGTGGTGGGCACCTGTAATCCCAGCTACTTGGGAGGCTGAGGCAAAAGAATCACTTGAACCTGGGAGGCAGAAATTGTAGTGAGATGAAATTACACCAGTGCACTCCAGCCTGGGCAACATAATAAGTCTCAAAAACAACACCAGCAACAACAACAAAAAACAATACTGAGTATTCTGATCCATTAATGGCATATATGGCATATATATTTCTATTTATTTAAGTTTTGTTTATTTTTTTTTAATCGATGTTTGTAGGTTTTCAGTGTATAGGTCTTCCTTACATATTGACAAATTTAATACTAAATACAGGACATTTTTATAGTATTTTAAATAAAGTTTCAAAAACTTTAATTTTGGATTATTTGTTTCTAGTATATGGAAATACAATTGATTTTTGTATGCTGTTTATACATTCTGTAACCTTGCTAAGTTTATTTATTAGTACTAGTATCTGTTTTGAAGGTACGACAGGATTTTTTTTAAAGGTAAAATTCATGTTTTTTCCATATGAAACACGTTTGTTGTTTATTTCTAATATAGTTGCTTTTTTCCCCCACTTGCCTTATTACACTTGATAAGACCTCTAGAATAATGTTAAAAAAGACATAGTGACCCATCACTTTATTAGATCGAGATGGGTGGATCACTTGAGGTCAGGATTCAACACCAGCCTGACCAACATGGTGAAACCTTGTATCTACCAAAAACACAAAATTAGCTGGGTGTGGTGGCACATGCCTGTAATCCCAGCTATTTGGGAGGTTGAGACATGAGAATTGCTTGAACCGGGGAGGCGGAGGTTGCAGTAAGCCGAGATTGCGCCATTGCACTCCAGACTGGGCAGTAAGAGCGAAGCTAAAACAAAACACAACAAAGAAACAAAGAAGGAAAAAGGAATAGTGAGAGCAGACTAGACATCATGTCTTGTTTCTGACTTAGTGAGGAGGCTTTCAGTCTTTCATGAGTAAGTATGATTTTAGTGTCTACGTATGTCTATATACACATAGATAAACTTATCTAAATATGCACATGTATATATATATATGTATCAGTTACCCTTTCCAGAATAGGTAAATTTCCTATTGTTCCCAGTTATGAATTGCAGCATTAATTGACATTGGATTTTGTCAAATAATTTTTCTGTTTCTATTGAAATGATTGTATGGAATTTCTTTTATTATCTGTTTCTTTGGTTAATTTTATTTATTATTTTTTAAAGGTTTAACTAACTTTGCATTCTTGGAATAAATTAAATAGGTCAAGATGTATTTTCCTATTCACATATTTTAAAATTCTATTTGTGAAAATTTTGCTATGAAGCTTGGCATTTATGTTCATGAAGTATATTAATTTGTATTGCATGTGGAATGTCTTGGTGGAATGTCTTGTGAGGAAGTCAAAGAATAAAGTGACTTCCTCCTTCAGTTTTTCTGGTTGAACTTGTTACATATTGATGTTATTTCTTTCCTAAATTTTCAGTAGAATCCAATAGTGAAATTACGCCTAGTTTTCTCTCTTAGAAGTTACTTGACAAACATAAATTTTAAAAAAGTAAACATTAAAAAATTAAAATAGAAACTAGTTATTTGATTACAAATGTCATTTAAAAATAAATATAAGGTTATTTTTTTAATGAACTTTGATAGTTTATGCCTTTTAATTTGTTCTTCTCATCTAAGTGGTTAAATTTATTCTAATAATGTTGTTCATAGTATGTCATTGCTATCCTTTCTGTCCTGTAAAATTTTTAGTGGTATCACATCTCTCATTCCAGCTATGGATAACTTCTGTCTATTTTCCTGTCCATCCAGGAGAGCAATTCATCAATTTTATTAACCTTTTTAAAATGACATTTTTTAGTTTCATTGATTTGTTTTCTATTTTTAATTTCACATGTTTCTGCTTTACTTCCTTATTATTCTCTTTTATTTGGTTGTAATTTTCTCTTATTTTTCTAATTTTTTAATGTGGAAGTTGAAATTGATTGTAGATCTTTCTTCTTTTCAAACATAGACATTTATTGCCAGAAATTCTTATCTAAGAACTGTTTTTTAAATGCATTCCTCAAATTTCTACGTATTATGTTTTCTTTAGAATTTTGTACAGAACACTTTCTAATTTTGCTTTTGATATTTTTTCTTTTATCTATGTTATTTAAAAGTATGCTGATTAGTTTTTTGCTGACCATTTTAATGTCTTCCTTGAATAAACATCTGTTCAAGTGCTTTGGTTATTTTGAATTATTTGTTTTTTTGCTGTTGATTTAAATTAGTTCCTTACATGTTTTGGAGATTACTCTTTATCAGGCATATATTTTGCACACATTTTTCCCATTCCATGACTCTCTCCTTTACTGTACAGAAGCATTTTAGTTTGATGCAATCCTAGTTGTCTATTTTTGCTTTTTTATTTCCTGTGCTTCTGTTGCCATTGCATTTGGTATCATATCCAAGAAATCATCGTCAAGACCACTGTCAAAAACTTTCCTCCGATGTTTTCTTCTAGGAGTGTTACAGTTTTGATTTTTAATCCGTTTTGAGTTTATTTTTGTATATGCCTTAAGGCAGGAGTCCAGTTGCATTATTTACAGGTGGTTATCCTATTTTCGTTAGAGCATTTGTTGAAGAGGCTGTCCTTTCCCCCTTGTGTATTCTTCTGGGCACGCTTCTCAGAGATCAGTTGTTGGTACAATAATACGTGGCATAGTGATGTTTTTATCAATGACGAGCCACTTTTATGATGTGATCCGGTAATATTATAATACTGTATTTTTATCACATCTTCTCTATGTTTAGCTACACAAATACTTACTATTGTTTTACAATTGCATAGGGTATTCAGTACAGAAACATGTTATTCAGGTTTGAAGCCTAGGAACTATAGGCTATACTATATGGTCTAAATGTGTACTAGGTTATACCATCTAGGTTTGTACAATCTACGATGTTTGAAGAACAATGAAATCGCCTAATGACATATTTCTTAAAACATATCCCTATCATTAAGTGACCCTTGATGGTATATACATTGGTTTCTTTTGGGACTTTCTATTCTGTTCTATTTATCTAAATGTCTGTCTTTATGCCAGTACCATATCATTTTGACTGCTGAAACTTTATAATTTTGAAGTCAGGAAGTGTGATGACTTCAACTTTATACTTCTTAATATTTCTTTGCCTTTTAAAGGTCCTTTGTTGTGTCATATGAAATTTAGAATTGCTTTTTCTATTTCTATAAGAAAGGTAATTGGAATTTTACTGAGTGTAGCCTGAGATCTGTAGATTTTTTAATACTATGGACATTTAAACAATATTAATTTATTTAATCTGAACATGGATGACTTTCCATTTATTTGTGTCTCCTTCACTCTTTTTCATTAGCATTATTTTACTTCCTTGCTTAATTTTATGTATTTTAAAATTCAACATCAGGCACTAAATTTTGCTGTGTTTTGTGCTGGGTATTTTTGTATCTCCATAAATATGTTTGAGCTTTGTTCTAAAAAGCTGTTAAGCAATTTAAAAACCATATCACCCCTTTGCCACTTGCTTTGAAACTTGGTTAGATAGGACCAGGGCAGCCTTTTAATGGGAAAATACCATTCTGTATAATCTGCACAAGTCCCACAAAATACAAGATTTTTCTACTCAGTCTGGTAGAAACAAACAAAACCCAGTTTTGTGTAAATTCCAGAGATATCTTTATATGCCCTTTCAGGTAATTCTCAGGTACCCACTCATACATTCATCAATAGCAAGCTGAAGACTCAAAAGGGATCTTCTGCAAATCTCTAGAGCAGCCTTCCTATGCACATTTCTTCTCTCTAGCATGCTGTCTTGTAAACTGTAATCACCCAGGCCTTCATGGACATTTACTTTCATATTCTCACTTTAGGAAGACCACAAGACTCCACCTGAGTTTCTCTCAGGTAATATGGCTTGTAAATACTCTTTAGGAAGTAAGGCAAGGCAATCCTACAATCCTGTTTGTTTCTTTTTACTCCCTCAAGGATTGTTTTGGGCTGCTAGATACCCAGTCCTTGAAAAACATGATTACTTTTGTATCTAGTTTTGTTATTTGTTTCAGCTGAAGGGACAGATTTATTTTAGGTTGATCCATATTGCTAAAAGCAGAAGTAGAAAAAATATTGAAACAAGGAATAATTAAATTTATACAACCTTTGGAAGGTTTGGAGCATGAGATCAGAAAGGCCATTTCCAATATAAAGTACAAGAATTGATAGTAAGCTTCTTCCAGTGCTGCTAGCCACTTATAAAAATCATCAGGGTAGGTGATTTTTCTGGAAGACCTCACTCTTCCCAATCTGAAATCCAAGGGAATTCTCCACTAGTTATATTTGATGTTTGCTCACAACAAGGGATTCCAGAAAGACTTCTGAGAGTCAGGAAAAGCCACTGTAGATGATCTGTACTGTCTGAATGCAGGTGTCACTGTAGAAAAAATAGATTACTTTTCCCATAAAGATCACTAGAGAACCTTCCATTGATAGCTCTAACTCAAAATAATAGTGTAAAAGAATGGTGACAAATATAGGCTTGATTTTCTCCCTTGCAGGAGAAATAGAGCTCAGGGAAATGCCAGTTTGAGATTGGAAAATCCAGCATAATCTATGTTAATGAAATGTAACATAATATTTGATATGTCGTAGATACTTGACAAGTATTGAATGAAAGAATGAATGAGTTTTGGTAAGGAGTTAAATATACATTTGTTTTGTTTTTAAATTTCTTGTTTTTAATCGTTAAGGGTACACAATAGGTGTATATATTTATAGAGTACATGTGATACTTAATTTTTTTATTTTTTGAGATAGAGTATCACTCTGTCACCCAGGCTGGAGTACAGTGTTACCATCTCAGCTCACTGCAACCTCCACCTCCCGGATGCAAATGATTCTCCTGCCTCATCCTCACAAGAAGGTGGAATTATAGGTGAGCCCAACAATGACTGGCTAAATTTTGTATATTTACTAGAGACAGGGTTTCACCAAGTTGGCCAGGCTGGTCTTGAGCACCTAATCTCAAGTGATCTGCTCCCAAATTGCATTCAATTTTGTTTCAGTGTTCAATAATTACAGGAACAAAGTACTAATAGACCATTAGCTTATTCAACAATTCTTCTTTTTTTTTTTTTTTTTAGCTGTAAGTTAAATGACACCTTTATTTTTTTAAGCAGAGTGTATAAAACACACTGGAATCAAGTGTCACACTGTTTAAATAGAGAAATTGCTGAATGCATGACTAAATATCTCTAAAGAGATAGATGGAAATAAATGCTAACTCAAAAAAAGCACACTATTTGTAAATGTTTATGAGAGCTTTCTGAAATTGCTAGTTTTTCTATAACCCTGTAGTATCCTGTCTAAAGGATCTTAAACATGATATTTTACAGTTTAAAAAGGTGTTTCACGTGTAAAATATAATGCTAAATGAGAGATTCTGATATTTCAATTCTGATAGCTATAGAGCTAAAATTTAAAATGCCATAAACTATTACAAGAAGAATTTAGGTTAAGTTTTCTGGGAAAGAGTATAGTGGGTATGCATTGTTGAGCATACTTTCTCATACATAGTTAAATCATACTATGTATTATATGTGCTTGCTTTCTTCTTTTTAAACCAGAAATCAGAATTCTTAACAGAATCTCTCCAGTTAGTGACTGTTATTAACTGTGAAGAAAAAAATATTCAAACATTCCAGGCAAATGGTTAATGGAGAAACTGTCCCTGTTATCAGGCTATACTTATTAGCCATTATTATTATTTGGATTACATCAAGTGGCCAAGATAAAATATGTTCACTGAAAGTGCCTAATTTAACTAAATTGTCTTTATTAACAAGGCCCTATTAAGTGGTTTCAGCTGTAATAGCATTTGAGTTCCATTAGGTTTTGAAGTGATTTAGAAATTCAAATTATTTTTAAAAATTAGATGTCAGGGTACCGTATAATTAGTAAATACTAGGTTGAAGTTGCAAATTCATACTCAGTAGAGAAATTAAGCAGAAACATTGGGTGTTGTTGAACTACAAACATAGAGTTGAGAAAACACTTTTAAAACCACTTGTTTTTCGGGCATGTGTAATAGAAAATATTTAAGCATTTAAAAATATTATGCTTCTCTTAGTAAGATATAAATACAAAAATTTAACTCATAATTTTCATTATAAAGGAAAAAATTATAATAGATATTTTACTTGTATATCCATACACAGAACCTACTAATTACTATTAATAAATAATTTTGCCATGTAATTATTAAAATTATATCTGATATAAAAAAGAAAAAAACTACATAAATAATAAGATCGCTAATGTGCTCCTTCTAAAAAGTTCATTAATGGTAATAACATTTTAAATTAATATGAAGATGAGAGGAAAATTCAGTTTCCTAAATCAATAGAAAGAATGGAATAAGACTGGAATTTATTTTATTGTGTCTCTTGTTAATATTCCATATGTTGGGAATTTCCTGTGTTACCACTATGCAGTTAGCATTTTTTTAGCCTCTAAATATACAGTGGCAAGAAATACAGGCAGAATTTCTTCCGGAGGATGAAAATTAATATCAAATAGTTTCTTCTGGCAAATTCTATGAAAGAAAAATTGAAGAAAATAATTCTAAACCAACTTTTGCAGGAAATTGCAGAGAATAGAATAAATTGCAACTCACTCTTGTGAGGGCCCAAATTAAGCCAATACCAAAACAAGATAAAGACACTGTAAGAAAACTATAAATGCTCCTCATAAGCATAGGTGTAATAATTTTTAAATAAAAATTTAGTAAATGAAATCCAACATATATAAAATTGATTCTACATTGTAACTAAGAGGGGTTTATCCTGGGAATGCGAGGTTAGTTTACTATTAAAATAACAAAATCTGAAAAGTGGATGGTTATTTAATTAGAGGTTTTAAAAAAGTAATTAAAAAATCTATTTCTTTTTTAAAAAAGCAGCAATCTGAGCATGAAATCAAATGGTCTCAAAAAGGGCATTTTGAAAAAAAAATAATATACTCAATTGTGAAAGAATGAATCTTTTTATTTAAGATTAAGAAAAAAGTCAGGGATGTTTGCTCTCACAAATTCTATTCAATATTGTAGTACAAGAAGGTGAGACAAAAGCCATTCAGATTGAGTAAAAGGAGTAAAAGAGTCTTTTTGTCTCATAAAATATATATAGAAATCCTATGAAAACAACAAAAAATACTTAAACTAATAAGTGTTTTTGTATTATTAATAGTATAAACTGATAATTTTACAGGATAAAACACTAGTATAAAAAAAAAGCCAAGTCATTTTGGTATACCAGGAATGTATACTTGGAAATTGAAATTAAAAATTGAGTAACATTTATACGGCATCAAAAATATGTAATACTTTAACATACATACGATAAAAGTTATGCAAAATAGGCATATTAAAAACTAAACATATTTTGGGATAGAAATTAACCATTATCTAGATAAATGGAGATATATTCCATGTTCATGGATCTGAAGATTCAATATTACTTAATTGTCAATTTCTCCAAACTAATGTTTAGACTTACAGATATCTACACCAAAATTCTGGCATGTGTTTTAATAAAAATAAACAACCTGATTCTAAAATTCATATAGAAATGTAAGAAACTAGAACAGTTAACTTAATAAAAATAATCAAGTTTGAAGACTTATACTACTGGATTTCAGGATTTATTATGAGGTTTCCATAACCAAGAGTATAGTATTGGCACCAAAAGAGGCAACCAGGTAAATGAAAGTGAATAAAATGTTCAGCTATAGACCCACACATAATAATTTTTGAAAAAAGAATGAAGATAATTCATTGACAAAAAATGAAATATTTTAACAAGCGTATTGAAACAATTAGGTATTTGTGTGTAATGAAAAAGTGAACTTTCAGTCATACATTGAACCATACACCGACATGAACTAAAAATGAATCATGGACTTAAATGTGAAGCCTAAAACCAAAAGAAAATATTTTAAAAATTGGAGAAAAAAAATTGTGACCTGGTAGTACAAAGATTTCTTAACTACAACACCAAAATACAATCCATAAAGAAATTCATTGGCTGGGCGCCGTGGCTTATGCTTATAATCCCAAAACTTTGGGAGGCCGAGGCCAGTGAATCATGAGGTCAGGAGTTTGAGACCAGCCTGGCCAACATGGTGAAACACTGTCTCTACTAAAAATACAAAAAATTAGCAATTTTCAGGATTTTGCTTTGGCTATCTTATGAGGGATTCTATTCTCTTTTCCCTAAGAAAGACAACCATCTCATACTCCAACTAAATGATATGCAATCTTATGGGTGATTTTACAGGAAGATATTAAAGTTCTTACTGGAAGAGATCCCTTCCACCCTCAAATCCTTCTAACTGGCTGAAAAAGGCAGCTGAGTTTCAAAGTAAATTACACAGCAGCAATTCATGCTAAAATAACTCAATATTCATGCTTGTAGACTAGATATATGCTTTAAAATACTAATTCTACCCCTTTAAAAAGGGGGTAAAAATAAATTAACAGCAAAAAGCAAAGTTTTCCTTCAAGTAAGAAATCCCACTACAATGACTTACACTAGAGGCTGGGCAATAAATTGCATAACTTTTGAAATGCTATAGAAGAGATTGGGTCTTTGGGTTCTCAAGGCAACCATACTTAATGTAACAGTAGGAAATATTTGTTTTGAAATTATCTTGTGATTTCTTTCTGAGATTTCAGTGAAGAAGATGAATGTTCTTCTTCATTGAAAGAAGATGAGGGGCATGCCTGTGATCATCATTAGAGGCCAAGTACCAAAGCAAACAGCAACATCTGGCTGAAGCAGCCTTCTGAGATGGCAAGAGGCAAACTGCAGAAGAAAGGCGAGTAGTTTGTAATTAGACTGATGACAAGCAACATTTGGGCAGGTGCAAAAATATCTCTGACCACTGAGTTTTCACCTTAAAAGGAAGTGTGACGCAAAGTTAGGAACTATTATTTATATAGTTTTTGTCATTCAGTTCACTGGGGAGTGTTAAAAGGCACTTTATTTTATTTATAATATCTCAGTAGACGTTGATTATAAATAAATAATAGAAAATATGAAAAAATGTATATATAAAATATTTACGAGGTATATTTTAATTAGAATTGTCAATTTGGGGAGAAACTAAACTCTCTAGTAATAGGAAATTAGGAAAGTTATAATAGACTTATTTATTGGAATCCTTCTAACCATTAATAAATGGTTATGAAGCCTCTGTAGATACACAAGTAAATGCTTATTGTAAATTGTTAAGTGAAAGCGCAACGGATATAAAGTGTCATGCCATGACAAGAGCAATGGTACTAGAGAAGAAAACAATCAGGAAGTAATATACAGAAAAGGCTGGAAGGGTTATAGCAGGGTGATTCAATTATAATTATTTTAATTATTTTCTTCTAGAGTCCTAATTATATTTAACAGCTTTTAAAATTAAAAATAAAAAAGAGATAAATTTAAAAAGAAGAAAAGCAGACATATCTATCTAGCTAGACTGAACATTGAGACAAGAGGCAAACATAAAAAGCTGAGGTTGCTCAGACAAGAGTGTAAATGGAATAAGAGCTTTCTCTTCTGCCAGGCTAGCTAAATTCCATTATTTACCTAGGCGGAAAGCCAAAGCGCCATAGTCCAAGATCAAAATAGTTTGCAAGTTAGAAATTTTTATTTTTGAAAAGAGAGTTTATTCAAACAAATTTGACTTCCTATGACCAAAAACTATGCTTTCATGCTCTGCAAATCTGTCAGTGTCTACAGGAAGTGCTCATCCTGCAACAGGATGAAGTTCTCTGGGTTTTTGGCTTGATGAGAGGAGTCAGTTTATGGTCCCTGAGTTCTCCTGCAGTACATAAAGAGAGGGAAAGGGCTGTTAATACTTTTCTGTTTATTTTTTACAATTTTCTAACGTTATTTTATTGACTGTTTTCCAAATAGCCAACAGATAGGGCAGTGAAGTACATTAGCATGTTACTGTACTATGTAATGCTAATATCAGTTTTGATTTCAACACCAAGGAAAGACATATGCATCCCAACTACCTGCATTGACTCTGATGAAAATAGAAGGCATGCCTCTTTAAGAGTTTTAAGCTTCTCATTTTTTTCTGTCATCAATTTCTAGCCCTCTTCTCTATTGCTCATCATTTCTTTTGTCTTTGCTCTCTCCCTGTTAGTGTTTCTTCTCAGGAAAAGATCTGAGTTAAAATGAAGTTTCATTTGTTTTTTAAACTGTGTAAAGATGTAATTCTTCCTAGAAGTTGAGCATTTCAATAGGGAGCAAAGTTTTACCTCTCAGTAAAATTTTGATTACTGTAAATAATACAGATAGATTTGGGCTGGAGGGTGGATAGAAGTTACCGAGTGATAAGTAGCATTATGTAATCTATGCCAGGCCTTAAATCAAACTTTTTTTCTTTTGGTTTTGAACCTTTAATAAAAATAAAAAATGAATGCGAAAATAACATGAAGCTAAAAACTTAGTATGAATGTGAATCTCACTAGATGTTAAAATCTGGTAGTTTTAGTGAAAATTTTGTTCATACAATTTTACTTTTTTTTTTGAGGCAGAGTCTCACTCTGTCACCAAGCTGGAGTGCAGTGGCACAATCTTGGCTCACTGCAATCCCCACCTCCTGGGTTCAAGGGATTCCCCTGCCTCAGCCTCCCAAGAAGTTGGGACTACAGGCATGCACCACTATGCCCAGCTAATTTTTTGTATTTTAGTAGAGATGGGGCTCCACCATGTTGACGAAGGTGGTCTCAATCTGTTGACCTGGCGATCTGCCCACCCTCGTCTCCCAAAGCACTGTGATTACAGGTGTGAGCCACCGCACCCAACCCAGTTTTACATTTTTACAACTCAAATCACTTTGGTTCATATATTTGCTATAAACTATTGTCAAAAAAAACCTTCAAATTTACATTTTTAGGCTACATTATTTCTAACTGATGTAGATTTATTCCAGTTTAAGAGAAAAAAACTTATTATTTGTGCATGATCAATTCTGTTTTAAAGATTTAATCACTGCTTTCATATAATAATTTCTGTTTTTTCATCATTGGATATTATTTTCATGTAACTAATTGTTTTCATTTTCAGAAAGTTTATAAGGAATCATTCGAGAGTTGAGAATGATTCTATTTTTTAAAATAAAATTCCTCTAAACCAAATTAGCTTCAAGAACTTAAAATGTACTCCAAGACATTTCCCTCAAAACAAAGCAAAAAATTTCAAAGCAAGTATCATTACATACTTGGAGCCAAATGCAAAGACCAGCACTCACAGGGAACTTCCTCTCAGCTTCCATTCTGCTGACTGGTGACTTCTATTTAAAAGGAGTCTTTTAATCAAGCCACTTTCACAGAATTTGAAACAAACCAAATACATTTGTAAGTAAAAATTACTAAAACTCACGAAAGCGGAGTTTTTCAAAGGTCGAGAGTTTAGTAGAGGGCATTGCACAAAAGGAACTGACTAAAATGTACACCTTCTGAAGAAGGAGGAGAGAAGAGATTTGTTTTGTCATTCAGGTCACTTCTAGTTTTCTCTTCTCCACATGAATGTTGCTAGAGGGTATATGTGCAGGAAGCAAAAAAACAAAGCTAACAGAAAATGTAGTCGCTCATGAGAAATATATAAATGGAAAGCGCAAGAAAGCAATAAAATGTGATGATGTCATTGAAAATCCTGAATTCAAACCATACTTGTTCATCCTATTTTCTCTTTCTCACTCATAACCATCATCTACGTAGGTAAAATTTAGAGACCACTTACTATGTATAAGCCACCAAATTGAGGACATTCTCTAACAATTGCCAATAAAATTTTATAACAATCTGGTAAAAAAATATTCTATCATTCGCTTTTCATAGTTAAGAAATTAGAAGGTCAGAGAGTATGAGTTACAGATTGGATTTGCCAGAAAGCAGACTCTAATAGGAAGTTTAGCAGGCAGGGTGTTATTAAGGAGTGCTCCTGAGACCAACAACTACAGGAGGGAAGAAGAGGAAGCAGGGGTGGGAAGAGAGGGAAGTTGAGCAGCAGTGCAGGCCTACGGTCTTGCAAGAACCTCGCAGTGGCACACGTTTGTAATCCCAGTACTTTGGGAAACCGAGGTGAGTGGATCGTGGGGTCAAGAGATCAAGACCTCCCTGGCCAAAATGGTAAAACTCAGTCTCTACTAAAAACATGAAAATTAGCTGGGCGTGGTGATGCATGCCTGCAGTGCCAGCTACTCAGGAGGCTGAGGGACAAGAATCGCTTAAACCCAGGAGGCAGAGGTTGCAGTGATCTGAGATGACACTCCAGCCTGGCAGCAAAGCAAGGTTCTATCTCAAAACACAAACAAACAAAAAAATCCCTCTGCGAGCCCTTGGGCTATCATAGTATTTCAAAGATGTTCCATTGGAACACCAAATTGTTTCTGTGTAGCCCACTTGACTGGTTCTTAGATGTGAGCCATCTTGGGAAGAGGGTGTGACTTTAGATGAGACAGAATTTTTCAGAAGAGGCAATTGGAGTCTGGGACCTGTAGTACTCTCCATAGTTGAAACATCAAGCCTTTCACTGAAGAAAGATCTGGGTAGTGAATCACTGGGTATAATACAATAAGCAACTACTTCAGGATGTCACAAGAGGAGGCAGACACAAATATTAGCAGTCTGAGTATAAATATTGATCTAAAAACTTAGGACATATGGACATAAAGATGGGAACAAAGGAGACTACAAAGGGGAGGAAGGAAGAAACTGGGTGAAGGTTGAAAAACAATGTATTGGGTACTATGCTCACTATCTGGGCGACAGCATCATTTGTAACCAAAACCTCAGCATCACTCAATATACCAGTTAACAAACCTGTACATGTACACACTAAACCTAAAATAAAAGATGAAATTTAAAAAAAAAAATAGGCTGGGTGCAGTGGCTCACACCTGCAATCCCAGCAATTTGAAAGGCTGTGATGGGTGAATCACTTGAGGTCAGGAGTTCAAGGCCAGCCTGGCCAACCCGGTGAAACCCTGTTTCTACTAAAAATACAAAAAAATTGGCTGGGTTGGTGGAAGACGTCTGTAATTCCAGCTACTTGGGACGCTGAGGCAGGAGAATCTTTTGAACTCGGAAGGCAGAGGTTGCAGTGAGCTGAGATCATGCCACTGCACTCCAGCCTGGGAGACAAAATGAGACTCAGTCTCAAAAAAATAAAATAAAAAAATAAATCAGTAAAAAATCTGATCCCAACCATTAACATTCTATTGCCTCCTTCAGCCTTACTGGAATTGTATTCTCACACTTGCCCCTGAAAGAGTACTGGAAAGCATGATATTTTCCTATTTTTTGTTTGTTTAGCTTTCCTTACTGGCCTTACTAGCATTTGTGTTACAAATTCTTTTAAAAGTTATGTATATGCTTTTTGTGTAAGGAAATGTAATTTGGATAGCTTTCTTAAAATCATAACCCCCCTCTCTAAATTCAGCACCAGTACTGATGTTTAGAGATGGTGTTCCTAACTTCCACTCTCAGAATGAATGAAGATTTATAAAGAAATGTCTCAGCACCATCACCATTTTCTTCAGAACACATTTCTCAGCATGCAATTGCACATTTGTTTGTTAAATTATTTGGAAATGTTTTAAAATGATTTACTGAGAATGAATTTTTAAGAACTGATGCTATTTTCATACATTTTTTACCATTATAATTCATCCAAGTAGAGTAAAATGTTTGGGCCTTTTTCATATAAGGGTAAAATACAGCAGTTTTACTTTCAGCTACTATTTCTCAATCACATCTTAAAGTTGAGGTCACAATTTAAACCCTGTTTAGCAGAAGGATGATACCTTAGTTGAAGAGAAGTTGAATACTTCTTTTTCTAAAAGAAATTGAAACAGATTTTTTTTAAGCAAAATAAATTATATCCTACAACAAATAGCATTTGAAAATAATATGGAGACTTTGTGGTACCCAAAGGGAAGATTGGTAAAATAAGGATAAGTGAATTAGATTGAAAATAAAATTCAAATATTCTTTCTGGTTACACAGACACTGTATTTTTATTTAACAAGTTTTTATAAAGTTGGTTGCTTGGTATGCCATTTAAGTTTATATCTAGAACTACTCAAGGAGTATGGAATACACAAGACAGGTTTATATACCTCTAAAAACAACAATATATTCTTGCTAAAATCATAATCTTCAATGAGGGAAAAGTGGTTTCAAACTATTGATTTTTAGACATAACTATCGCAATCATTTAGATTTCAGTTAAGTGTTAGGAAACATAATAGAAAAAATTGAAATAAGAAAGTAATTACTAAAGGAGAGCTTCTGTTGGTCAATTTTTTTTTAAATAAATGCATTGTAAACTGCAGCTACAATTGACAATTTGATCTCCAGAGGAACAGATAGATACAGGAGGCTTTGTAAGGTCAATGCAGCAGGATAGGTATAAAACTGTAAATGTTGGTATCATTAAAGCAAAACCAAAAATTGAGAAAGGGCAAAATGAGGTGAATATGAAAAAGAAGGAGCTCAAACTTAACAATGTAAGAGCAAATATTAAATATGAGAAGAGGAAGAAATCAGAAGATAATATTCTTAAAAACAATAAAACATCTTGTCTGATATAATTGTAGTCATTCCTGCTCTTTTTGATTTTCATTTAAATTGCATGTTATTTCTACTTCTTCACTTTCAATCGGTGTATATCCTTACTAGTAAAGTGAGTCTTTGATAAACAATATATAGTAGGGCCTTTTAAAAAAACTCATTCAGCCACTATACGTTTTTAGATTGAAATCAATTTGCATTCATGGTAATTATAATTTGTAAGCATTTTCTATTGCCGTTTTATAATTTGTTTTCTGATTGTTTTGCAGATGTTTGGCTTCTTTCTTCCTTTCTTGTAGCTTTCCTTTGTGATGTGACATTATTTCCTAGGGATATGCTTTGAATCCTTTCTTTTTCATGATTGTATAACTGCCATAGGTCTTTGCTTTGTCATTACATGAGGCTTACATAAAACACATTATACTTAATAACAGGTTATGTTAATCAACTTGATTTAATAACTTCACATTATATACATGTAATGAATTATACTCCATAAATGTATACAATTATAATTTTTCAGTTACAAATAACATTAATTTCTAAAAAGAAAAAAATGACTTGTAAGAAGGTACCAGGTAACCATTTTACCTATAAGCATATCATTTATTCAGAAAAGTTAACTTTTTATAAGTGTAAATGTCACACAATACATTAGTCAACAACAACAAAAAACAGTATTTATTTTAATATAGAAGAGTCATTGTGGAGCATGTTTAAGTTCCCTGATCCAGAGTAGTGAACTTTCCACTTTCTAATGCTGAGTCCCTTTGTTTACCAAGAATAGATATTTTTGTCCATTGATCAGTTTAAAATGACCTAGATTAAGCTGAAAATTTACTCAAACCAACTAAGCTAACTCGCTTGGAGTTAGAGAATTGGATAAACAACAACAACAACAACAACAAAAAACCAAAAAATGTTTTTTTTGTTGTAGGTTTCTATCTGCAGACTCTTATGCTTTCTTAGATTAGAAGAATCTTATTCTTCCTTATTTCTACCCTTATTGCCTAGACTCATAATTTTCCTCATTGTGGTGAAGGAAATTTAACAAATGCTATTTTACATTCTTCAAATGTTAGACACCTGATGAGATCTGCTAAGCTATGTTCACTTTCTGAAAGTCTGTCTGACAGCCTTAAATGGTCACTTGGTTTAACAAGTCAGAGATGTAATATTTTCAGGAAAAAAAGGTTACTTTGCTGCTTATATTTAGTTTTCCATAAATTAGAATAAATACAGAATTATATGTTAAATAGTATACTGTTTTTAAAATCAATTTCTAGTGTTTATTACTTCACATTAAGGAACAGTACAAAAAAAAACAGGGAAAGACTTAGAGACAATTAAATTTTTTGTCATTTACTCTTTCCTGATGTAACTTGTACTACTGAATTAATTATATTCACTCATCCTTTCTTAAAGCTGAAAGAAAAAGAAGTGATTTCTATCTAGGTATCCATTCTTTTCCAGAAAATATTTACTGAGACATATCTGAGTCAAAGAAATGGTCCATTATGTTATCTCCTACAGCTCCCATTCTTTGATATACAATCTTAATTTAAAACAAACCAACCAAACAAAAAAACTCCCCAAGTACATTAATAGAATATGTATACTGTAATTTTTATTTTAGCTTTAGTAAGCAATTTATACTCTAGGATCAGAATAATTTTTAATACCATTTCTAATATATTTCAAAGGAAATTTTACCCATATCATACGAGTAACCCTCAGTATGTAAATCCAATAGCTCTATGTGTCACTGGATCTCTTGATCTCTTTGTGGCATTTGTTATTTCCTAATCTCTTTTATTACCTGTCGTTAGCATTGTTCGAAGTTATCTTTTCCTCATGACCTCTGTAACTTGACTCATTCTCTTTGTCTTATGCACCTAATAGAGTTGTTTCTCAGGTATCTGCCCTAAAACTTGATCTTCAGCAGCAAAATTCTCATCCATTGCAATCTCATACAACTTGTGCTGTTGATGATACTTCTCTATCCTTAGAAGTCCAACTATTACAATTCAACCATGGCCTCCTTTCTCTGAAGTTTCTAGTCAATACATAAAGGTCTTCATTGAAAATATCCATTTTGAATCTTACCAACAACTCAAATTAGCAGATGTAGCACTGAATCAATCAGCTTTCTTCCAACCTTATTTTTGTCAATGCTCTGTATTTATATTAGTATGTGATTTTCTTATGTTATTTTTCATATTGTGTTTTTAGTATTTTTACATGATATAAGAAATATGTATAAGTATACATAGCTTAACGTCTAACATCCAATTTAAAACAATATCTGCCTTATCAGCTTAAGTCGTAGCTCTCTATGTTGTACAGAACTGTGATACTGGTGGGGAGAGAAATAGGAGCACCGTTGATAAATTTAAATAGGCAACTACAGACAGTCTCTATCAGAAAATCAAGTAATAGAGCTAAAGGTGAGATGAACTAGTAAAGGACGATTGGAAACAGTGTGTGTTTGCTTTAGGGGAAGTTTTGGAGACTTTACAGAAAAGAAGAGATATTTTAACATTGGAAAAGAGATTGAACATTGAAACAAAGGAAAAAGAAATATTTGATATCTTTGTATTACCTATAATAAATTGTATAATGGATTTCATAGTAAATTATATATGCATTTTTAAGACAATAAGTATAACTAAAATGCTTTTCAAACGCATACTGGATGTTTAACTGATTGGCATTCCCTTGAAAACTTCATCAACTCAGACTAGCCTGCAGGTAGCTAAATTTTAGTGGTATTATGTACACTTGGCTCATATTTCTACAGTATTTCTAGAAAAACTTTCTTAAAGTCAGAATTTCAGTGTTTCCAGTGACTCACATTTAGTATTTAGCATTTACTGGCAAAAAGTCAGTGAATAATCGCAGACTTATCCATGTAATTGTTATATGTTCCTCAAATCTTACCTGCACCTTTTATTTCGAGATATGTTTCAGTGTCTGTATTTTACACTCTAATTTGTGAGTTTATCCAAGTTTCTTAACTTCTGTTCTCTCATAAACTCCTTCCCATTTACTTCATGTCTTATGTCTCATTAGTGACTTTTATTTGGCCACTTCTTATAGTCCAGTCGCTGTTTTCATTTATGCAGGCCCTTTGCTCTTTAATTCTGCGTTTTTTTGCAATAACAGATACACTGAACCAGCTAAAGCATACTAGAACCCTTGACTAGGAGCTGCAATGACTTGCTTGCTTCTCTTTCCCTTTTGTACTCTGGGAATTTTCCTAGTGGTTGACTTCAATCTTGATGGTGGTGAAAATATTTGAAGCATGATTACACTTCCAAGAGCTTTATAACTAGTCTAAAGATTACTAAATTGAAGTTGTGACTCACTTAACTTCAAAGCAGCACTGCAAATAGTCTCTTTAAATATCTGAGGTACATAAATAGCATGGTTAGACTAAATCATGTTTAAGAGTAAGTGGCAGTAGCTTTCCTTTCTAAGAACAAGAAACTTCAAAGGACATCAGTACATTTCGACTTAGCAAACTCTTGTTTTTGCCCTGTAGTCTAATTGTAACTTTGGAGAAGACACCCAATTCAATGTGCTATCACTCCTGATACAATAGCTTTCAAATCTTCTTAACAGTTACTCACACAAATAAATTCAAGAACACATGGGAGGGACACACACACACACACACACACATTTACACATATGCACACATTTGAGGCAAAAATGTCATAAAGCTATATTCACATATAGTGCTTACAATTACTATAATTCATGTTATTATTTATTCTACATGCAAAATATTATTATTATTGATCATAGAGGTAGCATTGGTTACTAAATTTATTTCGCATGACATAAAAGTGTTATGAACTACACTTTGAAAAACCCAGTCATGTGTAGATAACTTTGAATGAACTGGCTTTAGCAGGCTAGTAAGATGGAGAAAGTAGAGCCAGAATAGTTTTGAGCAGTATCATTAGAATGCCTTCTCTTGAGATACTACATACCTATGGGAAAGTACTCTGTACTTTGCAATTATTCAAATAATTTTTAAAATAACAAAATTTTAAGTGGAAAATATTTTACTGGAATAATCATTATTACCATTAGTGCATATATACATTTGGAAAACATTTGACACCTTGCAGTTTTAAGGATTTGCAAACTATCTGTTTTTCACATTTCCTGGTAGTATTTGAGTTTTTCAAGTACTTTTAAAGCTGTGAAAACAATAATATTTGATGAGAAAAATGTAATTTTTATCTATTTAAGCTCTTCAAAACTTTTTTTAAAAAAATCTTACATCAGAATGAAAACTATAATGCCTGGTATTAAAACATCAGTTGTGGAATTCTAAGCTTATATTAATAAAGACCAATATTCAGAAGAAAATAATAGATTTACTCAACCACTTAGAATATCATAATTCATGATCTATTGTTAGATTTTATCTCCAACATCTGATAGAAAAAGTGTACGGAGGATGTTAGAGTCACAGCTTGATTGATATACTTAAGATGCTTAAAGTGCCTTAAAAATATTTTGATAGTTTATGTACTAGAATCTAGATACAAGTGGCTAATTAGCTTCCACAAACGCCACCTCTGATTGACAGAGACTGTCACCAATTAAGGAGGCATGAGTTGAGGTTCAGGGTGGTGCTCAAGATAGTAGTCCTGACATTCATGAATGTGGAAAATGCAGGGAAGATCTAAGAGGCAGGTAAGTACTTGCATTACCTGTAAAGAAAAACACTTTTGTTGTGTTTTGTGTTAACACTCGGATACATCAAAATAGTCAGACCATCAAAACAGCCATGCCATGGTGGCTGTGCCAAAACAAAGCAAAACAAACTGAATGCTTAGCCAGTATCCGAGACAGGCTTTGAACGTGAAAAACTCACGTTGAGACTTCAAACAATTTAAAACAGATTATTTTATGAAATCTATTGGCCAGTAAAGTATGCTTTTTGAGCATGACCTTTCATTCATTCATTTAATGAGTATCCACTGAATATTTTCTATGTGTCAGTGTGTTAGGTGCTAAGAACTCAATAACAGGCTATGTAGGATGTCTGCCTTCTGGGTTTTTTTTTTTTTTCTTCTACTGTTCTGATTTTTACTTTCTTTTCAAGTTTTTAGTTCTTTTCCTATGAAAGGGTCACTTTCATAGGCCTCATTCATTTTCTGTGGCAAGCAATTTTCTTTTCATCGATTTTCACTAATTGCTGACTCCTATATACTTTTTGCTCGCTGTTTCCTTTAATCTTAGTCAATGCCTAGAATGTGCTTAGAATTCTACCAATGAGAATATCAACTCACAATTCTGAGAAAGTTGGCACATCCAGTCCATTTGATCCCAGGACACATAACTGCGTTTCTATTGCTGCGTTACAAACAATCATTAATTGGTCATTTCAATAATATTAACTTATTTTTCTTTACAAATCTACAATTCTGACAGGAGAAAGCTTGTTTCTGTATGATGTAGCATAGAATGACTCAAATAAACTCAGTGACTTGAGGATTTATTTCTAAGTATGTGTACCAATGTGACTGTCAAGATGATAGTGGTTGTCAGTTTGGAGCTCAGCTAGGGCTATTAGTTGCAAGCTTTCGTTTCCCTCTATGTGAACCCCTCCGTGGACCTTCATGAATTTAGATTCCCAAGATTGCAGCTACGTTCCAATAGTGAATGTGTTATGAAAACTAGGCAGAATCAGCAATGCTTTTTATGACTGAATATTAGCAATCCCAGAATATCACTTCTGCCAAACTCCATTGGTAAAGCAAGTCATCAACTCAATAGGAAATAGACCTCACCTATTGATGAGAGAAAGTGAAAATAATTGTTTTTCGTCTTTAGCTTAACACACATAACAAATATGTCTGATGCCTCATTCCTAGTCTGGTCTTAGATATGGTTCTGAATCTATAGTTGGTCTTTCTCCTTTCTCTTTTGCATACTGTTTTTTTTTTTTTCTTTTTCTTCCTACCTCTGCAGTATGTTAACACATCTTGTATTTATGTTCCCCAAACCCTCTGTTTAGTTCTTCTCTACCTTGTATGTGTCTCATACAAGGTAGAAAAAAAAAAACAAAATGTATCCTGAGGGATGGATGAGGTTTTCACGGTACAGCAGGATTGACAGTGATATTTTCACCGTTTTGTTCAATATGTGTTTCTGCATATTGTGGTTTACCTGTGCCCAAGTCAGTGACTTTTAAGTTTATATTGTCTAGTTTTAATGAAATTATCATCATAAAATATTGATGGCATTTATAATGATTGCTCTAGAAAAGCAGCAGGTTTAATCTTTAGAGTTAAACCAGAAATTAACAAAAAGAATATTTCGTCTAGCACAGTCTATCAACTCTGCCTATATGTTGTTAATATATATTCTAAAAAGACAGTGTCACAGAAAATCAGACAACAATTGCAAATATCTAATACTCATTTAATACAATTTGCAACCATAAACATTGTTCTAAGCATATTCCTTGTTTTGGGATTTTTAGCATAGCTTTGTATTTTAAAATACTATCTAGCTTATCTATATGTAATCATTTTTAATTTTAAAATTTGTGTATATTTTGTAATACATATAACATAGTGTTTAATGAAAACTTATTTGTATTAACATAATATTTTATATAAATTAATGTATTTATATGTAGTGTATACGTAAACGTTTTCTACTGAGATAGTGGAAAATTTAAATGTTTTCATAAGTGGCCTCTAATTCTTTGGAGTAGTTTTTATGTATTTTAGTGATCTGGTTCTATTCAACCAACATATCCTAGAGCCACTACTTCACAGGACTAACTGTTGGCTCTCAATAAGCTGAATTTTTTTCCCTTATATGTTGATATTTTTTCAGCTGTATTTTTAAATCTCCTATACATTTGCCTGCATCACAAAATTTCAATAATTAGAAAACTCCACCTTTTTAAATAATAATTTTACTTTAAGTTCCAGGATACAAATGCAGCATGTGTAGGTTTGTTACATAGGTATATGTTTGCCATGGTGGTTTCCTGCACCTATCAACCCATCATTAAGGTTTTAAGCCCTGCGTGCATTACATTAGCTATTTCTCCTAATGCTCTTCCTCTCCTGACCGCCTCCCCACTACTGGCCTTAGTGTGTGAGATTTCCCTGTGTCCATGTGTTTTCTTTGCTCATCTCCCACTTATGAGCGAGAACATGTGATGTTTAGCTTTCTGTTCCTGTGTTGGTTTGCTGAGGATGAAGGCTTCCAGCTTCCTCAATGTCCTTGCAAAGGACATGAACTCATTCCTTTATATGGCCACATAACATTTCATGGTGTATATGTGCCACATTTTTTTTTATTCCGTCTATCTTGATGGACATTTGGGTTGGTTCTGTGTCTTTGCTATTGTAAATCGTGCTGCAATAAACATACATGTGTATGTGTCTTTATAGTAGAATTATTTATATTCTTTTGGTATATATCCAATGATGAGATTTCTGGGTCAAATGATATTTCTGGTTCTAGATCCTTGAGGAGTCACCACACTGTCTTCCACAACGTTTGAACTAATTTACATTACCACCAATGGTGTAACAGTGTTACTATTTCTCCATAGTCTTGCCAACATCTATTGTTTCTCAAATTCTTTTTTTTTCTTTTTTTTGAGATGGAGTCTCACTCTGTAGCCCAGGCTGTAGTGCAGTGGCGCCATCTCGGCTCACTGCAACCTCTGCCTCCCAGTCCCAGTTCAAGCAATTCTCCTACCTGAGCCTCCCAGGTAGCTGGGATTACAGGCACGAGCCACCATGCCCAGCTAATTTTTGTACTTTTTTTAGTAGAGACAGGATTTCAACATGTTGGCCAGTCTGGTCTTGAACTACGGACCTCGTGATCTGCCCACCTCGGCATCCCAAAGTGCTGGGATTACAGGCTTGAGACACCGTGCCCTGTTTGTTTCTCAACTTTTAATAATCACTATTCTGGCTGGTGTGAGATGGTATATTGATGAGGTTTTAATTTGTATTTCTCTAATCATCAGTGATGTTGAGCTTTTTTATATGTTTATTAGCCACATAAATGTCTTCTTTTGAGAAGTGTCTGTTTATATCCTTTGCCCAGTTTTTGATGTGTTCTTTTTTTTTTTTTTTTTCTCGTAAATTTGTTTATGTTTCTTGTAGATTCTGGATATTAGGCCTTTGTCAGATGGGTAGGTTTGCAGTTTTTTTTCTCTCATTCTGTAAGCTGCCCATTCACTTTTGTGACAGTTTATTTTGCTGTGCAAAAGCTCTTTAGTTTAATTGAAAAGCCCACCTTCTATTTATCCTAGTTACATTATTACACTTTAATCTCCTCCCCTTCTTCTCCTCCCCCTCCTCCTCCTCCTCCTCCTCCTCCTCCTCCTCCTCCTCCTCCTCCTTCTTCTTCTTCTTCTTCTTCTTCTTCTTCTTCTTCTTCTTCTTCTTCTCCTTCCTCTTCTTCTTCTTCTTCTTCTTCTTCTTCTTCTTTTAGATGAAGTTTCACTCTTGTTGCCCAGGCTGGAATGCACTGATGCGATTTTGGCTCATGGCAACCTCCACCTCCAGGGTTCAAGTGATTCTTCTGCTAGCTTCCTGAGAAGCTGGGATTACAGGTGGCTGCCACCATGCCCAGCTCATTTTTTGTATTTTTAGTAGAGATGGGCTTTCACCATGTTGGCCAAGATTGGTCTCGAACTCCCAACCTCAGGTAATCCGCCTGCCTCTGCCTCACAAATTGCTGGGATTACAGGCATGAGCCACTGTGCCCAGGCTTTAATCTCTTCTTAGTTTCTTCAGCACAAAGTATGTGTTATAGAGTCCTTGGTCTTATATTATTGTTAATGTCCCCTAATCTCTTCATCTAGGTTGTAAACTCTCTGAGGTTAAAAAATACTTTTAAAATATAAAAACTGATGAAAAGGAGAACAAGGAAGAAGCTAAGGAAAAGAAAATGCACTCAGAACTTAAGGAGGGATATAAAACAGGATATAAAACTGTTCTTATAGTTTGACGATTCCTTTCAAATTTAGGATACAAAAATGTAACTTGAAAATTAGTTTTTTTTTTTTTTTTGGATGTTGTATACATCTAAATCCCACTTCAGAATCAATGTAGGCAAACATTTGTCTTATTTAGATTATATGCCAAAAATCTATTCCCTATGTTTAGCTGTATTAAGTTATTCTTGCAAATTCATCCTGACATTAGTTGCCCAAATAAATAAGGGAAAATCTCTCACAGCATAATCTTTATTTCCCTCTCAAACAACTTCATTGAAAGTCAAGTTTACTATAACACAATGTGATGAAAATAACTTTAGACTTTCAGACTTTTTCCTGTAGTGTTTTGGCAATTATTGTTATCAACATTCATGAGAACAGAAATGAATTTCCTTGTGTCTTAGAGTGCTTCACTTCTTTTATTCATTTTGCAGTCATGCTCTCTTTGGTTCACTTTCTTTCTTTTAGAAAATTCATTCTGGAATATTGAAACTAAAAAGCTTCCAGAAGTCCTAAAATTCCAAGGTAGACAATAGTGTAATTATTTGATCATTATTGAGAACATACTATAGATGCCTTGTCTAACTAAGCACTTTACATGGACTATCTTTTCCTCCTTCATTCCTAAACCTGAAACAGTGCCTGAGACATAATCTTGCATGCAAGTACTTTATTTCAAAGGCTATAGATGGGATAAAAGATAAGGGCCAAGTGAAAGTAAAATGGGGAAGAAAGGAAAGCCAATAGGGGTAGATAGTGCCCTGTTTACTATAGTGGAGAATTGAAGTTCAATTCCATTAGAAACGTTTTGAGGAACGCTGTAGAATGCACCTCAGAACGGTCTGCCTAAAAGGCCAAGAAACTGAAACATATTATTGGTTGTGAACTCTCTTGGGTATCCAACCTGTGCTTCTGTGCTCATGTTAAGAGACTTCTTGCTTTGGAGACAAACTTAAGACTCTAAGAAAAAGATTCCTAAGGTAGCCAAGCGGGGGAGCAGTGCTGTGCAAGGAGCTGTCCATCACTATGGTGCTGAAATCAAATTAGCCAAAAGGATACTTCATAACCTATAGTTTAAAGCTGACAAAACTCTCTTTTAAAGAAGAGAATTACTCGATGTGACACAGGTAGGAATTGGTGAATTCATTATTCAAAACAACTTAATTTTGCTTCAAAACCAGAAATCTAATAATATAGACCATGAAATATAGAGGTACTGGTAGGGAAGGACATTCAACCAATTACAGCAAATAACAGCTCTCTAAAGTGTTCTAAAGGTGCTTGTATAGTACAAAGCACTGTACATAGTATAATATAAAGGTTTTTGTATAACATAATAATTCAGAGGACAAACAGTGGCACCAGACTGGTGGCTTCAAATCCCATTTCATCTACTTTCTCGCTGGGTTTCACTTGGCTGTGATTCCTTTTTTTTTTTCCCCTTTGTTTTCGTTTTTACAGTTATTGTAAAAAGAGCTTTACAGTAATTCCAAATTCATAGCGATGTTGTGATAATTAAATGAGATTATATAGGTAAAAATACTTCAACCTGAACCTGGAGCATCAGAGGTTATAAAATGTTAGCTATTTTTAATATTATTACTATTTTATTTCTTTCCAAATTGCACCACCACTTTCAACTGAGAAAGCAGTAATGTAGATACCTCATAGCTACATTATGTGTTTCTCAGTCCCAAGGAATGTATCTTATTAATTCTTTTTTTAAACCATTGGCTAGCAGAGGGTTTATGTCATATGGTACTATATACACAGAAACCAACATACAAACTAACAGACTTTATCAGATATTTTCTAAGATGTGCTGTTAATAACTGTTGTCAGATAGAGTCATACTGGTATAGATACTTACACTTTAACCAAAGACTCTAAGTGACTTGAAGTTTGTGAAAACAATACAAGTTTAAAAAATCATGCCATGTTCTGAAATCAGTTTTGTGTGGTTTATAACATAATATAGCTACCCTGTTAATTTAAGCATAACTATAACAAATTACAGGTTCAGTGCAGTGGGATACTGTTACAACTTTGCCATACTCATTTTACTAGTGCCATTTTCCAATATGTTCTTTGGAATTACTTAAATTAGTATGTCTGAAACAGTAACATTCTCATACAGTACATAATGTCTGTCTCTGGAAGTCTACAAGTTTCTTCAAGCTGTTTTTATGTGTTCTATATTATAGTCACATTTTTCTATATCAGGATCCTAATTACTATATCAGAGAACATTTTTAGTCTTTTCTAATATACTTGTTTCAAGTTTAAGTTAAATATTGAGTGTTCATAATCACTATTTTTAAAGAGAATTCTCTTCCTTACATGGTATCCTTTAAACTGCTAATTTCTTGCTTTGTTTTTATATCCTGGAAAGAATCATTGAAGCTGCAGCAGTGTTCAGCTGTTTTGATCTGTGGATCATATTCCGAAATAGGGTGCCCTGTTATATACCAGTGTGTACTTCCACAGGATAGTGTGGAATAGAGGAATGTTATTAGTCTATTTCATTTTATTTTTTAATTTTTTGGTAATAAATGGAACTTCCTGATTGGAATCTGAAAACAAAACAAAACCACAGACAAAGCCATGAACAATATACACTTCTTGGGTGTCTTGACTAAATAACTTCATTGGCAGACTATCTTAAGACAGTTATTTAATCCCTCCACTCCTCATATAGAGTAGGCTGCATTTGCCCTGAGAAACTACTTCATACATACCTTTTGAATAAATTACTATTAATGTGAGGACATTTTCATGGGCAGTGTAACCTTACTACTGAAGGATATCACATATAACAAAACACAGTAGAATTAAGAATAAATTAAATAAAATATGCCAAATATACATAGAACTAAAACATTTATGTAAGACAATATATATTTAAATTAATTTTCACACTTTCTTTTTTTATTTTTTGAGGCAGTGTCACACTCTGTCACCCAGGCTGAAGTGCAGTGGTGTGATCTCAACTCACTGCAACCTCTGCCTCCTGTGCTCAAGCAAATTCCCCACCTCAGCCTCCCAAGTAGCATGAGTTTGTAGATAACATTGTATTGGTTAAGCAGTTCTGCTAATTTTGGAAGTGCTCTATCATGTGTTTGATTGCCACATATCTTTAGGTCAGTTTATGATTCCCTTATTTGTGACAATTGGACTTTTCTCTGTATCATCTCTGATCTTCCAAAAAGCTCTCTTGGACTTGTTCATTTGGCAGTTGCTGGATTCCCACTGAAAGTATGCAAGATCTTTGAAGTTTGTGCTTGGAATTCCACAAGAAAACATTATATTGGGCAAAACAAGTCACAGTTAGCCCATATTCAAGAAACAAATATACTCTGCCTGTTGATGAAAGGGTTCAAAAATTAGATTGGAAATGACGGAGATAAAACGAAAGTAAAGTACTAGGGTAGTTTACCAGTCTATTACTATAGCTTTAAGAAGTTGTGCTGAAATATGTATCTTAAAAATTTAAGCTTTGTCTTTCTTCCATGAATAAAACCAGTATTAAGTTATTTTAACTGCTTAACGTTACATCTGATTTTGCATGAGCTTATTGCAAAGTTATTTGACATTTTAAAATTGTTCTAGGATTATATTGATCTCTACTATCTAGGAAGAAAATACTACTGGCTTATTCATTTTTCCCCCATTTATTTATTTTATTGCATTTTAGGTTTTGGGGTACATGTGAAGAACATGAAAGATTGTTGCATAGGTACACACGTGGCACTGTCATTTACTGCCTTCCTCCCCATCACCTACATCTGGCATCTCTCCCCTTGCTATCTCACCCCAGCTCCCCACCCCCACTGTCGCTCCCCTATTTCTCCCCAACTGATCCCAGTGTGTAGTGTTCCCCTCCCTGTGTCCATGTGTTCTCATTGTTCAACACCCACCTATGAGTGAGAACATGCGGTGTTTGATCTTCTGCTCTTCTGTCAGTTTGCTGAGAATGATGGTTTCCAGGTTCATCCATGTCCCTACAAAGGACACAAACTCATCATTTTTGATGGCTGCATAATATTCTACGGTGTACATATGCCACATTTTCCCTGTCCAGTCTATCATCGATGGGCATTTGGGCTGGTTCCAGGTATTTACCATTGTAAACAGTGCTGCAATGAACATTCGTGTGCACATGTCCTTATAGTAGAATGATTTATAATCCTTTGGATATATACCCAGTAATGGGATTGCTGGGTCAAATGGAATTTCTATTTCTAGGTCCTTGAGGAATCGCCACGCTGTCTTCCACAATGGTTGAACTAATTTACACTCCCACCAACAGTGTAAAAGTGTTCCTATTTCTCCACATCCTCTCCAGCATCTGTTGTCTCCAGTTTTTTTAATGATTGCCATTCTAACTGGCGTGAGATGGTATCTCAATGTTGTTTTGATTTGCATTTCTCTGATGACCAGTGATGATGAGCATTTTTTCACATGTTTGTTGGCCTCATGTATGTCTTCTTTTGTAAAGTATCTGTTCATACCCTTTGCCCACTTTTGAATGGGCTTATTAGTTTTTTTCTTGTAAATCTGTTTTAGTTCTTTGTAAATTCTGCATATCAGCCCTTTGTCAGATGAGTAAACTGCAAAAATTTTTCCCCATTCTGTTGGTTGCCGATTCACTCTAATGACTGTTTCTTTTGCTGTGCAGAAGCTGTGGAGTTTGCTTAGGTCCCATTTGTCTATTTTGGCTTTTGTTGTCAATGCTTTTTGTGTTTTGGTCATGAAGTCCTTGCCTACACCTATGTCCTGAATGGTTTTGCCTAGATTTTCTTCTAGGGTTTTTATGGTGTTAGGTCTTATGTTTAAGCCTTTAATCCATCTGGAGTTAATTTTAGTGTAAGGTGTCAGGAAGGGGTCCAGTTTCTGCTTTCTGCACATGGCTAGCCAGTTTTGCCAACACCATTTATTAAACAGGGAATCCTTACCCCATTGCTTGTTTTTGTCTGGTTTGTCAAAGATCAGATGGTTGTAGATACGTTGCATTGCGTCCAAGACTTCTGTTCTGTTCCATTGGTCTATATCTCTCTTTTGGTACCATTACCATGCTGTTCTGATTACTGTAGCCTTGTATTATAATTTGAAGTCTGGTAGTGTGATGCCTCCCACTTTGTTCTTTTTGCTTAGAATTGACTTGGCTGTGCGGGCTCTCTTTTGGTTCCATATGAAGTTTAAGGTGGTTTTTTCCAGTTCTGTGAAGAAAGCCATTGGTGGCTTGATGGGGATAGCATTGAATCTGTAAATTTCTTTGGGCAGTATGGCCATTTTCACGATATTGATTCGTCCAAACCATGAACATGGAATGTTTCTCCATCTGTTTGTGTCCTCTCTTATTTCGTTGAGCAGTGGCTTGTAGTTCTCCTTGAAGAGGAGAATACAACATTGCGTGTTAGTTGTATTCCTAGGTATTTTATTCTCTTTATGGCAATTGTGAATGGAATTTTTTTCTTAATTTGGCTCTCTTTAAGTCTGTTACTGGTGTATAGGAATGCATGTGATTTTTGCACATTGATTTTGTATCCTGAGACTTTGCTGAAATTGCTTATCCGTTTCAGGAGATTTGGGGCTGAGACGATGGGGTCTTCTAGATATACAATCATGCCGTCTGCAAATAGAGATAATTTGACTTCCTCCTTTCCTATTTGAATGCCTTTTATTTCTTTTTCTTGCCTGATTGCTCTGGCTAGAACTTCTAGTACAATATTGAATAGGAGTGGTGAGAGAGGGCATCCTTGTCTGGTGCCACATTTCAAGGGGAATGCTTCCAGTTTTTGCCCGTTCAGTATGATATTTGTTGTTGGTTTGTCGTAAATAGCTTTTATTATTTTGAGATATGTTCCATCAATACCTAGATTATTGAGAGTTTTTAGCATAAAGGGCTGTTGAATTTTGTCAAAGGCCTTCTCTGCATCAATTGAGATAATCATGTGGTTTTTGTCTTTGGTTTTGTTTATATGGTGAATTACGTTTATAGACTTGCGTATGTTGAACCAGCCTTGCATCCCCGGGATGAAGCCTACTTGATCATGGTGGATAAGCTTTTTGATGTGCTGTTGCAATCGGCTTGTCAGTATTTTATTGAAGATTTTTGTATCTAGGTTCATCATGGATATTGGCCTGTAGTTTTCTTTTCTTGTTGAGTCTCTGCCAGGTTTTGGAATCAGGATGATATTGGTCTCATAAAATGATTTGGGAAGAATTCCTTCTTTTTGTATTGTTTGGAATAGTTTCAGAAGGAATGCTACCAGCTCCTCTTTGTATGTCTGGTAGAATTCGGCTGTGAACCCATCTGGACCTGGGCTTTTTTTGGGTGGTAAGCTCTTAATTGCTGCCTCAACTTCAGACCTTGTTATGGGTCTGTTCAGGGTTTTGGCTTCTTCCTGGTTTAGGCTTGGGAGGAGGCAAGTGTCCAGGAATTTATCCATTTCTTCCAGGTTTACTAGTTTATGTGCATAGAGTTGTTTGTAATAATCTCTGATGATGGTTTGAATTTCTGTGGAATCTGTGGTGATATCCCCTTGATCGTTTTTTATTGCATCAATTTGGTTATTCTCTCTTTTCTTTTTTATTAATCTGGCTAGTGGTCTGTCTATTTTGTTGATCTTTTCAAAAAAACAGCTCCTGGATTTATTGATTTTTTGAAGGGTTTTTTGTGTCTCTATCTCCTTCAGTTCTGCTCTGATCTTAGCTATTTCTTGTCTCCTGCTAGACTTTGAGTTTTTTTTTATCTTGCTCCTCCAGCTCTTTCAGTTTTGACGATAGGGTGTCAATTTTTGATCTCTCCTTGCTTCTCATGTGGGCACTTATTGTATATATTTTCCTCTAGAGACTGCTTTAAATGTGTCCCAGAGATTCTGGTATGTTGTGTCTTCATTCTCGTTGGTTTCATAGAACATCTTTATTTCTGTCTTCATTTCATTGTTTATCCAGTCAACATTCAAGAGCAAGTTATTCAGTTTCCATGAAGCTGTGCGGTTCTGGGTTAGTTTTCGAATTGTGAGTTCTAACTTGATTGCACTGTGGTCTGAGAGACTGTTTGTTATGATTTCCGTTCTTTTGCATTTGCTGAGGAGTGATTTACTGCCAATTATGTGGTCAAATTTAGAGTAGGTATGTGGTGCTGAGAAGAATGTACATTCTGTGGATTTGGGGTGGAGAGTTCTGTAAATGACTATTAGGTTTTCTTGGTCCAGGTCTGAGTCTAAGTCCTGGATATCCTTGTTAATTTTCTGTCTGGTTGATCTGTCTAATATTGACAATGGGGTGTTAAAGTCTCACACGATAATTGTGTGGGAGTCTAAGTCTCTTTGTAAGTCATTAAGAACTTGCCTTATGTATCTGGGTGCTCCTGTATTGGGTGCCTATATATTTAGGAACATTAGCTCTTCTTGTTGCATTGATCCTTTTACCATTATGTAATGTTGTTCTTTGTCTCTTTTGATCTTTGTTGCTTTAAAGTCTAATTTATCAGAGATGAGAATTGCAACTCCTGCTTTTTTTTTGCTCTCCATTTGCTTGGTAAATCTTCCTCCATCCCTTTATTTTGAGCCTTTGTGTATCCTTGCATGTGAGACGGGTTTCCTGAATACAGCACACCGATGACTTTTGGCTTTTTATCCAATTTGCCAGCCTGTGTCTTTTGATTGGGGCATTTAGTCCACTTACATTTAGGGTTAATATTGTTATGTGTGAATTTGATACTGCCATTTTGGTGCTAACTGGCTGTTTTGCCCATTGGTTGATTCAGATTCTTCATTGTGTTGATTCTCTTTACCATTTGGCATGTTTTTGGAGTGGCTGGTACTAGTTGTTCCTTTACATGTGCAGAGCCTCTTTCAGGAGCTCTTGTAGAGCTGGCCTGGTGGTGACGAAATCTCTGAGTACTTGCATGTTCACAAAGGATTTTATTTTTCCTTCACTTATGAAGCTTAGTTTGGCTGGATAGGAGATTCTGGGTTGAAAGTTCTTTTCTTTAAGGATGTTGAATATTGGCCCCCACTCTCTTCTGGCTTGTAGGGTTTCTGCTGAGAGATCTGCTGTGAGTCTGATGGGCTTCCCTTTGTGAGTAACCCGACCTTTCTCTCTGGCTGCCCTTAGTATTTTCTCCTTCATTTCAACCCTGGTGAATCTGACAATTATGTGCCTTGGGCTTGCTCTTCTTGACGAATCCCTTTGTGGTGTTCTCTGTATCTCCTGGACTTGAATGTTTGCCTGCCTTGCTAGGTTGGGGAAGTTTTCCTGGATAATATCCTGTAGAGTGTTTTCCAGCTTGGATTCATTCTCTTCGTCGCATTCAGGTACGCCTATCAAACGTAGATTAGGTCTTTTCACATAGTCCTACATTTCTTGGAGACTTTGTTCATTCCTTTTTACCCTTTTCTCTCTATTCTTGCCTTCCCATTTTATTTCATTGAGTGGATCTTCAACCTCTGATATCCTTTCTTCTGCTTGGTCAATTCAGCTGTTGATACTTGTGCATGCTTTGCGAAGTTCTCATGTTGTGTTTTTCAGCTCCATCTATTTATTTATATTCCTTTCTATTTTGTCCATTCTTGTTAGCATTTCATCAAATCTTTTTTCAAGGTTCTTAGTTTCTTTGCATTGGGTTAGAACATGTTCTTTAAGTTCACAGAAGTTCTTACTACCCACCTTCTGAAGTCTGATTCTGTCATTTCATCACACTCGTTCTCCATCCAACCTTGTTCCCTTGCTGGTGAGGAGTTGTGATCCCTTGTAGAAGGAGAGGTGTTCTGGTTTCGGGTGTTGTCATCCTTTTTGCGCTGGTTTCTTCCCATCTTTAAGGATTTATCCACCTGTCTACTTTGTAGTTGCTGGCTTTCAGATTGGGTCCCTGAGTGGATGTTCTGTTTGTTGATGATGAGGTTATTTCTGTTTCTTGGTTTTCCTTCTGACAGTCTGGCCCCTCTGCTGTAGGTCTGCTGAGGTCCACTCCAGGCCTTGCTTGCCTGGGGATCACCTGCAGCAGCTGCTGAGCAGTAAGGGTTGTTACCAGTTTTCTTCCTCTGCTATCTTTGTCCCAGAAGGATACCCGCCAAGTGTCAATCTGATCTCTCCTTTATGAGGTGACTCTTTGGATATACAGGGATCTGGGAGCTGCTTGAGGAGACGGTCTCTTCTTTATAGGAGCTCAAATGCTGAGCTGTGAGCTCCGTTGTTCATTCAGAGCTGCTGGGCAGGTACGTTTAGGTCTGCTGCAGCAGAACTCATAAACCGCCTTTTGTTCCCAGGTGCTCTGTCCCAGGGATTTAGGGCTTTATGTATGAGTTTCCATTATGCTGTTACCTTCTTTTTTTTTTTCCTTGAGACCTGTCCTGCCCAGCAAGGAGGCAGCCTAGTCACTGTCTGCCTGCAGAGGCTTTGCTGGGCTGCCGTGGGCTCCGCCCCGCTGCCGAGTGAACTTCCCTGCAGTCCTGTTTATATGGGTGTACTCAGAACTGCCTCGGCAAAGGTGGCCCGCCTCTGTTAGGGCGGAGTCTCCCTGTAGTGGCGGGTTGCCTTGGCAACAGCTGGCTGCCTCAGCAATGGCGGGTTGCCTTGGCAACGGCGGGCTGCCTCAGCATTGGCTGACTACCTCCATAGTGGCGGGCTGCCTCAGCAATGGCGGGTTGCTTTGGTAATGGTGGGCTGCCTCAGCATCGGCTGACTACCTCCATAGTGGCAGGTTGCCTCGGTAATGGAGGACACCCCTCCCCCACAGAGCTGAACCATCCTGGGTTCAGCTGCGCTTGCTGTGAAACTCTCAATCCAGAGAGTTTCTGATTGCTGTTCTTTTCTGGGGGTGGGAGCAGCCGAGCCTGATTGCCTGGCTCCCTGCCTCAGAGCCTTTTTTTTTTTTTTTTAAGTTGGTGTTCCAGTCGCCTGTTGAAGAGGCGCCGGGGTCTGTGTTTCTTCCCATGCGGTGACTCACTGGCCCTTTTTTTTCCCCTGGAATCTACTGTCCTGGTTCCCTGCTCTGTCCCCTTTTTAATCAAACGAATGGGCCATTTCCTGTGGCTCCAATCTCCAGCCAAAAGGGCACCCAGACTGGTGTATTTTGTATGGAGAATCGCTGCTCCAGGGTGCCGACAAAGCAGCCACACAGGGCAAAGCAGTGGCACCGACCGGCACAGCCACACTGGCCGAAACACCACGCTGGCGACCCGTGGAGCTCCTCCACCTGGGAATTGCCTAGTCTGTGGGCAATAAAAATGAGGCATCCACTCACCCTCTGCACTTTCACTGGGAGCTGCAATCCTGAGCTGTTCCTAAACAGCCATCTTGGATCATCTGGCTTATTCTTTAGCCCTATTGTTTTCAAATTGGAAAAATAATGCCTTGAAAATACATGAAGATCTTGCCCTGAATGAGTGGGCAAAGGTAGCTTTGAGGGGACAGTTTTCCAGATAATCAGTCATGGTGGGAACTTCTGCATTTATACATGTTTTCAATTAGAATTCATTCAGCCTTTGCTGTGTTCCATTGTAGGTGCTCTCCTCAAATTTTACCTCTTTTTTTTTTCCCACAGATATCCTGGAGCTAATATTTTCTGCAATTTATAGATGAAGATACTGAATCAGAGAGGTTAACTGATTTATCTGAGGTCATGCCACTAGAAAAAATTTTAAAGCCTTAACACAGTCTTTAAATCCATTATTTCATTTTTCGCTATACCACAGACTTATCTCAAAGTGGTATTGAGTAGTATTTGAATTGAGTGAAACTATTGGTGATATGACAATTTGGGAGATGCTTAAAAAATCCAGATGAATTATGATGAAGATTTCAGCCAAGGAAGTAACCATGAAAAAAGAAAAAAATTATGTTTGGGTATAAATTTTGGTGAATGGTGAATGTCTTTTAATCTATATTGTGCAACCTGGAATTGAAAAGTTAATTGAAGCAATACTTGAGAAATTGATTACTACCTATATGCAAAAATAATCTAGTGAAAGGAAGCTTTAAAACTGAGGTTACTAAAAAAATTATATGTGCTTTCTACAACCATGGATGAATTATATTTTATTTTATCGAACAATTATTTTATGTATGCTGCAAAATGGCTGTTACTATTTTCATCCTATATATGAAGAAGAGATATATTTCAGTATTTTTGAAACTTTTTAGTATAAAAGAACATGTACAGGTGCAAAGATATTATTTGACTTAGTAAGCCAGAAAATATTCATGTATAACAATATTTTATATATTTTGATAATATGAGAATGGTTTTCATAATTATTGCAAATGCTTATTCTGAAATAAAATATTTTCTTCCTCAGATCTACTATAAAACAAAAATATTTTAAGTGCGTATAACAGTACTAGCTGAAAATGATTCAAATCAGACACATGCTGTGATATAAGCCAAACATTTTCTTTTTAATTTAAAATTGTTTTCTCATAGAATAAGTAATATTTTACCCTTGAAGGATTTTCTTTCTTTCATTGTGGAAAGACCAGATGAGTCTCACAGGTCATTCACAGTTATGAAAGAAACAACAAAAAAAAATCTTCTCAGAGGTAAGATATCCTTTATTTTTCACTAAAAAACAAATTATTTGCTTGGATGGAAACCTTTTGTATAGCAGTGTAATTGCTGATATCTGTGGGGTGTCTTGGAAAATGAGATGCTCTGTCTCAAGGAGTTATAACTTATCCTTGTGCATAAAATCTTAATAAATAAACGGGAGCAGACCTTGAAGTCTCTTGCAGAGAGGAGATACATGAAACACAGCTGAGAAATCAGGACAAAAATCTCAAATGATAACAAGTGAACACAGTAAAATGATTTAACAGTGGGATTAGGTTGTTCATTTTTTTCTGTTTTGTACAATTTAAAGAAATTTTCTACCTTTTGGTAAAGAATTTTGTTTTCTCTTATCTCAAAAATATCAAAGATTATGTATATAAAGCAAACACTTAAGATTAAAAATTTAACTACTTTAACTGTCTTATTTTTGTGTATTTAGTTAAAAACTGTGCAAAATAATCTATGTCACCACAAGTATTTATTAAGTACCTACGCTGAAGCAAACATTGCTTTGACACTTTGGGTAGGGCAATGAACAAAATAACCAGAATGTGTTTCATCTTGGAGATAGAAATCATAGAATAGAAATAATATAAACAAATAAATATATAATAGGTAAGTTTGTAATAAGTCCTTCGATGAAATATAGGAATGTCTGGGGAAGATCTTTCTGAAAATGTAATATTTGAACAGATATTTTTAGGAAAGGATAGAATAAGCCAAATATGTATCAGAAAGAAGAATTTCCAAGGTCAGAGAAAAAAATGCAAATGCTCTAAGACCAAAAGTATTTAACGAGTTCATGGAACATCAGGGAAGTGAATGAGGCTGTATTAAATGTATAACAGAAGATATAGGCCTATACAATAGAATAGTCCCTAGGTATTTGAATTAGTTTAGTTTCAAATATCAGTTCATATACTCCTGATATTATGATTTAATTTTTAACTAACGCACCTGTTGGTGCTCATGAAATTTGTTTAATTAAACTCAAACTTCAGCAATTTGAGGAACTTGAGGTACAATAAAGGCTTAAGGTTTTCCTTCTCTTACCTTCTATCCTATTCATTTCCCAATAGTAGAACAGGATTGAAGATTAAAAACATCCCAAAGAATGAAAACAAGAGGGAAGAAGCATGAATATTTCTACAAACTCAGTTCAATGCCATGTCTGTGTCTCAAACATCAAGAATGGTGGGCAGAAATAGCTCAAGTGGGACCAGATTAAATAATAAAATAAACGGGTCTTAAATTTTTATCTTACTGAGAAAGTAGTATGATATCACAGGACTTGAGTAAAGGAGAACTTAAACACATAGCTTGAGGGACTAGGGAAAATCTTGAAACAGGCTGTGTGATTGATAGAGACCACTCCCACTGGATTGTCTTTGCACTTAAAGATAAGCAGTGTTGAAAAAAGTAAGAGGAGGGAAATTAGAAATTGGGAGGAGCCATGCAAGAAGTCTGGTTAGATGCAATGGGGAAACACCTCTTTCAGCAAAAGGAACCAAAATACTGAGTAAACCATCACACTTCGAACAGATATTTTGAGAGAAAACACTGAAAGTTGATTGGCAATGAAGACACTGTAGTTAAAGAAGGAAGAAGCTAGGGGTTCTGCTCATTGTCCTCAGGTGCCAGGACTGGCCCTTGTCCCTAACTGAACCTAAGGAAAGGGTAAGTGAAGGAACCTTGGAGCGTTACTCTCCCATTGCAGACCTCTGGGATCTTAGCTACAGGAGCTTCCACAACCCCATTAGACCTTTGAACTGGCAGGAGGAGCCTTCCAGAGATCAAACAGAGGAACAATTCAAATCCACATGGATCCCAGATTTCTCTGCACAGCACTGCTGTAACAAAATGCCATGATAGGTGTCTATTTCCCAGGGCTCTCCATCTTGCCCTGAGTGGCTGCAGCTCCTGTGATCAGCTGGGTACATAGAGAGCAGGGTTATCATTGTTGCAGGACCAGGGAACATCTGATTCACATACCCACTTGCCTGCCAGCCCCCTCCCAAGACCATGTGTCTGGCCACTCCTGCAGATGAGTGCCAACAGTATGCCTCCAATGCCCTACCTGATTGCGTTGCTGGTGACCTGGGAGCATTTCAGCACCCACAGCACAGCCTGTGCTTGACCTCAAGGGGCCAGAAGACACATCTGTCCCTGATTCCAATTCCCCAGGATTCAACCACACTACCCAGGGGTGTTAAGCTGAGCTCTGTGGCTAAAGCCAAGTAAGGAAGGAGCCACCAGTTTCAGAACACAGACAAAGAGTATGCTAAACGTTTGTGTGCTGGCATGGGAGCTAGGTGCCCTCCCTTCACCAGACCGGGAAGGGAAGGGTATGCATAGATAGCCAGCTGAAGCTTCTTCCCAAAAATGTCCCACAGCTTGAAACATCTGGAATGGCAGAGTGATCTGGGTATAGAAGGCTGGGGAAAAGCCTGGCTCATTGGGACATCTCCTTAGGAGGACACTGGAGTAAGACCCATTGGGTTGGAGAAAGTGAGCCCACAGCCATCTGCCAAGCTGAACATACAAGACCGTGGACACCATACTGGTTGCACACCTGTGGTGATACTGCCCTGTCCAAGCACCCTCCACCCTTGACCCATTGCATCACCAGACCACCCACAGACATACTCCACAACTTTCTCCGACTCTGGCAATCCCACAAAGTTGTGGGTACACTGGTGGCTTAACTGATGGCTTGGACCACCCCAAAGTGGAAGGTCACAGCCTGCCAAAGTCTCCCTTGGGGCAAAGAAAATGAAGGTAAGGCACCAGTAGTTGAAGACGACATCCTCAAGTCCCAGGAAAAACAAGGAAAGTGTCATCTCTTGTCCACTGTCTATTCTCCCCAGAGCACTGTTGCATATAAACTGAATTAGAAAAAGAGTCAACAACTGAGTAGTAAGTAGCTGGTGGCTCTTACAATTAAGTACCTCCTACTGTACTACAGCCTAATTTAAACTACCAAGCCAAAATGGATTGCCTCAAGGCACTATGCCTGTGAATGTGAAAACTCACTACAAGAACCTATTTACAACCAAGGAGCCTGCACAGATCCTTGGCCCTTTGAAAGCACCTAGAAATGAAGCCAATCGACTACATATAACATACCTCACAAACTCTCAGGGAAAAGAAAAATAAAAACAAAAAGTCCCATCCAAATATCGGCAAATTTTAAAATGAAAATATATGCCTTTTCCCTTGGATTAGAAAGAACAGAACAAGAACTCTGGCAATCCAAAAAGTCAGGATGTTTCATTATATCCAAAGGAATGCCCTAGCTTCATAGCAATGCACTATAACCAGATTGAAATGACAGATGGAATTCAGAATCTGAATGACAGGAAAGCTCAACGAGATGCAAGAAAAAGTTAAAATCCAATCCAAAGAAGCCAGAAAAAAAAAATGATCCAAGATTTGAAAGATGACACAACTATTTCAAGAAAGAAGCAAACTGAACTTCTGGAACTTAAAAATGTACTACAAAATTTTCAAATTACAGTAAAAGCTTTAACAACAGAGGAAAAACAATTCAGAGCTCAAAGACTTTTCCTTTGACTCAAGTCATTCAGAAACAGTAAAGAAAAGTGAATTTAAAAAATAAACAAAGCCTCCAATAAATATGGGATTATGTATAGTGACCAAGCCTGGAAATCACTGCAATTCCTGAGAAAGAAGAAGAGAGAGTTAACAACCTGGAAAACATATTTGAGAACATAATCAATGAAAATTTCCCCAATCTCACAGGAGATATCAACAAGCATATACACAAAATTAAAATAATTCCCGAGAGACATTATACAAGATTACCATCTCCAAAGGCACATATTCATCAGACTTTCCAAGGTCAATATTAAAGAATAAAATTTTAAGAAAGCTAGAGAAAATGATTGTATCACCCGAAAAGAGAATTCCAGGAGGCTAACAGCTAATTTCTCAGCAGAAATCTTATAATCCAGAAGAGATTGGATACTTATTTTTTTAAACATTTGTTAAGAAAAAAAAATTCAAACAAGAATTTTATATCCCACCAAACTAAGCTTCAAAAGCAATGGAGAAATAAAATCTTTCCAAAGCAAGCAATCACCAAAAGAATTCATTACCCGTAAACCAGCTTTATAAAGATGTTTAAGGGAGTTCTAAATATGGAAATGAAAGAATGATAGCTGCAATCACAAAAGTACACATTAATCACACTGCCCACAGACTGTACACAATCAAGACTACAAAGCAACCAGCTTTTTTTTGTACCACAAAAAATCCTCATATCTCTATATTAATCTTGAATGAAAATAGTCTAAATGCCCTACTTAGAAAACAGAATAACAAAGTGGATTTTAAAAAGACCCAGCTTTCTGTTGTCTTCAAGAGACCCATCTCATATGTGACAATAGCCATAAGCTCAAAGTAAAGAGATGGGGAAAAATCTATCAATCATTCAAATGAAAAATGAAAAAAGAGAAGTGGTTGCTATTCTTGTACCAGACAAGGCAGACATTAAACCAGTGCCAGTAAAAAAGGACAAAGTAGGTCATTATATAATCATAAAGAGTTCAATTCAACAAGAAAACTTAACTTGTCTAAACTTATGTCCACTTAACATTGGAGTCCCTGGATTACAAAAAAGTGCTTCTAGACCTAGTAGAAGACTTAGACAGCCATACCATAATAGCAGGGGTCTTCAACACCCCATTGACAGTGTTAGATAGATCACTGAGAGAGGAAACTAACAAGGAAATTCTGGACTTAAATTTGACACTTGAACAATTGAACCTCATAGACATCTACAGAATACTCCACTTAACAACCACAGAATATAAAATCTCATCTGCACAGGGAAGGTACTCTAAGATTGACCACATTTTTGACTATCAAGTATCTCAATAAATTTAAAAAAATCATGCCAAGTATATTCCCAGATGATAATGGAATACAAATAAAAATAAATAACAAGAGTGACTCTCAGAAATACACAGTTACATGAAAGCTAAACATCTTGTTCCTGAATGACTTTTGGTTAAACAATAAAATCAGGGCAGAAATCAAAAAAATTTTTGAAACAAATAAAAAGACAGGTACAACATACCAAAGTCTCCAAAATCCAGCACAAGCCTTTCTAAGAGGAAAACTTATAGCTCTAAATGCCTATCACAACAAGTTTGATCTCAAATTACCAATGTAACAGTACATCTAAAGGAACTAGAAAAACAAAAAACAAACTAACCCCAAAGCTACCAGAAGAAAATAAATAACTAAAATTAGAGTATAGTAAATGATATTGAGATCTAAAAGCCATATAAAGGATCAACAAAATGAAAAATTGGTTCTTTGAAAGGCTAAACAAGATGGATAGACTGCTATCTAGATTAACAAGAAAACAAAAATCTTAGTCTCCTGCTAGATCTAGAAGCACATTACACTAAAATAGATCCCACAGAAATAAAAAAGTTCCTAAGAGACTGTTTTAAACACCTTTATGCACAAAAACTCAAAACTTTTGAGGAATTATTGCATCAGGATTTCTTCCTGATTCAATATTGGGAGGTTGTGTGCTTTGAGGAGTTTCTGAATCTCATATTTTGCCCAGTACTAATATAGGTTATGTCCTGTAACTTGTTCTGTATTTACTCTCCTTGAGTAACCCCAATAACAAAGTTGATAATGATGATCGTGATGCTAGAATCCTGAGTATCAGAGCCATATTCCCAACTGACTGCTTGACAGTTCTACCTGAGTGTTATTGGCTGGATTTTGTCCCTTCACCCCACACACTTCAATCATATGTTGAAGTCCTAACTTTGGTACTTCAGACTGTGACTAGACATAAAGGCCTTTAAATAGATAATTAAGGTCATATGAGATCACTAAGGTGTCCCCTAACCAGATTCATGTCCTTATAAGAAGAGATTAGGATACAAACAAAGACCATGTGAAGACACAGGGAGAAGATAGTCATCTACAAGCCAAGAAGAGAGACCTTCAGAAGGAATGAACACTGCCCACACCTGACCTCAGACTTTTAGACTCAAGAGTTGTGAGAAAATAAATTTCTGTTTTGTAAGGCAAGCAATTTGTAGTACTTTGGTATGAAAGTCCTAGCAAATTGATACACTAAGCATTCCATCAACTCATCAAACATAACATCTCTAAAATGGAATTTGTCATCTTTCTTATAAAATCTAATCTTCTTTCTGAATCACCTATCCCAGCCAATGCTGACTTTATTTACCTAGTCCTCAAATCACAAACAATATCTTCATTCTTGACTAATAATCTCTAATAACTAATCTTTCTCCCTACAGTTTGATAACAATAGGTTCTCTTTAAATCACAAAGAAAGCCCTCCAATCCATCCTTGCTATCATCAGCCCAGTTGTAGTCATTATATATAGTCACTTACGTGAGTTAGTGCTTGAGCTTTCTAAACGATCATACTGCCCCTGTTTTGTGCCCTCCAACACAATGTCTCTGAAATGCACATCTGCTCACCATTATTTGCCTACTCTTTCTTGGCTCCCATTGCTTTAAGGATAAAACTTAAAATGTTTATCATTGGCTTTAAAAGCTCTTTGTGAATTTTCTTGTATTAATTGCTCTAGTATGGTTTCTCACCACTGCACACCTAGAAAACTTTGATATTGAAGCTGAACTTATCTTTTTCATTTTCTTTGTCATGTTGCTGTTCTGTCTCTCATCTCTAGACCTCTGCACTTGTTATTCTGTTTGAGAAATGTTTCTCTTCCCTTTCTTTATTTATAACCATTTATAACCTTTATTTATTTATAACCATTTTCTGAGCTAACATCTCCCAGGTATTAGTTTTGGCAACATTTTATCTGAAGATTTTTATAATTCTAAAATCTGGGTTAGGTTCTCATTCTATATGCACCCAAGCTTTGCTGGAGTCATATTCAGACACTCTTCAAATTATATTGTTTTTCATATTTATGTGCCTGGATTTCTTACTAGGTTGTAATATTCATGAGAGCAGGAATATATTCCTATTTACTGGTAAAGTGCATATACATTGTGGGTATTCTATAAATACTGTTAGATGTATAAATGAATGATTAAAGATATAAAGCACAATGTTGATTGAAATCACACTGGCCTAATCTAATTAAGGAATTTATAATATTCTGCCCTATGCTTTTCTCTTTTAACTAAATATTTTCAATGAACATGTATTGCATTCCTTAAAAATAGACTAACCCAAATATAGCATTTCTGCGAGCTTTATGTTTTTAAGGTGTATACTGAGATGAAGTAGACTACGGTATTTGTTTTTATATATATGTAAACTAATTATATATTTAAAACACCATTTGCTATTTTTACTTTCAGTCTAATATAAACATATTTATGACTATTCTTACTTTCAATTGGAAGGGAGAAGTTTTGTATGTGTCAAGAAAACAGCATAATGTAGTGTTAATAATTTAATGTTTGAATGTTATGTAAAATTAAAGCAAAATTTAAATATACTTATTCTTCAAATGCCATCATGGATATATGTATCATCAATTTCCTACAATAAAATGATTGTATTCCCCTTTTTTATTCTGCAATCTCCCATTTAATAAAGATATGTCATTGAAAAATTAGCTGCCCTAAAATTTTGTTCTTCTCAAGCTACTACTAGCTTTTCTTAGAATTTTACAATGGTAAAATTTATCTTAATTTTGAACCACCTAGAGTTGTCTATCAATAAGTTTAATGTTTCCCAATGAAGGCTTCATAACTGAATAAACTGTCAATAAAATATTACTAACAAGTATATCATATTCAAATAACAGAATAACTTTATATAGCATTATTGCCCATATGTTCATCACAGTTTTGCCCTGATTAGTGTAATGCTTGGGAGAACTGACATTGACCGTGCTCTACCTTAGATCACCTCTCTGAAAATCAGCTTCTTAATCTATATAACAAAGGTGATAAAATAAACATAATAATTTTCTACTTTATTATATTTCTTGTGAGAATTAAATGATCTATTTAAAACGATGTACACATAGTACATATAAAATTTTAAGTAAATGTCATTTCAACGTTATTAAAAATACCCTGACAACTATTCCCTCCCAACCAAAATATGAATGTTTTGTTGTTTTCTGTTGTGTGGAATAATTTGCATTGTGCAATGTCATGGCAGTCCCTTCTCTGCCAAGTCTATAGAGATGTAAAATTTCTCTAATATTTGACTTGAATTTCTAAGATTTTAGAAGGAGTGACCACCTATCACCATTGTCTTCTTATAAAGAATCTTGTATTGACCATATTTTTCAGTTTTTAGTTATTGCTGCTTTAATCATTTTGTTTAGAAAATATCCAAAATCTTCTTGTCAGGATGTTGATTATGGAGGTTACTAGCCACAACATTAACTCTTTCAGTTCACAAAGGTGCTATCTGGGAAAGTACCCTTATCCAGGGCTAACCAGTATTCTAAATTGAGAACATTAATGTATCTTCAAAAATGCCTTACATTATTTCTGGGAACAATTTATGAAAATAAATTTCGCACTAAATGACAATGAGGGGTGAGTACTCTTACACATGTAAAGTAACTCACTTTCTCAACACTGGTGGAATTATTTTGTCCCTAGTAAGAGTTGAAAGCCATTATTAGAATTTATTTCAACATTTACTGAATGCCAGCAGTGCTCCAGACATCCAATGTGACATAATTTTACATCAATACCCGTAATTATGTAGGTTAAACTAGTTTTGTTACATATATGCCAATACCCAAATTTTAAGCATGGATAACTTCATCTTACTTATTTATTTCAAAGTCAAAGTCATAGAGGACAGCATGCACATACAATAAAAAACTTTAAAAAGTTCAGTTGTTTCCTAGATGTATATGACAAGCTTCAAAAACTTGAAAAAGAAGATGCTGACAAAGCAGAAAATATGGATATACTTCTTTTCAAACAATAACAATAACAAATGAAAGTAGGAACTAAAATTCAACCAGAAATAAACCCTTGATTGTTCTCTTGTCAGCCTGTCACCTACATGAAACAGCTGTTAAAGCAAAGACAGACAGAGCAGCTGTTGATACTAAAAGTACTAATGTTAAAGCTTTCCACAAACACTTATTTTCATTAATATCAAACTGTGCTGACACATTTTATCAACCCTGTGACACTGCCCATCTCAAGATCTTCACAAGGCCCTCTCCAATGTCACAATTGGGTCTAGGTTAGTATTCATACAATTTTCCTAGCGTATTGGAATTCAAGTTATCCTCTTCCCATTTTATATATCCTAAGAGTGACAAACATTTACAAAATCTCTAAAATAGACTGTTCTTACTGAGACAAAATTAAAATCATTTCACTTTCTCCATATGTAGAATCAATAGATAAAAGTGTTCTTGTTTGTATTTTCCAATGTCTTTAAAAACAGCGAATTTTGCAACTGCTTCCCAAAGAAAGAAACCCTGTAAAAATAAATATCCAAAAACAACAACCAAAAATAAATAAATAAACCCTGAACATCCAACATGAGGTATTGAAGAGGAATTGAGACCGCAATTTGTGGAACTTCTTAAGTTACCATACCTCAAATTCATCCATTCACTTATTATTTATTTATTTATTTATTTTTGTTTTAGATAGGGTCTCACTCTGTCATCTAGGCTGAAGTGCAGTGCCGCGATCTCAGCTCACTGCAACCTCCACATCCTGGGTCAAGTGATTCTCCTGCCTCAGCCTCCCAAGTAGCTGGGACTACAGGCATGAGCCTGGCTAATTTGTATTTTTAGTAGAGAAGGAGTTTCACCACATTGGCTGGGCTGGTCTGGAACTTCTGATCTCAGGTTATCCACCTGCGTCAGCCTCCCTAAGTGCTGGGGTTACAGTTGTGAGCCACCTCACCAAGGCCATATTCCAATTTCTTTGCATATTCAGGTCCCATGGCTTGGAATGCCCCTCCAACACGTCTCAGCTTGGTGATTTCTAATCATTCTCATGCATTCTTCAGATGAAATATCCTGTTGTCTACTGAGATAGAATTAAATAATCCCTTATCTATTATTACTAACTTTATATTGCTTCTTTATAGTACCTGTAATGTGGAGGTCACTATATTGTGAACCTCTGATAGCATGAACTTTGCTTTCTCCATTTGGTAATTCTAGTACCTAGCTCAGAGCCTGTTGAATATCAGCGCAATTCATATTTGATGAAGGAATAAATGAGATAAAAAATCACCTCAATAGAAATTAGCTAAAGAAATTATGATTTTTTGTAACTTAAACTGTATAGACTAATATAGTGAAGAGTTTCCTTGGAAAGGAGCAATTACAGAGAAATGCTGTTTCAGAACACATACAAGTCAAACTGGCATTCTATTTTAAAGAACTGGTGCTTCCTTATTTTTCGTATGTAAAATGGGGATGATTCCTTCTTCTTGAAGCCATGGGATTTGCTACCAAAAAAGCAAAACTCATCTTAATCCTGCTATCAAAGCATAGTGTTTAGGACATTGATGAAAGGACTCCTGGACAATTAGTTTTGCATCTCTTTGTTTTATTTTTTATTGAGGATGGAGACGGAGTTTCGCTCTTGTTACCCAGGCTGGATTGCAATGGCGCGATCTCGACTCACCGCAATCTCCGCCTCCTGGGTTCAGGCAATTCTCCTGCCTCTGCCTCCTGAGTAGCTGGGATTACAGGCACGTGCCACCATGCCCAGCTAATTTTTTGTAGTTTACTAGTAGAGACGGGGTTTCACCATGTTAACCAGGATGGTCTCGATCTCTTCACCTCGTGATCCACCCGCCTCGGCCTCCCAAAGTGCTGGGATTACAGGTTTGAGCCACCGCGCCCGGCCCTGCATATCTCATTTTTAACAGGGATTTATAAAAGTTGGATTATGTTCAGAAGAAAGAGATCAGGATAGATAGAACATGGAATTATATGATAATAAAAACTTTTATGTCACTTATAGTGCTTAATATTGAGAAACGATATCTCAGAGAAGAAAAAAACTAAAGTAAGGACGAGTGGGGTAGAAAATACTGAGAGAATTTCAGCTGAACACTGACAACAACGGTTATGCGAACAATTAGAAAAATCTAAAGGTGAAATGGTCTATTTCAGAATACAGTGAATTATTTGTCAGTGAAGATATTCAAGCACTTGGTACAGGGAAATAAAACATTAAATGAGCTGTAAGACGAGCATGATTCTAAGGACTCTTCCTTTATCTAAATTCCTTAGTGCTAATACCCTAGTTAACTGAGTTAGTGTAAGACTTTAGGGCTTCAATTCTACAGCATATTTTAGCTTTTTAAATTTGTATTTGAATGCTTTAAGAGACATTATGGAGGCTTCTTTTTATAAAATCATTTCAGCTGTCGAAATCTCAGGTTTGTACAAAATTTCCTAGTATTAGAAGTGAAAATGTAATTGCTATCGATTTTAACTTAGTGATTTTAGTAATGTGAAGTTTATTACTTTTATAGTAATGCACACCTCTATCCAATATTTCATGCATTTTCTCCATAAATAACAACCTTGTTTGACACTTTCCAACATTGAAATGTCTACTTCATTGTACTAGAGATCTTTAACATGGCAAGAAATAGAAATAAAAGTGCATCTGGATTGGAAAGGTAGTATTAAAACCATCTTCATTCTCTGATGACATGATTGAATTTGTAAAAGTCTAATTCAATCTATTAAAAACTCTTATACATAATGTGAGATTAGCAAGTTTCCAAAATATTGCAGCATATATAATGGCACTAAAATATAGAACTCTTGGACACATCAGACTTTTTAATCTAAGACTTTTATCCTGAAAAATTACAAAACATAGCTGAGAGAAATTTAAATGATAGAAAGTACAGGAGAGAAAATTGTGCTCACAGATAAGAATACTCAACATTGTTAAAATGCCAACTGTCCTATACTGATCCATAGATGAAATCCCAGTTAAAATCCCAGCAGAATTTCCTTTAGAAGCTGACAATCTAATTCTAAAATTCATATGAAAATGCAAAGGATCTAGAATAGCCAAAACAGTTACGAGAAAACTCAAAATTGGCAGATAAACCGCTATCTGTTTTGCTTAATAGCTTGTACGTATGCCAATGTTTGCTATTGATATCTAAAGACAACTAATGAAAATATGGTGAAATATTCCTTTTTCATGAATAATTTATTTTTTAAAAGTTTGAAAATGAAATATAAACTGTTTATTGTATTTTCCAACTTTTAAAGTGTTTTTCCCATTTTATTTTTTTTATTGTTTTTTTTTGAGACGGAGTTTTTGCTCTTGTTACCCAGGCTGGAGTGCAATGGCGCGATCTCAGCTCACCGCAACCTCCACCTCCTGGGTTCAGGCAATTCTTCTGCCTCAGCCTCCTGAGTAGCTGGGATTACAGGCACGCGCCACCATGCCCAGCTAATTTTTTGTATTTTTAGTAGAGACGGGGTTTCACCATGTTGACCAGGATGGTCTCGATCTCTTGACCTCGTGATCCACCCACCTCGGCCACCCAAAGTGCTGGGATTACAGGCATGAGCCATCGCGCCCGGCCGTCCCATTTTATAACATTTCTGTGTTGTTACATATTTTTTAAAATGTCATTATTAATATTTCTTAGTAAAGAATAATGGGTATTCTGTATTAATTATTCCTCCATTCAGCTTATCTTGTTTTAATTACTATTGTAAATAGGTCTATACTTGAAGTTTTCCCTGTATTTAAGATTATTTTCAAAGCATGTATTTCCAGTTATAATTTTAATTACTAGATCAAAGCACATGGACATTTTATGGATAATTATTTAATTTGAATATGTCTTAAAAATTTAAATAATTAAAGTTATAATTTTAAAATATTTATATTTTATAATATAAACATTATTCATATTATATATACAATAACCTACAAAACAATCTAATTGAATATATATTGATAGATTCATTCAATTGAATATAAATGTGTTAATTCAATTAGATAATATATATCAATCATATCTATCAATTACTTTCTAAATGAATTTTTCTAATTTACCTTGCCTCTGCTAATTTTCAAAGGTAAGTTATGAGATACATTTTTCAAATTCAGAATTTAGAATTTTTTGTGCTTTGTTGAAATACCATATGAGAATAAATGGTATATATATATATACATATATTTTTAATATGGTTTCTAACTTTTTTATATCTATGAGATATTTTAATAAAACCTTATGGAAATGCATATTATGAAAAAATTAGGCATAGATTTCAGAAGTTCAGGAGCCAAAATAAACTTGTACTAACTTGTAGCATGTCTGAATCGGATCCAGTTTTAGGTACTAAGAAGGGTAAGACATCAGTTTAAAAGGGAACCCTATCATAGCAACATGAATTCTGCTAAAACTATGAGAAGAACAAACATCAAATTTAGGTATAGGTTGGGTAGAAGAATGGTGAAATCACTGATGCTTTACACAAAGTTGATAAGGATAATGCCCTAAAGAAATCGGTAGTATATAAATGGATAACTCATTGAAAAATGGTTTGAGACAATGTTGAGATGAATCCTGCAAAGGCAGCCTATCCTCATCAATTTACAAGGAACAAACCTTGTTCATGCCCAAATTAAACAGGACCAGCAATTAACTGCTGAAGCAACAGCCAATCCCATAGACATCTCAATTTGTTCAGGTTACATCATTTTGACTGAAAAATTTAAATTGAGCAAATTTAAGTGCCAAAACTGTTGTGCCCTGATCAGCTGCAGGCAAGAGAAGAACTTTCTTTCAATGAAAATTTTAAAAAGTGAGGTAAAGATCCTGAAGCATTTCCTTGAACTGTGAAGCATTTCTTTAAAGAATTATAACAGGTCATACAACATGATTTTACCAGGACAATTCTTAAGATACAGTCTAAGCAATGGCTACCAGTAGAAGGAAGTCGGCTAGTCAAAGCAAAAGTCGACCAGTGAAGAGCAAAGGTCACAACAACAGGGTTTTGGGGTGCACAAGGCATTTTCCTTGTCAACTTTATGAAGGGCCAAAGATTGATAATATCTGTTTATTCTGAGAGAGTTTTGAGAAAGTTAGCCAAAGATTTAGCAGTACTATTCCTGAGAAAACTTCACCAGAGAGTCCTTCTCCACCACAACAAAGCTTCTGTACAATCTTCTCTTTAAAAAAAAAAAAAAAAAAAATTGCAACTTTGTGAGAATTTTAATGGTAAATCATTAAGCATCTACCTTATAGTCCTTACCTGGCTTTTTCTGACTTCTTCTTATTTCCTGATTACAAAAACATGTGTAAAAGGCACTCATCTTTCTTCAATTAATATAAAAAATGGCATTGATATGATTAAATTCATAGGACTGTCAAATCTATAGGTATGGACTGAGTATCTGGTATCGTTGCTTACAAAAGTTTCTTGAACTTGATGGGGATTATGTAAATTTCTTTACTTTTATCTTTTAATTCTATTTTTTGACAAACTTTTTGAGGTCCCCACATATTTGTTTTTCTTTCGAAGTTTTTATGAGGAGTATCTGTTTTGCTCTAAGCTCTATTGTCTATTTGACTTATTAACATTTTTCTTATACATCCATATTACTGACATTCATATTATAATTGGAGACTTTTCTCTGTAATTGTTTTGTAGCAAACATGAGCTGTTTAACTTTAATTTAACAAAGAAATGTTAAAATTTTTATAGTCAAACAATATTCTTTACAATTTTTCAATACCTTTAGATTTAAGAATTCTTTACGTAGCATGTAACAAATATTCACTTTCATCTGGTTTTCAGTTCATTTTGTGAACTACCCTACAATATTTCATGCATGCTCTGTCCTTCACAAATCATCTGGAATACTTAATTGGAGCTTGACTATTTCTGGTCACTACTATCGCACCCACTGATGTCTTCTTCCTGGGTCAAGGCTTGTCAGATTTCTTTTCATTGCCAAATATTTATTTTCTATTCTTTCCTATGTGTTTTTACAAAGAGACAATGAGTCATTTAGCTGTTTCAAAATATTATTCAAATAAAATTGAAATAATATGCCACTGATGTTTACAGTGAAATAGATAAATGTATCTACCTACATTTTATTTTCTAAACTAAGAAATGCAAGTGTTTTTCTCAATTATATGTATCATTTTAGTAGATGTTGCACAATAAGTTACTTCTGAATCTATGTCTTCAAAACAGATAAGTTTTTAGTTATGTACAGATAATTTTTCATATAATCATTTTAAGAAGCAAGGTATCAACAAACACTTTCTTTCTTTCATAAGTTCTTACTGAGTAACTATTATATGCTTGGTTAAATTCTGGGTGCAGGCATAGGTAATCATAAATAAAATGAAAAACCACTTATTCTATAGCAGTCAAGTGTTATACACACTAGAGTGTTTTGAAGGTCATGATACGTTAAGAAGCTTAGAGTTTTTCTTGAAAGAAAAATAGTTTCTGAGCTGCATTATGGGGTATTATAAAACTGGATTTTTAGAAAAAATTCTTGGCAATCATCTCATCTGAATAACAATGTATAGAAGCTATTGGGAGGTAAGAAAGCACTGAAAAGAAAGAATGTGGAAAGTATATAACAATAATACAAATAGGTAATTAAAACTCACTAAGAATGGTAGAAATTAAATGAAATGAAATAGTATAAGAAACATAAATGCAAAATTGGGAGAAATTCAGTTATTCCATAGACAATTATCAAGTCTAGTATTGGGTCAGTCACTGGGAAAAATAAGATAAGTACAAATATGAAGAAGTAATTTTTTCAGTGCTATATAGAAAACTATGGAAATAGGCAAATGACTTATAATAGCACTAGGGGTATGCATTGTGTTATAAAATCATGAAGCCATGTTACAAATGATGTTTATGTTATAAACGCATCCACAAACGTGATGGGACTGATGCTTTCCAGGCCTTCAGTTTTGCATGGACCTTTTGTTTTAAATATATTCAAACAACAAATATTTATGGAAGACATTTGGAAATTGCTAAACACTGGGGACAAAAGAGTGACCAAGACGAATATTGTTTCAAAGTATGTAGGACTCAAAATTTGGTGAAGTGAACAAATGAGACACAAGGCAATTACAACACAGTATGATAAACACTGACCTAGAGGGGAGAAGATGTTAGTATGGTAGAAAAAATGAAGTAACTTATCCAGACATTATGTGTCAAGAAATCTTTCTTAAAAGATTTTACATAAGCAACATTTTAAAAAAGTACTTTTAAGTATGAATATAACATTAAAGAAATTTTCTGTATCCTGAACCAAAAAAAAAAAAAAAAAAAAAGAATGGATTTCATGCAGGCTAAGGTATCTGTGGAGCAAAATATTCAAACTGAATAGATAAATTCAATACTCATACATGTATTTGAAAAGTGGTAAAACATTGTAAAAGCTAAAGAAGAGATCATAATGGAATTACGATTATAAACAAAACAAAACAAAAAACCGTGTATAGCAAAATTTCTGGTATATAAAGTAAAAATCTTAAACAATGTATTACTATTAATAAATACATTGTAAAAATAAAAATCAATAGTAAATGAGTAGTGAGCCAGGCCTGGTGGCATATGCCTATAATCCCAGCTCTTTGGGAGGCTGAAAAAATTTCTTGAGCCCAAAAGTTCAAGTCCAACCAGAATTTGTTTTAGAGACCTTATCCCTAAACAAAAACTAAAATAACTTAAAAGGTGAATAAGTAGTATTCAAGCTTATTATGTTTAAAAAATGGTAGAATACACTTGAAAGCAGATGAAATTAAAGTAATAAACATCAAAGCAGAAATTAAGAAGATAGAATTTTTGAAGAAAGAGAAAATAAATAAATGATTTAATACTTTGAGAAAAAGTTTTTTGTGTGTGTATGTGACAAAAGAGTGACCTTATTGGTGTAAAATATGTAAGAGAAGAAATACTTATGAATTGTTAGTATAAAATAAACACGCTAAATTCAGCTAAATATTAAAAATTCATAAGCAAATATTCTAAAATATATCAATACAATTAAAAATATAGGAGTAATAAACAATTTTAACAAAATGTGTAGATTTCAAAATTGTCAAAGAGAATATTATAGTTGTTAGTCATTTTCTTAGTTTAATCTTTGGCTATTCTTGTTAGGTGTACTCTGAACACATTTGAATCAGCCTTTCCATGAATACATGTACATATTTCTGTTTTGCGTATATCTAGGAGTAAAGTTACTGGGTAATATTTTATGCTTAATGAATACTACTAAACAAATATCCAAAGTGATTTTGGTAACTTTTATTTCCGTATTATCATTTGAGAGTTCTTTCTACTGCTCCACATTTCATCAGGCATTTTAAAGTTTTATTGTTAAGTTTTATTATTGCCCATTGTCATTACAATGCTTTAGTTAATATCACCTTAAAAAACATTTACTATATAACAGAAAAAAATAGTTTTCATTCTTTAGAAAATAGATAAATATGTGGTAAACTGAAATTTAGCTTATAGCTAAATATGAACAGATTATCTGTTTTTAATTTCATATTCATAGCTTATTTCCAGCATATTGACATGAAAATAGAAAATGAACCTATACACACTCAGAAAAGTACAATTGTTATGAAGAATAAAGTAGAAGACATTTTACTGTCTGAAAGGCTGAGGTAGCTAAGACATTTTGGAAAATCTTTTTATTTTTTTCATGTGTTAAGTAGATTACACCATCAACAGCACCTTTAGGCACAAACCTACAGCTTATATATAATCAATTCAATAGTCATAAGTCACTTATTAGTCAGAATATAGTATGGAATATTATATTCAATATAGTATTAGTTGTTCTGATAATTTAAAAAAATTTTTAGATATTTTTATATGCATAATATTATCTTATACTAGTGTTCATTGAGTGTAGCATACAACAAGTCATCTTAAAGTGGGTGGTGGAGAAAATATTTAGAATAGGAGATCGGAAATCTATTTTTCTCTCCTTATGATTCCTTTTACTTTTTTTCTGTTTTATTGGAATATAATTGACAAATATAAACTGGTTATATTTAAAGTGTGCAACTTGATGTATTGATATATGTACACATTGTGAAATTATCACCACAACCAAACTAGTTAACATATATTCTTTATTCATTTATCTGGTGGCAGACATTTAAGTTGTTTGCATAACTTGGCAACTGTGAATACATTCAATGAACATGGGAGTGCAGGTATCTCATTGAGATACTGATTTTATTTCCTTTGGGTATATACCCCAAAGCGAGATTGTTGGAGTATATGGTAGTTTAAGTTTTCTGAGAAAACTCTATACTGATTTCCAAAACAGTTGTGCCCATTTACATTATCATCAACAGCATAAAAGGATTCCTTTTTCTCCGCATCTTAGCGAACACATATTTTTTGTCTTTTTAACAATAACCATTTTAACAGGTCTTTTAAAAAATAACCATTTAATAGAAGTGATTTTAATTTGCATATACCTGATGATTAGTGACATTGAGCACATTTTATATACCTGTTGGCCATTATCTTCTTTGAAGAAATGTCTATTCAGTTTCTTAACCCATTATAAAATCAAGCTATGTGTTTTTTACTATTGAGATGTTTGAGTTCCTTGTATATTTTGGACTTTAATCACTTACCAAATTCATGATTTGCAAAACTTTCTTCCCATTTCATAGGTTGCCTTTTCATTCTGTTGGTTGTTTCCTTTGCTGTGCAGAAGCTTTTTGGTTTGATGTAATCCTACTTTAAAAATTTTTTTTAACGTCTAATATTTTGGTGTTATATGCAATCATTGTCCAGACCAAATGTTAAGACCAATGCTTTATATGTTTTTATTCAGAAATTTTACAGTTTCAGATCTTACATTTATGTTTTTAATGTATATTGAGTTAATTTTTATATCAGGTGTGAGATAGGAAGACAATAGCATTGTGGATACTCAGTTTCCAAAACTATTTCTTGAAGAGACTATACTTCAAACATTATATTTTCTTGACACCTTTTTATAGACAAGTTGAATGAAAATGCTTAGATTTATCTCTGGGCCCTCTATTCTATTCTATTATTGTACATGTCTTTTTAATTTAATGAAGCATAATATTGTTTTTATTATTTGGTCTTGGTAATATATTTTCAAATCAGAAAGTGTGGTGCCTCCAGCTTTTTTCTTTTCAAAATCACTTTGGCTATTTAGTGTCTTTTGTGGTTTCATATGAATTTTCAGGTTCTTTTTTCTATTTTTGTGAAAAATGCCATTAGCATATAAGGATTGCATTGTTCACTTTTGGTATTATGGGCATTTTAACAATATTATGTATCCAAGGCAAACCCACAGCATATATTTCCATATACATGTGTCTTTGTCTTCATAGTTTACTTTATCAATGTTTTATAATATTAGTATACAAGCCTTTTACCTCTTTGGCTAAGTTTATTCCTAAGCATTTTGCTATTTTTGTGCTATTGGTGTTGGGATTGTTTTCTTAATTTTCTTTTTGAATAGCCGTTTGTTGGTGCATAGAAACACCACTGATTTTTGTATATTAATTTTGTATTCTGTAACTTTACTAAATTTGGTCACTTCTTCTAACAGTTTGTTTTTCTGTGAGTCTTTAATGTTTTTCTATATGATTATATCATTTACAAACAGAGATAATTTTGTTTCTTCCTTTGTTATTCGGGGGATTTGTATTTTTTTCTTGGTTTAATATCTCTGGCTAGGACTTTCAGTACTATGTTGAATAGAAATGATGTACAATGGATATCCTTGCCACATGCTGGATGCTAGAAAAAGAAGGTTTCAGAATTTCTCCATCTGTTATATTATTATGTGTTTGTTTTGAAAATATACCTTTTATTATGTTGAGGTAAGATTCTTCTATACCTATTTTGTTGAGTGTTTTTTAAATCATGAATGGATGTTGAATTTTATATATTGCATTTTTATGCTTCTATTGAGATGATGATTTTTTCATTCTGTTAATGTGATGTACTATTGGTTGATTTGCATACGTTGAACCATTTTTGCATCCAATAATAAATCTTAATTTGTCATGGCATACAATCCTTATAATGTGCTGTTGAATTCAGCTTTCAAGCATTTTATTTAACATCTTTGCATCAGTATTAATCTGGAACATTATTCTGTAGTTTTTATTTTTCCTATGTTTTCTTTGGCTTTGTTATTAAAGTGATGTTTCCTGTCATCATAAAATGAGTATGGAAGTGGTCCCACTTATTCTAGTTTTGGAAGGTTTTCAGAAAAAATATGATATTAATTTTTTGTTGAATGTTTAGTAAAATTCATACTAAAGCCATCTGGTGTTAGGCTCTTTTTTGTTGAGAATTTTGATTACTGATTCAGTCTCACCATCTCTCTCTCTCTCTTTTTCTTTTTTTTAAATCTGTTTAGACTTACTATTTCTTCTTGACCCAGTTGGGTACATTGTATGTTTCTAGAAATTTATTTATTTCTACTAGATTAATTAGTTGATATGTAATTATTTATAATCATCTTTTATGATCTCAAATATCTGTTGTAATGTCTCCTCTTTCATTTCTGATCTTATTTATTTCAGTTTTTTAAAAACATAAACAAAATTGACAAGTTCTTAGCTAAACTAAGAAAAATGAGAGAAGACTTACTTGCATTTTCATCATATCATGTATGAAAGACTCCATTTGTACAGCAACAAATACATATTTTGTCATATTAAAATTAATTTCAGGGAGTTTATTTCGAGGGTAAACAAAATTCGTTCTCTATTACTAAATGTATCATCATTTTTTTTTGTCTTTTCCATATTGTGAAGCATTTTTCACAAAATAAGATTTCTCTCCTTTTGTCTCAGTAAGGTTGGGAAATTTCTTTGGTTCAATTAACTTATTTAGAAAGGCATGAGCTATATGGACTCAATTATTCTTTCTACAAGATTATATGGTATCTATTTAGTTAAGTGTACAATCTAATAAATTTAACACATGGAGACTGCAATATATGAGCATGAATTAAATTACCAAAACCAGTGGAAATAATTCTTGCATGCTTGGAGAAAAAAAAAATAAAAAGAAATCAAGCCAAAATGAGATGCAATTACACATAACATCAAGAAAATTTTTAAACATTATTTTCATGTAGCAGATTTGAATAACAGATGAAAGTAGATAGAGCTAATAACAGATGACACCAAAAAAGGTGAGGATTTCTAATGTTGCTTATTTTAACCTCTTCCATTAAAAACAACTGAAATGGAAACCTACAGAACTGCAAAATTGGGTGGAATAGAGAAAACAATGCTATAGAAAAAGAGTATACAAATATATAGATGTTGGATATATTAAATTGATCAGGCACTGACAATATGAAGAGAAAAAGAACATAGTAATTTTTGATTCTTGTAATTTATTGAGAATAAGCAAGACATCTAAAGAGTCTTTTAAAGTTAAAATAAAAGACAGTGAAAAAGGTTATATTAAAAACTACGCATTTATGTATGGTTCATGTTTGCACCTTAATTAACAACAACAACAAAGAAGCTGGAAAGATTTTCTAATAGAGAAATATGGGTCTTAGGATTTTTTTTCAAAGTTTAAAAAGCCCTGTCATGCTAAATAATGGCTTTGGAAAATACAAGGACAATAACAGGTACAATACATTTTTATACTAACAAGATTTTTAAATTTTGTTTCACATGATATGTTTATCGACATATTGGGAAAATTCAAAATTTTCAAGTGAATAATTAGACTCACAACCAATTATAGAATGAATGTGTAGGTGGCTTATCTACAATATTATTATCAACAGTTCAGGGTGAGAACGGAAGACATAATAAGAAACATACAATCTCCCAAGCTCCCGACGCAATCGCCCTACTGCTATGTCCAGTTTCCTCTGGCTGGAACGGGATCTCACATTCTATGCTTGACCATATTGGCTAAAAACTTGGAAATTTCCTGAATAGATAAGGGGGAAAGAAGACAAGGAAGAAGAGAAAGCTAGTCAGGAAAAAGTCAGGAGGGTTTCCAAATAAGAAATGGCATGCACCGGGGTTTGGAGCTTGCCCAGTTTCATTCAGACATGCCAGAGTGATTTACGATCATGATTTATGACACAGCTGATTTAGAGAATATATATAAATGAGTATACATTTTATTATGCTGATTTAGAGAATATATATAGCTGATTTAGAGAATATATATACATGGGTATACGTTTATTATGCTAATAGTGGATAATCGCCATAAAGCAAGAGATTGTAACTCCTTGTAATGTAATCTAAGAACTTTGAAGAACTTTCTTGTCTCTAAAATTCCCTCCTCTTTTGATTTCATAATTCTTCTTCAAACTTATCTAATAGGTCCTTGCTTCATTGTTCAGCTTGGTCTTCCAATAGAAGCAATTTCCCTAGATAGGGTGGAGGAGGAGTTTGAAATAGGTTAGCGAGGGTGGTATTAACGGTCCTTGGCACGAGTCCTCGAACATAGGGTATAACACAACATCCTACAAGTAGACGTATACTTAATACTGCTATGAGGGAAGTGAGGACTGATGCCAAAGTGTCCTTCCATTTGCCAAACCAGTTCTCTAGCCAGTTTGAAATAGGGTTATTTATTCCTGAATTTTGGGCTGGTTCCTTAAATAGGGCCGTTAAGTCTCTGTAAGGCTCTCATGATACTTCCATCCGGAGCTGTGTTATTTGGAATGAAAGCACAGCATTGAGCCTTAATCATTATGCAAATACCACTCTTTTCGGCTAACGTCATGTCAAGAGAATTCCTGTTTTCCCATGTCATTTAGCTGGTAGACCTTAACTTTTCAGTGATTCCCTTAACAGCACCCTTGGTATAGTTAACAAATTGTTGTTGATTGTAATAAATATAATTTATCCAGTCTACATTTTTATTTATTGTCACCCACCAGTATAGTGTTGATTCAAATCCAGCAGCTATCTGACCGCTGGCATTAAATTCATTTGGAACTCCTCTTGGGATCCCAATTGCATCTAAGTACATGTGAGAATCAAAGGGCCCATATGGGGCTCCTCTTGTATTTCATTGGTGGATTTTCTCTATCTTTGGTTGATGAAATGCCAGGGTAAAAGGGACAGCCAATTAGACTACAGCACAAGTACCACTCCAGTTATTTGGCAGAGTGGTCAGCAAGAGTCCCCCACAATGCAATCATACATCTGCTCATGGATGGCTGATGGAAGACTGACAGATGAAAAATATGTACATGATGAACTACAAAAACAATGCTGAAAGAAATAATATATGGCACAAATGGGAAAATATTCCACATTTATGTATTAGAAGAGTTAATATTGTTAAAATGGCCATACTTCCAAAAGCAATCTACAGATTAAATTCTATTCCCATCAAGCAACCAATGACATTTTCCACAGAATTATAAAAACTACTCTAAAATTTGTAGGGAACCAAAAAGGAATTCAAATAGTCAAATATATCTGAAGCAATAAGAACAAAACTGGAGACATCACATTTCGCAACTTCAAACTGTACTATAAGGCTGCAGTAAACAAAACAGCATGGTATTGGTACAAAAACAGACACATAGACCAGTGGGACAGAAGAGCAAACCTAGAAATAAGCCTACACAATGACAGTTATCTGATATTGGATTAAGTAAATAAAACAAGCAATGGGGAAGGACTTTCTATCCAATAAATGGTGCTGGGATAGCTGGCTAGCCATATGCAGAAGAATGAAATTGGATCTCTACTTTTAACATACAAAAATTAATTAAAGATGGATTAAAATTTCAATGTAAGACCTCAAACTATAAGGCTTCTAAAATAAAACTTAGGAAATACCATTCTGTACATTGGCCTTGGTTATACATTTTTAAAAATTCCCTTTAACTTGAAGGAATGCTAGCCCTTCATTTTACCTAGGCCCTCAACTAGTAGTATGTGGTATGCCTACATTAGAAAAGACAATATGCTTTACTCAGTTTACCCATGAAATGGTAATCTCATCCAGAAACTCCCTCACAGGCACACTTAGAACGATGAATGACCAAATGCTTGGGCACTCCCGCAATCACATTGACACATAAAATTTACAATCACAGTGTGTGCATGTATAAAAATAATGTCAAACATTTATAAGTTAGTTGAATTTGAGAAGAGCTGAGAACATTGTAAACTTAAGGTTTAACAGTAAAACCCCTTTTTTCTTTTGCTTTCCCTGTCTTCTTTTCCTTTCTTTCATTAAAAGTAACTTATTTAGACACTACTAAGAATGAAAAATTCTTGGATGAATAGAACATAAACTATTACTATAAATTCTAACAAATACAATGAATATTATGGAAGGCTATAATCAAGTTTCAGTGGAGACTCAGAAAGACGCTAACTCTGTATAGAGATGCCAGAGTATTTTTCTCCAGGGTAGATAGAAAGGTCATTAAAGAGAGAAGAAATAGGTAGAAGATATTATATAGTCTATTTAATGAAAGCCTGATTGCTCTGTAGGGCTGTGGTTAAAAGCTTTCTCTTGTATGCAGTGGGATTTGAACTTTGTCTTATATGCAAGTGGAATCTTAAAGATATACTTAACATAGAGAAAGATCATAATTATGAATTTTAGAAACACACCTCTGCCTGGGGAGTGGGGAAGTTGAGAACAAACAGAACAGCATATTGAAACTAAAGGCTTATGAAATCTATTTTTTTTTCTGCAAGACATTGTAATAATCAAGAAAAGACACATAAAGCAAAAACAAAAATGGCAAAGAAGAGACCAAACTAAAATAGACTGATACAGAAGAATAGTGATACAGATACAAGTCCTAAAGTAAATGAATGAACCTCTGACACCCATATTTCTGAATTGAACAATCAAATTAATCAGGAAATCTGCCAAAGTGAGATTCAGGAAGGTAGAGGTTTTGAAAAGGCTAGGGAACTAGTTCAATGATGGACACTTGTGTTAAATAACATTAGTTAATAGGTATTCTGTAGGAAATCACCAGATAATTTGTAATTGTGATCATGGACAAGGTTATTGGAGAGTATGTAAAGTGGCAAGAGGGAAAGGCCAATAGTACAACCTCAGGGAACACCAACTTTTTGTGAGACAGGCTGCAGAAGAAAAAATCAATATGCAGACTCAAACAGAGTTAAGAGTGGTAAGACATGCTTAAAAAACACCCCCTCCCCCAAAATGATGCAAAGCAAAGGAAATGTTTCAAGATTAACAATGTTTCAGGGTAGACATGTTGGAAATTACAAGAAAGAGGTTGGCTAAAATCATGTTTTAATATTGCTTTAGATTTAATCTTAGTAAAATGACTTCATAAAAGTGTTAAAAATTATGCAAATATGCAGAGAATCAAGAATAGTGGGTGAGGGAGGAAGAAGAACAAGGAAGACAGACACTTCACTTGTTGGGAATGAATAAGTTAAAGTCAGAGAATTGTATAAAATTGAGGGACAGTGTTCATTAAAAATGGAAGAGAGATCAATGGACTCCATTTTAAGCCTACCTCTATTCTCTCCTCCCTAATTATTGCATGAGTTTCATGAATCCCCATTTGGTTAATTCTCTGTCTCTGGGCTCTGATTAATTTTTCACATTTTTGAATAGTTTTAAAGTATCTACTTAATAGTTAGTGATATGTTGGTAACAATGCTTTATCTGGTAATAATTTCCAATAACAACGTATTTTGGCAACAGATTCCCTTTGATAGTGATATTGACATTTTAATTTTTTATAAAGAGGTAAAACTAACATTCAAGCAAACATAAAATTTAAGCTCTTGACTACTTGAAACTGGCTGATCATCAGCGACTATGCCACCCTACATCATTTCAAATTGGTATAGCAGATGTATCTCGAGTCCCTGGAGAGTCAGAAAAGGAGAATTAAAAAAATGCCTGCTTTTTTTTTCTTTATTACTGAGACATATTGAAAATGAGGCTGTTTTCTTTGCTTCTAAACATCTATGGACACCTTCAGTTTGTTAACTTCATTTTGGAATGGTTTCATTACTGTTATATATTTATTCCTCCATGCCTCCTTATTTTGGCTGCCCATGTGTTTAAACCCATTTTCTAAAAGAATGTTTTGTTTGTTAAGGATGGTTTACAAAATAAAATGTACAAAGTAGAATCCTAAAATGAATAAAGGATTTTCACTCCCGTAGCCACTTTTTTCTTTACATGTACTTTTTGCAATAATAGGCAGTGTTAAGTGAATTGAAGTTTCTGTTTTTTTCTTTCATGACATTATATACCTTTTTTCCCCATTAGAAGAGTAATTTGCATCCAGGGATTAAAAATACAGTTGTTGCTTTGACATATGTGTATCAATTAGATATTTCCAATCCAAATTTAACTAGAGCTGGAGAGACATAAACTTCGAACTTTACATTCTTCACCATGGTATAACTCAGGAATGGGAGTATTTGAAACCCAGAGAATAAAAATTGGCTTTGCGTTCAGTGTGAACTGAGCAAGCTGGGTGGCAGATCCTTACTGTCACACTCATGTGTTTTGATATTCTTGTCTGGAATACATCATTTCCTCATTCTGATTGCTTTAGTTTAGAACTTTGGTTGCTGTGTTATTATTATACAAGGTAATGCATCTTTGAACCTAAATTTAGTGTCCAGATTTTTTGTTAAAAAAAAAAAGCAGCTATTTATGTGCACAGTCACTCAATGTATAGTGTGTGAAAGAGTAAGAAGCAATTTAGAAGCAAAGAGATATGCTGTTATTCTGCAAGGAGAAAAAGATATTTCTGGAAAATCTATTTCAACAAGGGACTTAGGAAGCTTGTCAACTTACAGCCATTGCTAAATTCAGCAAACAAGCTGTTCTCCATCAAAATATTTAGGAGACAATAGACAAAAGGATGTTCTTACGTCTTTTTTTTTTTTCCTCAAGAGTAGTTAAGACATCTGATTCAACAGAGAAGCACAGGGAGAGAGATATCATTGAGCAATTGAAGCTTATCCTTTTAGTGTATCCCATGAAAAGGAAACAGAAAGGGCTACTAAAAACATTTAAAAGGAAAACTATTGGTAAATTATTTCACAAGTAAGTAAGACATTTTCACAAGACTCTCATGATTTATTTAGAATTTTGATAGTAAAATTATTCCTTCTAAATATATTTACAATTAAAAATATACTAATAAAATTTTAACTAAAAAGCAAACCATGAAAACGGACTCTGTCATCATGTGAAGGGAATTAGCTATAGGAAAAAAGTATGAAAAACACTAACTGGCCACATAATCTCTCATTTTCTTAGAAAAGTTACCATTCTAATGTCATATAGTCAATTAAGCAATTTAATTATAGAGCAGTTAAAACAATATTCAACGCAACAACTAAATCATGGAATAAAGCAGTAGAACAGAGCTGCTAAAATTTTGCATAAATCACATTTAGATTTGAATTTGACTTGCAAATAAAGACTTGCACATGAAAAGGAAAAATACTTTGAGCTTTATTTCAGCTTACACACTAACATTTATATGTGAATTAAAACTTTATAATAAAAGAGCTAAATTGAGCTGACAAAATGTTTAATGTTTATTTTAGTATAAAATAATAAGAAACAGTCATATTTATTTTATTTTGATATGCCGGTTACAAACTGTGGTGAAAATACCATATTTTTAGAATGTTCATATTGAAATATATGTTCAGCATCAATAATCGCTTTGTATAAATAAGACTATATGAAAATATGTTACACTTAATAATAACTCAGACACTTAATTGTAGAGTAGCTAAGCAGCTATTTTGAACATAATATATATGAAAGAATAGCTTACCCAAGTGACCAATGTAGGTGCTGCAGGCTATATGATTATGTTTATTATTTATCAAAGGAATATGATGAATTTTCTTTTCTGTATCCAAAGACATAGAAGGTTTTTCCGTATGACTTGCAAATATAATTAATGAGCAATTTTAAAAACTACAGGAATAGCATGTATATATTGTTTGCTTTTGTAAAAATTACATGTAAGTATCACTAAATACATTTTCCAAAGATTTTTGTGTGTATGCTTTGTGTTCTCTAGGCTTCTGAAAAAAATAACAAAAAAATTTAAAGCTTGAGGTCTACATTATAAAGCAATATAGTAAAATAAATATAGTTGATTTACATTAATTTTTAAACTAAAAGTAAATGATTAGAGTTTATAAATTTTTGAAGGCGAATCTATCCTGTCTAAAATGTCATTCATCAATTAGACTGTTATCCTTGTCAGATTAATTTTAATGTGATTTTCACATTCCTAATTTTCATTTATGCTCTATTCTTAACCCCCACAGAAAGTATGTAAGCATGCTAATAATTAGTCATATACTGTAGTTAAAGAATTGGAAACTAAAAAGCAAATGCACGTGCTACTTTATATGTTAAAAAAATAATAATAAAGGTTATGCATACTGTATGTTGTTATATTCATGCTTCCCTTAGTAATGAGAATATATTTTAAGAAATTTGTCTTTAGAAAATTTTGTTGTAGTATAAACATTATGGGGTATACATACACAAACCTAGGTAGTATAGCCTACCACACACTTAGACTATGTGATATAGCCTATTGCTTCTAGCCTACCAACCTGTAAAGTATGTTACTCTAATTAATACTATAGGCTTTTGCAACACAATTGCAAGTCCTTGCATATCTAATCATATCTAAATATAGAAAATTCATAGTAAGAATACAGTATTATAACCTGATGGTACCACCATTGTATATGCTGTCTATTGTTGACCAAAATGTTTTGTGGGACATGACTATATATGCATAGAAATTAAATTGTTTCCCAAAATTAAACAAATGCTTTTAAATGGCCAAAATGACATCCATTGAAGACTATTCATGCATGCAGTGTGTCAGTACACTGCATTAAATATTTTGTTTCATTTTTTTGGTTTGGACTCAGATATTAATAGTACTGATTAAATAATTCTGTAAATCTGTCTGCCCTAGGATTCTACTTTGTTACTAAAACTGATTATCGGTGTGTGCTCTTGGTAAAATGTTTCTCATCTTTCTCACAATCTACAAAATGCAATGTAGAGATCTGGATTCACGTTCTTGGCTTTGAGAAAAGATAGGATGGAACTAAGTTTTAAAGACATATCTAGAATAATAAGCCTAATCTCTGAGGAGATGGGGTGGCTGCAAGACCTTAACCAGTAATAATGTATGTATGTGACACCTTAATGGACTGTTACTGACCTAATGTGGAAAGGAATCTTACTTAGGGGATGCCACATTTTCCTTAGGAAAGAAAGCCTGGGAAACTAAGGGTAAAACAGCGTGATGTTCAGATTCCAGTCTATTGTGTTTTGCTACTTTATTTTTAAACTTACCAATTTTTCCAGTCTGTAATTTTAATGTCTAATGAACATGTTATAAATAACTTTATTTCTTCTCTCTCCAGGTGCTTAATTATTAAGCAGCATAGCAGTCTTTTGTACTACTATTTTCCTTTTATATTTTATAATGATATTAACCTGCTAGGACAATTATTTTAGGTATTGTCCCCAAAATACATGTAACTCATTTTAACGTACAATTAATAGTCCTCACAATTACATGCCTCCCTAACACAATCCAGCTTTAATAGTTTAGCGTAGTTGAAATCTACTGACATTTAAATTGTGATTCACGCTACTTGCATTCCAGGTAAGGTATTGTCTGTCTGCCTGTCAAATACACCCTAAACCTTGAACTCAGATGGATATCCTTACCCTTGCACTTCACTATACATGATACAATCTATGTAGAAATTCAGATATCTGAAATAGTCCCAATGTCTTTATTTCATGGAATGCTGAAATGTTTTCATGGCTTCCCATGGTCATTCCTCTGCAGT